>NC_092402.1:51237465-51537465 GCF_030028105.1 Mobula birostris
ATATTGGTAATGATCTTTCAATAATCATAAGATTCTGGATTGGTTCCGGAGGACTGGGAAATTGTTAACGTTACACTACTCTTTTAAGAAGGAAGGGAGACAAAAGACAGGAAATTATAAGCCAGTTAGCCTGACTTTAGCGGTTGATAAGATGTTTCTGTCCATTATTAAGGATGAGGTTTCAGGATAAAATAGGCTGAAGTCAGTGTGGTTTCCTTAAAGGGAAATCTTGCCTGACAAATCTGTTGGAATTCTTTGAGGAGATAACGGACAGGATAGACAAAGGAGAGTCAGTGGATGTTATGTACTTGGATTTTCAGAAGGCCTTTGGATAAGTTGCTGGACATGAGGTTGCTAAACAAGATAAGAGCCCATGGTATTACAGGAAAGATATTTGCATGAATAAAAGATTGACTGACTGATAGGAAGCAAAAAGTGGAATAAAGGAGGCCTTCTCTGGTGGCTGCTGGTGACCAGAAGTCAGTAGGATCATAATATGTCAATGATCTAGGTGATGGAATTGGCTTTGTGGTCAAGTTTCTGCATGAGACCAAGGTACTGTAGGTAAAGGAACAGCCAGTGCTGAGGAAGCAGGAGGGCTACAGAAGGACTTGGACAATTTTGGAGAATGAGCAAAGAACTGGCAGATGGAATACAGTATAGGGAAGTGTATGGTCATGCACTTTGGTAGAAGGAATAAAGGTGTAGACTATTTTCTAATGGGAAGAAATTTCAGAAATCAGATGCAAAGGAATTTGGGAGTTCTCTGTGCAGGATTCCCTAAAGGTTAACTTGCAGATTGAGTGATGGTAAGGAAGGCAAATGCAATGTTAGTGTACATTTCAAGAGGACTAGAATATAAAAGTAAGGATGTAATGCTAAGGCTTTATAAACCATTGGTCAGACCACACTTGGAGTTTTGTGAGCTGTTTGGATCCCTTATCTAGGAAAGATGTACAGGTGAGGCCTCACCTTGAGTATTGTGAACAGTTTTGGCTCCCTCATCTTAGTTAGTATACGAGGAATGTTTGATGGCCTTGGTTCTGTACTTGCTGGAATTCAGAAGGATGAGTGGGATCTCATTGAAACCTTTCGAATGTTGAAAGGCCTAGACAGAGTAGATGTGGAAAGGATGTTTCCCATAGTGGGAGAGTTTAGGACAAGAGGGTTGGACAGCCTCAGGATAGAGGGACGTCATTTCAAAATAGATGGGGAGAAATTTCTTAGCCAAAGGGTGGTGAATTTGTGGAATTTGTTGCCACATGCAGCTGTGAAGGCCAGGGCATTGGGTGTATTTGAGGCAGAGATTGATAGGTTCTTGATTGGACATGGCATCAAAGGTTACGGGGAGAAGGCTGGGAACTGGGGTTGAGGAGGAGACAGAAAATCAGCCATGATTGAATAGCGGAACAGACTCGATGGGCCAGGTGGCCTAATTCTGCTCCTGTGTCTTATGGTCTTATGGAAAGGTTGTGCTGGCATTGGAGAGGGCTCTGAGAAAGTTCATTAGAAAGATCCTGAGAATGAAGGGGTTAACATGAGGTGTATTTGAAACCTAGTGAATGTTGAAAGGCTTAGATAGAGTTGATGTGGAGAGGATGCTTTCTGTGGTGGGGGGAGTTTAGGATCAGAGGGCACAGCTTCAGAAGGATGTCCCTTTAGAACAGAGATGAGGAATTTTCTTTAGCCAGAGGGTGCTCAGTCTGTGGAATTCATTGCCATAGGTGTCTGTTGAGGCCAAGTCATTGTGTATATTTAAAGCAGAGGTTGACAGATTCTTGATTAGTAAGGATGTCAGAGGTTATGTGGAGAAGTCAGAACAAGGTTGAGAGAGATGATAAACCATAATGAAATGGTGGAATAGATTCAATGGGCCAAATGGTCTAAATCTGCTCCGGGACATTCAATTAAATGTAGGAATGTCACTGGCACTGGGGGGCGGGGGAGTGTGGGGGGGCACTTCTAACATGTTTCACATTCTCTTAGTGGGAAAGGGAGAGGTGACACCTCATGGTCCTAGAATGTTTCCAGTGAGCACCATGTACAGCGCCTATAAAAAGTATTCACTCCCCCCCCCCCGTGGAAGTTTTCATGTTTTATTGTTTTACAACATTGAATCACGATGGATTTAATTTGCCTTTTTTGACACTGATCAACGGAGAAAGACTTTTGTGTCAAAGTGAAAACAGATTTCTACAAGATGATTGCTATTAATTACAAATGTAAAAACACTAAATAATTGCATAAGTATTCACCCCTTTCAAGTGAGTATTTAGTAGATGCACCTTGGGCAGCAATTTCAGCCTTGAGTCTGTGTGGATAGGTCTCTATCAGTTTTGCACATCTGGACACTACAATTTTTCCCCATTCTTCTTTACAAAAGAGCTCAAGCTCTGTCAGATTTCATGGGGATCGTGAGTGAACAGCTCTTTTCAAGTCCAGCCACAAACTTTCAACTGGATTGGAGGTCCTGGACTCTGACCTGGCCACTCCAGAACATTAACTTTGTTTTAAGCCATTCCTGTGTAGCTTTGGCTTTATGGTTGAGGTCATTGTCTTGCTGGAAAACAAATCTTCTCCCAAGTCACGGTTCTCTTGCAGACTGCATCATGTTTGTCTCCAGAATTCCCTGTATTTTGCTGTATTCATTTTACCCTCTAACTTCACAAGCCTTCCAGGCCCTGCTGCAGTGAAGCATCCCCACAGCATGATGCAGCCAGTACCGTGCTTCACGGTAGGGATGCTGTGTCTTTGTGTGGTGTTTGGCTTATGCCAAACATAGCATTTAGTCTGACCAAAAAGCTTAATTTTGCTCTCATCTGACCATAGAATCTTCCAGCTGACTTCAGAGTCTCCCATATGCCTTCTGGCAAACTCTAGCTGAGATTTCATGTGAGTTTTTTTCAACAGTGGCTTTCTCTTTGCCACTGTCCAATAAAGCTACAACTGGTGAAGCACCAGGCAATAGTTGTTTTATGCATGGTCTCTCCCATCTCAGCCTCTGAAGCTTGTAACTCCTCCAGAGTTGTCATAGGTCTCTTGGTGGCCTCCCTCAGTAGTCCCCTTCTTGCATGGTCACTCAGTTTTTGAGGACAGTCTGCTCTAGGAAGAATTACAGCTGTGCCATATTCTTTCCATTTCTTAATGATTGACTTAACTGTGCTCCAAGGCAGTGGTCCCCAACCACCAGGCTGCAAAGCATGTGCTACCGGGCCGCGAGAGAACGATATGATTTGGCGATATGAAATGATATGAGTCAGCTGCATCTTTCCTCATTCCCTGTCACGCACTGTTGAACTTGAACACCGTGCCCCCCCCCCGGTTGGTTGGGGACCCCTGCTCCAAGGGATATTCAATGACTTGGAAATTTTCTTGTATCCATCTCCTGACTTGTGCTTTTCAATAGCCTTTTAGCTGAGTTGCTTGGAGTGTTCTTTTGTCTTCATGGTGTAGTTTTTGCCAGGATACTGACTCACCAGCAGATGAACCTTCCAGATACAGCTGTATTTTTACGACAATCAATTTAAACACCTTGACTGCACAAAGGTCTCCAAAAACAGAAACGAAAAAATCTGCAGATGCTGGAAATCCAAGCTATACACAACAATGCTGGAGGAACTTGGCAGGCCAGGCGGCATCTATGGGGAAAAAAGTACAGTCGAGAAAAGATTCATTTTTTTTCTCTGCTCAAAATGTCGACTGTACTTTTTTTCATAGATGTTGCCTGGCCTGCTGAGTTCCTCAGCATTTTTTGTGTGTTTCATCAAAAACCGGTCTCTATTTAACTCATGTGACTTCTAAAACCAATTGGCTGCACCAGTGACAATTTGGTGTGTCATTAAAGGGGGTGAATACTTGAGTTATCAGTTATTTTGTGTTTTATATTTGTAATTAATTTAGATTATTTTGTAGGTATCAGTCTTCACTTTGACACAAGAGTTTTGCTGTTGATCAGTGCCAAAAAAGCCAAATAAAATCCACTATGATTCAGTGTTGTAAAACAATAAAACATGAAAACTTCCAAAGGAGGTGGTGAATACTTGTTGTAGGCACTGTATGCTCTACAAGGGAAGGAAACTCGGGTGTGTCTCCATGCAGATTCACTACAGTTACCCCCCTGACAGTGCAGAAGGAGATTCACTCTGTGTCTGACCCTGGGAGTGTGTGATGGGACAGTGAGGAGGGAGATTCACTCTGTGTCTGACCCTGGGAGTGTGTGATGGGACAGTGTGGAGGGAGATTCACTCTGTGTCTGATCTCAGTGTTGTGTGATGGGACAGTGTGGAGGGAGCTTCACCTTGTGTTGGACCCTAGGGGTGGGTGGGATGGTTTCAGTTGACGCACTGAGTGACCTGTGCCTAACCATGCTCTGCTCGCCCCAGATGTCTCTGACCCGCTACGCTCCATACAATGAAGGTGAGAGCCGGATCACTGTGCTGTTCCTCAGCAGTTATGACCGCAGGTATGTGATCAAGCAGATCTCAAGCGAGGATGTAGCTGACATGCACACCTTCCTGTCGGACTACCACCAGGTGAGCCCCTCTACCACAGATTTAGGAGGGAGGGACAACAAGGAGGGAGGACCACATTGCAAGAGGGTAGTGAACATAAAAAAAACTGGAGCAGGAGTTGGCCATCTGGTCTGTCAAGTCTGCTCCACTATTCATTAAGAGCATGATTAATCCGGGCATGGAGTCTGCTCCACCTACCTGTCTTTTCATATAACCCTTAATTCCCTTGTTATGCAGAACTCTATCTAACTGTGTCTTAAATATATTTAATGATGTACCCTCTACTGCTTTCCTGGGCAGAGAACTCCACAGATTCACTACCCTCTGGGGAAAACAATTTCTTCTTATCTGTCCTAAATCTATTCCCTTGAGGTTTTGTCCCCTAGTTTTAGTCTCACCTACCAGTGGAAACAACTTTCCTGCCTCAATCTTATTAATCCCTTTCATAATTGTATATGTTTCAAAGGATCCCCCTCTCATTCTGAATTCCAGTGAGTACAGTCCCAGCTAACTCGATCTCTCCTCATTGGCTAACCCCCCCCCCCCCATCTCCAGAATGAATCTGGTGAACTTCCTCTGCATTTCCTCCAAAGCCAGTATGAGACTAGAACTGCATGAAGTATTCCAGGTGTCGCCTCCCCAGGACCTTAAGTATTTGCAGCATAACCTCTCTGCCCTTAAATTCAATCCCTCTAACAATGAAGGCCAACATTGCATTGGCCTTATTGATAAACTGTTAGATCTGCAAACCAACCTTCTGTGATTCATTCACAAACACACCCAAGTCTCTCTGCAGAGCAACAAGCTGCAATCTTTCACTATTTAAATAATCTGATCTATTTTTCATTCCAAAGTGAATATCCTTGTATTTACCGATGTTGTACTCCAGCTACAAGACCCTTGCCCACTCACTTAACCAATCTATATCTCTGCAGACTTTCCACATCCTCTGCCCAATTTGCTTTTCCAGTCAATGAGGGAGTGCTGCGTGAGGGGCAGTGAGGAGGGAGTGCCGCACCACAAGAGAGGCGGTGAGGAGGGGCAGTGGGGTGGTGGGGAGGGAGAAGCGGCATTAACTTTTACTCAGCTCCCCTCTTTCACTCCACAGTATGTCGTGAACTGCCATGGGAACATGGTGCTGCCACGATTCCTGGGCATGTACCGGATCAGCGCAGACAGTGAGGACACCTATGTGCTAGTAATGAGTAATTTCTTCAGCCACAGGCTTGCCATCCACCGGAAATATGACCTGAAGGTAAATTCCTGACTGCTTGGGGAGAACAATGCTGCTGTCCAGATTCTGATCAGATTCCGATTTAATCACATGTTCATCAAAAAAGTGAAATGAATCGTTTATGTTACCAATCAAAACATCCAACAGTATGTTGGGGGAAGCCCACAAGTGTCACCACACATTCTGGCATCATCATACCATGTCCACAGTGTTCAGCAGAACAACACAAGCTGCAATAACAATAAAACGAAATAACAACAGCAAAATGAGTCACTTTCCTGAGAGGGATAGGGAGACAGGAACTGCACGGTGCTCCCAGTGTGGTTCTGACCCAGGGACGGGGAGACGGGAACTGTACACGGTGCTCCCGGTGTGGGCTAAAAATCATTTATCTTTGTGTTTTTCAGGGCTCGCTAGTTTCTCGTGAAGCCAGTGATAAAGAAAAGGTAAAACAGAAATACCCAGCAGCCGATGTGCAGATCTGTGCGTCAGAACAGTTACTTGCATCCACATACCATAGCAGGGACCCTGAAGTATCTAGATGGTTGATACACATCCCTTGTAGTTCTACACAGTCACCACACACTGAAACTGTGGGAACTCCTGCAGGATATGCACCCCCCCACCCCACCAGAAATACTTTTGAGCATTGGAGTGATACGATGGGTAGTGCTACTACCTCACTGCCTCTCAGACACCAGCGCTGTGTGTGTGTTATACACTTAGTTGTATAAGTGAGTTTGATCCCGAACTCCAGCACTGTGTGTGTGTTATACACTTAGTGGCCACTTTGTGAGTTACAGGAGGAACCTAATAAAGTGGCCACTAAGTGTATTTCAGTATGTTCATAGTGTTCTGTTGCTGTAGCCCATCCACTTTAAGGTTCTTCATGTTGTTTGTTCAGGGATGCTCTTCAGCACACCACTGCAGTAATGCATGATTATTTGAATTACTATTGCCTTTCTGTCAGCTTGAACCAGTCTGGTCATTCTCCTCTGACTTCTCATTAACAAGGTGGTTTTGCTCACTAGATTTTTTTTTGACTTGCACACCATTCTCTGTAAACTCTAGAGATTGTTGTGCTTGAAAATCCCAGTAGATCAGTAGTTTCTGAGACACAGGTGTCCCCTGCTTTTCAAATGTTCACTTTACGAAACCTCACTGTTACAAAAGACATACATTAGTTACCCGTTTTCGCGAACAGAAGGTGTTTTCACTATTACAAAAAAAGCAGCGCGCGATAAAAAGCAGTGCGCAAAAAAAAAAAAGGCAGCGCGCCCCAAGCAGCCGCTCTCCCCCGGATTCAGAACTGCTTTCTCGCCAGCATTGCTTAAACACATGCCTGTGAGCAGCCGTTTGCAAGATGAGTTCTAAGGTATCGGAAAAGCCTGAAAGAGCTCGTAAAGGTGTTACACTTAGCGCAAAACTAGACATAATTAAGCGTTTCAATCGTGGTGAACGAAGCAAGGACAAAGTGAGTTTGGCTTGTGGAAGCTGACGAAGATGATGTTGAAGAGGTTTTGGCATCCCATGACCAAGAACTGATAGATGAAGAGCTGATGCAATTGGAAGAGGAAAGGATAACAATCGAAACCAAACACAGTAGCAAACGGACCAAAAGTGAAGTCGTCCAGGAACTGAACGTGAAGCAACTGCGTGAGATTTTCACTGCAATGATAAAGTACAACTTTAACTTTGAAAGGGTACGTCGGTTTAGGGCATATTTGCAGGATGGTTTGAGTCCTTACAAAGAACTGTATGATCTAAAAAAACGCGCGAGGCTGGCAGTCAAATTTCAAATCTCTTACTAGCTCTTCCTTCAGTTAGTCCTGATGAAGGGTCTCGGCCCAAAACGTCGATTGTACCTCTTCCTAGAGATGCTGCCTGGGCTCACTGCGTTCACCAGCAACTTTGAAATCAATTGCATATATTGAATAGATTTTTAAAATGTGCGAAAACAGAAATACTGTATATTAAAAGAAAAGTAAGATAGTGTCCAAAGCTTCAATGTCGATTTTGGAATCGGATGGCAGAGGGGAAGAAGCTGTTCCTGAATCACTGAGTGTGTGCCTTCAGAGTTCTGTACCTCCTACCTGATGGTAACAGTGAGAAAAGGGCATGCTGTGAGTGCTGGAGGTCCTTAATAATGGATGCTGCCTTTCTGAGACAGCACTCCCTAAAGATGTCCTGGGTTCTTTGTAGGCTAGTACCCAAGATAGAGCCGATTAGATTCACAACCTTCTGTAGCTTCTTTCGGTCCTGTGTGGTAGCCCCTCCATACCAGACAGTGAAGCAGCCTGTCAGAATGCTCTCCACGGTACAACTATAAAAGTTTTTGAGTGCTTTTGTTGACATGCCAAATCTCTTCAAACTCATAATGAAGTATAGCTGCTGTCTTGCCTTCTTTATAACTACATCAATATGTTGGGACCAGGTTAGATCCTCAGAGATCTTGACACTCAGGAAATTGAAACTGCTCACTCTCTCTACTTCTGATCCCTCTACAGTATACTGTATATGTGTGTCTGTATGTCTCTGAGTCATCTCCCAGTGTATGGGTGAAGGATAGAATCTGAAGGGAGTTGGTAGGGAATGTGGGGAGACTTTGGGACTTCCTGATGGGTGCCTGTAACACTGACGCTGATCCTGGGGTCTGACGCTCTGTGCTGAACTGTCTTCTCTAGGTGAAGGAACTGCCCACATTAAAGGACGTGGACTTCTTGAACCTCAATCAGAAGGTTTACATTGACCAGGCGGACAAGAAGTTGTTTATGGATAAGCTGAGGAGAGACGTGGAGGTGAGGGACAAGAAAAAAAGGTGTACATAAAACACTACAGCACAGTAAAGGCTCTTTGGCCCATGATGTTGTATTGACCTTTTAATCTACTCCAAGATCAATCTAACCCTTCCTTCCTAAATGGCCTACATTTTTTTTCTATCTTCCATGTGCCTATCTTAAGGGTCTCTGAAATGTTCTTATTGTATCTGCCTCAACCATCACATCAGGCAGGGCATTCAAAGCACCCACCACTCTGTATGTGTGTGTGTATATGTATATATAAAAAAACTTATGATATCTCCCCTATATATTCCTGCAATCACCTTAAAATCATGCCTTCTTGTATGAGCCATTTCCAGCCTGGGGAAAAAAGCTCTGGCTATCCACTCAATTTATGCCTTTAATCATCTTGTATAACTTTGTCAGGTTACCTTTTATCCTTCTCTCCAAAGATAAAGGCCCTAGTTCACTCAACCTTTCCTTATAGGACATGCTCTCTAGTCCAGGTAGCGTCCTGGTAAATTCACTCTGCACCCTCTCTGCTTCCAGTCCTTCTTATAATGAGGCTTTATAGAGCTGCAACATTATCTCATGTCTCTTGAACTCAATCCCCTGACTAATTAAAGCCAACACTTAGTATGCCTTCTTAACCACTCTTTCAACTTGCGCAGCAGCTTTGAGGGAGCTAGGGATGTGGATCCTCCACACTACTAATCCTGTATTCTGCCTTCAAATTTTGCCTTCCATCACACTTTTCCAGATTGAACTCCATCTGACTCTTCTCAGCCCAGCTCTGCATCCTGTCAGTGTCTCTTTGTAAAAGGAGGACATTCCGAGCCTTTTGATCCCCATCTCTGTCAACTGCTTCCTCCCTATCCTTGTCATCTCTCTTCTCTCCCTTCCCTGCACCTGTGTGTGTGTGTCTGTCTGTCTCACCCTACCCTATCTTTTCTCACTTGTCATTGACCCCATGCCGTCCCAGTGTGCCTGCCCTGACCACTACCTGTCTCCTGGCAGTTCCTGGCCCAGCTGAAGATCATGGACTACAGCCTGCTGCTGGGAATCCACGACGTGCAGAGACAGGACGAGGAGGGGCTACCGGCCATCACCATGGAATCTGAGGATAACCGCAACATTCACAGCAGCGTGTCGCCCCACCAATACAGCCACACCCCTGAGATGGTGGGCTCCTACTTCAGCAAGGTGCCTGACTTCATTGAGGAACACTCTCCTCCTGATGCCCATGCCATCAAGAGCTCTGAATGTGAGTGCGCTGTGCAGCAGTTGGGAACCACAACCCTCGCTCGCTCCTCCATCACTTGCTTGCCCTCTCCTCCCTCAAGCACTCCTCCTGCCCTCACTTTCTGTTTCTGCAGTTTTCTTCGACCCTCTCCGCCTCCCTGCACACCCCCCCCCGTCTCTCCCACTTGCGCCTTCTGTTCATTCACCGCGGTTTCTCCACATAGTCTCTGATGACTGCCACCCTCTTCACCACGCATCCTTTTCCTACATCCCCACCCCCCACCCCCACAGCTGCTCCCCGGAAGGAGGTGTACTTCATGGGTCTGATCGACGTCCTCACCCAGTATGACACAAAGAAGAAAGCCGCCCATGCGGCAAAGACAGTGAAGCATGGTGTGAGTATGGGCTCCCTTCCACAGGGCTGTCTCTGTGGCTTTGATGACAGTTTGATTGGGTGAGCTGGAGGTCAAGTGCAAGGGGTCGGGGAAGGTGGGTGAGTGTAAATGGGGAGGGTGAAGGGGAGGAGGGAGTGAGGGCAATGGGAAGGGTGAAGGTGTGTTTCTGTGAGTTCATCCGGGTTAAAGATGAGAGCAGAAAGAGATCAAGTAGACCAGAAAGTTTCACCCAGAGCATGGTGGGCATGTGGAATGAGATGCTACAGGAAGTGGTAGGGGCACATGAATAGGGAAAGCGTAACAGAATATATTGTGTTTAAAACCATGATGTTTTGGGATTCAAGAACCAGAGGGCCCATATTTAAGGTGAAAGAGGAGAGATTTAATTGGGACCCAAGAGGCAACTATTTCCACCCAGAGGATAGTCCGTATATAGAACAAGCTGCCAGAGGAAGTGGTCGAGGCGGATATATTATAATTTAAAAGGTGCATCGCAGGGCCGTGAACAGGAGAAGTTTAGAGGATATGGGCTGAACATGAATATGTGGGACTAACTTAGATGGGCATAGTGATTAGAGTGGATGGGAGGAGTCAAAGAGCCTGCTTCTGTGACTGATCTGGGATGGGGTGATGTCTCCAGGGGCAGGTCCCCGGGGACTCTCAGACATGCCCCCCCCCCTTCCGCCTTCACTGAGGCCCTCTTGCCCTCGCAGGCCGGCGCGGAGATCTCGACCGTGAACCCGGAGCAGTACGCCAAACGGTTCATGGACTTCATCACCAACATCTTCGCCTAGCAGCAGGGAGAGATCTCACCCCACGGCATGCCCATCTATCAGAGCAGAAGGGCAGCTGTCTCCCTCAGATTGGCGTTCCTACGTTTTTCCCCTTCCATCCTGCGGACCAGCATTCCCGTGGTTTTCTCCAATCCTTCAGACCTGTGTTCCTGTGTTTCCTCCCTCATTTGGACCTACATTTCCTCACTCCTCCGGACCAGGGTTCCTGCATTTCTCCCCTCTTTGTGTCTGTCTCTCGCTCTCACTCCAAAAGGGATGTTCATCCCTTTTCTTCCTCCTTCCATGCTCTTACCATCTCAATGTCACAGCTGGACACCAGTTGCTGTCTCTTTCCAGTTCACTTCCCCACTCCCTGTTTGAAGTAATCCCATCCCAGCTCCACCCTTCTGTCCGGAGGGGTCCCTCACTGCCAATCTGTTGGGTGGTCTCTCCAAACCATGCAAGTGCCTCAGGTTGTCGATTCTCTCTGAATGCAACCCCAAGTTTTGGTGCTTCTTTTGAAATAAAGTTGACTGTTTTTTATTTAATCCAAGCTTCATTTCTTTGCAAAGTCAAAGTGGAGATTATTGTCACCTGCACAAGTCGCAGTGTGCACAGGTGCAATGAAAAACTTGCAGCAGCATCACAGGCACAGAGTATCAGAATCAACATTCACAAGAAAAGCACTTTAAAATCTGCGTAATTTTACCAGAACGAACACAATTCGAGCACAAACAAAGTCCAGTGTCGTGTAAACTGGTCACAGTGTTGCTGTACTCAGGTGGTGATTAGGATACGGCTGGTTGGTTCAAGAACCGAATGTTGAAGGGAAGTAGGTGGTGTGGGGCTTCAGGTTTCTGTACCTCCATCTGCAAGAAGGTGATATGGGCCTGGTGGTGAAGATCTTAGATGATGAATATTGCTGCCTTGAGGTAAACCTCTTGTAGCTACTGCTGATCGTTAGGTGGGAGGGACGTACCTGTCATGTACTGGTACTACTACTCTGCAGCTTCTTACATTCCTGTGCATTTGAATTGCCCACTCCCCAGTGTATACTGGTATTGGTACATGTCTGTCCCCTTTCTCATTCAGCAAAGAGATATGAGGGCAAACATAAAAGTCAAGGTAGGATATGGGGGAGGAAACTAGAGCATCTGGAATATCAAAGGGAAAACGTAGAATTTTATAACAACATTTGATGAAAAGTGCTTGAACTCAGCTATCATTGTGACAAATTTCAATGTTGAGGGATTACTGATGACTAGGTTGAATATATATGTTGTACTTTACATTGGCCACTTTTCAGAGATGCTTATTTTAGGGTAGTGATATAAAATGCATGATAGCACACACAAAGCTACCACTGGTGCAATGTTATCACATATTTTCTAACTCTGGAGATGTATACCTTGCCAAAAATCACTATGAGCATTATTCCCCTCAGATGGTACTGACCAAACCTACTGCCTCACGGACTACTAGGGGTGTATACCTTGCCAAAAATCACTTTAAGAATTATTCCCCCCAGATGGTACCAGTGGCCCAAATTTGGGGTCCTGGCTCACGGACTATTGGTAACATATCAAATTCCCTCAGGCTCTGGGGAAATTAGATATGGAGAGTAGTGGGCGCATGGAACAGGCTAATGGTGGGTGTGGTGGAAGCAGATACAATAGATTAATGGTTCATACAACTCAGAAGCAGGCTATTGGGCCCAACTAGTCCATGCTGACAGAGACTTATCTAAACTAGTCACATTTGCCTGTGATTGGTCCATCCGGTTTCCCACAGTCCAAAAACATACCAGCTGGTAGGTTAATTAGTCATTGTAAATTATCCTGTGATTAGGCTAGGATTAAATTATTGCTGGGCAACACAGCTCGAGGGACTGGAAGGCCTATTCTTCGGTTTATTGCAATAAATAAATAAAATAAGACAAATAACCTTCTAATTTAAACACCTACTAACCACTAGCTTATCCCAGTGACTTTTAAACATTGGAATTGTATCTGCCCATTCCCACCTCCTCGGGCAGCCCAGCTTTGTTCTTGGGAATGGGTTGGACACATCCAGTTCTCTGCCCGAGACTGCAAGAAACTACAAGAGAGCTGTGGACACAGCTCAGCACATCACAGTAACTAGCCACCTCTCCATGGACTCTGTCTATAATTGCAGCCAATATAATCAAAGACCCCACCCACACCAGACATTCTCTGTTCTCCCCCTTTCCCATCGGGTAAAAGATACAAAAGCCTGAAAGCACACACCACAATAAGGCCATGAGCCATAGGAGCAGAATTAGGCCATTTGGCCCATCGAGTCTGCTCCACCATTCCATCATGACTGATTTATTATCCCTCTTAACCCCATTCTCCTGCCTTCTTCCTGTAACCTTTGAGGCCCTGATTAATCAAGACCCTATCAACCTCTGCTTTAAATATACTCAATGGCTTGGCCTCCACAGCCATCTGTGGCAATGAATTCCACAGTTTCACTACCCTCTGGCTAAAGAAATTCCTCCTCTTCTCTGTTGACAATCAACACTGGTGCACCTCAGGGATGTGTGCGCTTATCCCATGCTCTACTCTCTCTTCACCCATGACTGTGTGGCTCGGCACAGCTCAAATGCCAGCTATAAATTTGCTGATGACACAACTATTGTTGGCAGAATTTCAGATGGTGACGAGGGGGCGTACAGGACCGAGACAGATCAGCTAGTTGAGTGATGTTGCTACGACAACCTTGCACTCAACATCAGTAAGACCTAAGAACTGATTATGGACTTCAGAAAGGCCAAGATGAGGGAACACACACCAGTCCTCACTGAGGGATCAGAAGTGGAAAGGGTGAGCAATTTCAAGATCCTGGGTGTCAATATCTCTAAGGATCTATCCTGGGCCCAACTTATTGATGCAATTACAGAGAAGGCACAACAGCAGCTATACTTCATTCAGAGTTTGAGGAGATTTGGTATGTCACAAAAGACGCTCGCAAATTTCTACAGATGTACTGTGGAAAGCATTTTAACTGGCTGCATCACAATCTGGTATAGGGGGTGGTGCTACTGCACAGGAGCAAAGTAAGTTGTAAACTCAGTCAGCTCCATCATGGGCACTAGCCTCCGTTGTATCCAGGACATCCTCAAGGAGCGATGCCTCAAAAAGGCAGCATCCATCATTAAGGACCCCATCACCCAGGACATGACCTGTTCTCATTGCTACCATTGGAAAGGAGGTACAGGAGCTTGAAGGCACACACTCAATGATTCAGGAACAGCTTCTTCCCCTCTGCCATCCAATTTCTGAATGGACATTAAACCCATGGGCTCAATACCTTTTTTATTTTATACTACTTATTTAATTTAAATATTTCATATATATACTTTCTGTAATTTGCAGTTTTTTTTCTATTATTTTGTACTGCTGCCACAAAGTCAAGAAATTTCATGACATATGCCAGTGATATTAAACCTGATTCTGATTCTAAATGGCTGTTGCTGTATTCTGAATCTGTGCTCTCTGATCCTAGGTTCCTCCACTATAGGAAACACTCTCTCCACATCCCTAGGCCTCTCTGTATTCGATAGGCTTCACTATTCTAAATTCCTGTGAGTAGAAGCCCAGAGCCATCAAATGCTGTCATACATTAACCCTTTCATTCCTGGAATCATTTTTGTGAATCTCCTCTGAACCCTCTCCAATCCCAGCACACCGTTTCTTAGATAAGAGGTCCAAAACTGCTCATGATACTTCCAAGTACAGTCTGACCAATGCCTTATACAGCTTCAGCAGCACATCCTTGCTTTTGTGTTCTAGTCCTCTCAAAATGAATGCTAACATTGCATTTGCCTTCCTCACCGACTCAACCTGCAAGATAACCTTTAAGGAATCCTGCACAAGGACCCTCAAGTCCTTTTGCACCTTTGATCTTTGAATTCCTTCCCCATTTAGAAAATAGTATACGCTTTTGATCCTTCTACCAAAGTGCATGACCATACACTGCCCTACACTATATTCCATCTGCCAGTTCTTTGCCCATTCTCCCAATCTGTCTACCACCTGCCCCTCCACCTATCTTAGTATTGTCCACAAACTTGAATACAAACCATCAATTCCGTCACCCAAATAATTGACAGATAACGTGAAAAGAAGCGGTCCCAATACCGACCCTGCAGAAAGGTTCAAGGACACTGTTATAGAATGGTTCCCTCACCATTCAGATGGACTCTTCACCTCACACAATCAAAGTTGAAAGTACATTTTATTATCAAAGTACATATATGTCACCATATACAACCCTGAGGTTTATTTTCTTGTGAGAATTCTCAATATATCTGCAGAATAATAACCATAACAGAATCAATGAAAGACTGCCCAACTAAGGCTTTCACAAATGTACAGAAGACAACAACTTGTGCAAATACAAAATCCAATAATAATAAATAAATAAGCAATGAATATCAAGAACATGAGATGAAGAGTTCTTGAAAGTGAGTCCATTGGTTATGGGAACATTTCAACTATGGGGCAAGTGAAGTTGAGTGATTCAAGAGCCTAATGGTTGAGGGGTAGTAACTGTTTCTTTTTCAATATTTTTATTGATATTATATAAACTGCATGAATACAAATACAAAATTCATAAGGATACAAGTAAATAATATGAATTACATTACATTTAAATCACAGTAATATGATCACAGTATCCCATATTCCAAATCAATCATGTGGAAAAAAAGACTGAATTATGAAATAAAATAAAGTAATTTTATTTTATTAAAAGAAATCTACCCCTAATTTAAAAAAATCTACCCCCAGTAACTGTTTCTGAACCTGGTGACGTAGGACCTGAGGCTCCTGTACCCTCTTCCTGATGACAGCAGCGAGAAGCAAACATGAACTGGATACTGGGGGTCCCTGATGATGGAAACATAGAAACATAGAAAACCTACAGCACAGTACAGGCCCTTCGGCCCACAAAGCTGTGCCGAACATGTCCTTACCCTATAACTACCTAGGCTTAGCCATAGCCCTCTATTTGTCTAAGCTCTATATGCTTATCCAGGAGTCTCATAAAAGACCCTATCATTTCCACCTTCACCACCGCCGCCGGTAGCCCATTCCACACACTCACCACTCTCTGCGTTAAAAAAAAACTTACCCCTGCCATCTCCTCTGTACCTACTCCCAAGCACCTTAAATCTATGCCCTCTCGTGCTAGCCATTTCAGCTCTGGGAAAAAGCCTCTGACTGTCCACATGATCAATGCGTCTCATTATCTTCTACACCTCTATCAGGTCACCTCTCATCCTCTGTCGCTCCAAGGAGAAAAGGCCAAGTTCACTCAACCTATTCTCATAAGGCATGCTCCCCAATCCAGGCAACATGCTTGTAAGTCTCCTCTGCACCCTTTCTATGGTTTCCACATCCTTCCTGTAGTGAGGTGACCAGAACTGAGCACAGTACTCCAAGTGGGGTCTGACCAGGGTCCTAAATAGCTGCAACATTACCTCTCAGCTCTGAAACTCAATCCCACGATTGATGAAGGCCAATACACCGTGTGCCTTCTTAACCACTAGAGTCAACCTGTGCAGCAGCTTTGAGTGTCCTATGGACTCGGACCCCAAGATCCCCTCTGATCCTCCACACTGCCAAGAGTCTTACCATTAATACTATATTCTGCCATCATATTTGACCTACCAAAATAAACCATCTCACACTTATCTGGATTGAACTCCACTTGCCACTTCTCAGCCCAGTTTTGCATCCTATCAATGTCCCACTGTAACCTCTGACAGCCCTCCACACTATCCACAACACCCCCAACCTTTGTGTCATCAGCAAATTTACTAACCCATCCCTCCACTTCCTCATCCAGGTCATTTATAAAAATCACGAACAGAAGGAGTCCCAGAACAGATCCCTGAGGCACATCACTGGTCACCGATCTCCATACAGAATATGACCCACCTACAACCACCCTTTGCCTTCTGTGGCAAGCCAATTCTGGATCCACAAAGCAATGTCCCCTTGGATCCCATGCCTCCTTACTTTCTCAATAAGCCTTGCATGGGGTACCTTATCAAATGCCTCGCTGAAATCCATATACACTACATCTACTGCTCTTCCTTCATCAATGTGTTTAGTCACATCCTCAAAAAATTCAATCAGGCTCAGTAGGCATGACCTGCCTTTCATGAAGCCATTCTGACTATGATGGATGTTGCTTTCCAGTGACAGTGTTTCATGTAGATGTTCTCAATGGTGGGGAAAGGTTTTTCTGTGACAGACCTGGCCGTATCCACTACGTTTTGTAGGATTTTCTGTTCAAGGGCATCGATGTTTCCATTCCAGGCTGTGATGTAGCCAGTCAATATACCCTCCATTACACATCTATAGAAGTTTGTCAAAATTTTAGATGTCATGCCTAATCTCTACAAACTCCCTAGGAAGTAGAGGTGCTGCTGTGCTTTCTTCGTAATTGCGCTTACATGCTGTGCCCAGGACAGGTCCTCCAAAATACTAATATTGAGGAATTTGCTGACCCTCACCACCTCTGATCCTCCGATGAGGACTAGCTCATCGCCCTCTGGTTTCCTCCTCCTGAAGTCAATAATCAGCTCCTCGGTCTTGCTGGCATTGAGTGAGAGGTTGTTGTTATGACACCACTCAGCCAGATTTTCAATCTCACTTGTATATGCTGATTCATCACCAGCTTTGATTCAGCCTGCAAAAGTGGTGTCGTCAGCGAACGTGAATATGGCACTGGTGCTGTACTTAGACACACAGTCATAAGTGGGTAGAGAAGGAGACTAAGCACACAGCCTTGTGGTGCACCTGTGCTGATGGAGATCGTGGAGATGTTGTTGCTAATCCAAACTGACTGGGATCTGCAAGTGAGGAATTCAAAGATCCAATGGCACAATGAAGTCTTGAGGCCAAGATCCTGAAGCTTATGGATTAGTTTTGAGGAGATGATGGTATTGAATGCTGAGCTGTAATTGGTAAAGAGCATCCTGATATATGCATCTTTGCTGTCCGGATGTTCCAGGGTTGAGTGAAGAACCAGTGAGATGGCATCTGCTGTGGACCTGTTGCTCTCAGGTAAGAGCCAATATGTTTAATCACGAACTTCTGAAAACACTTCATCACAGTGGATGTAAGTGCTACCGGGTAACAGTCATCGAGGAAGGTCACCCACGCTGTTCTTGTACACCAGTACAAATGAAGACTGTTTGAAGTAGTGGGCACCACAAACTGCTAGAGGAAGAGTTTAAAGATCTCAGTGAAAACACAAGCTAGTTAATCAGGTACTATACATATCTTTAGTACTTGGCCAGGTACCCTATCTGGTCTGGATGCTTTTTGTGGGTTCACCCTCCTGGAGGATGCTCACACATTGGCTTCTGAGACTGAAATCATAGAATCATTGGGGGATGTGGGAGTTCATGATGATTCCTCCATGTTCTGATAGCTAAAGCGTGCATAGAAGACATTGAGCTCATCTGGAAGCTAAGCTCTGTTGTCACCTCTGTCACTTGATTCCTCTTTGTAAGAGGTGATAGCATTGAAGCCCTGCCATAACTGTGAGCATTCTTCATTGATTCAAGTTTAGTCTGGAATTGCCACTTGCCTGTGACATGACTTTCTGGAGATCATACCTGGACCTCTTGTAACCTTCTTGGTCATCAGTTTGAATGCCTCTGCTCTGGCTCTCATTATGACCTTCAAACTTATTGTCTGCCTGCACTGCACTTTCTCTTACAATTTATCTGTAACTGTGACACTTTATTCTGCATCCTGCTATTGTTTTACCTTGTTCTACCTCAGTGCACTGTATAATGATTTGATCTATATGAACAGTGTGTGAGACAAGCTTTTCACAAGCAAGAGAAAATCTGCAGATGTTGAAAATCCAAGCAACACACACAAAATGCTGGAAGAACTCAGCAGGCCAGGCAGCATCTATGGAAAAGAGTACAGTCAACGTTTTGGGTCGAGACCATTCATTAGGACAGCTTTTCACCGTATCTCAGGGCATGTGACAACATGGTCAAAACCAACTTTGGATGACTAGAACCACGCTGCGACCAGAGGGCGCTGCAGCCAGAAGACGCCGTGCGGGTAGAGACCACCTTGACTGGTTTGGCAAAAGTGCATTGTGGAGATTATAGTTCTGTGAACCCAGAGCGTATACTGGGAACGGGGGCGGAGACCCAATATGGAACTACAGCTCCCGACGTACTCAGCGGCGCCGCCTTGCAGGAATACCGGTAGTGGGCCTGGAGTGAGCGGTGTCTGGAGGAAGGAAAGGTAGGTGGAAAGGGAGGAAAATGGGGGGCGGGGTGGAGAGCGGAGTGAGAAGGAGTGACGGGGAGGTAGGGAAGGACGTAGAGGGATGGAATGGCGGGGAGAAAATCGAGGGCTGCGGGAGAGGTAGGAAGGGAGCGAGATGGGGATGGGGAGGGGGAGGGGTGAATGAAAAGGAGGAAGGCGAGTGGCTGAGGAGGAAGGAAAGGTAGGAAAGAAAAGGAAGGAGGGAAGGAAGGGAGCCAATAGGGGAGAGAGGTTACGAGGGGTGGTGGATGTGAGGGTGGGGGAGAGAGCGAGAGTGTGAAAATGATGGGGAAGGGATATGAGTGTGAAAGGGGAGGGAGGGGAGGAAGCGGGAGAATGGGGCAAGGGAAAGGGAGAGGAGGAGATTGACAATCGGATCAGAATTTACTGTCAGACACACCACGTTGCTTGCTCCCAGAAAGCTGATAGTGCAAACTGCAGTAGGTGAAAGGAAATACAGCAATAAATGCAGTAACGAGCATAAAAACCGTGGAACGGTGCAAATCTGCAGTGGTGAAGTGTCAATTCAGTGTTGAAGAAAGTGGGAGTCCCAAAGTGATGGGTTGTGAGAGAGGTTATCGGTTCACCAGTAAAATGGAATCGAATCAGACTTATCATCACTGACTTGTTCATGAACTTTGGTAGTAGAAATAAATGTGTGGACTATTTTCTAAACAGGAAGAAATTCCAGGAATCTGAGGTGCAAAGGGACTCGGCAGTCCTTGTGCAGAACACCCTGAAGATTAACTTGCAGGTTGAGTCGGTAATGAGGAAAGCAAATGCCATGTTAGCATTTATTTCAAAAAGTCTAGAATACAAGAGCTTGATGCTGAGGCTTTATGAGGCCTCACCTTGAGTATTGTGAAGAGTTTTGGACCCCTCATCTTAGAAAAGACATGCTGGCATTGGAGAGGGTTCAGAGGAGGTTCACAAGGATGATTCCAGGAATGAAAGGGTTATCATATGAGGAACATTTGATGGTTTTGGGTCTGTACTCACTGGAATTCAGAAGGATGAGGGGGGATCTCATTGAAACCTTTCGAATGTTGAAAGGCATAAGACAGAGTAGGTGTGGAAAGGATGTTTCCTATAGTGGGAGAGTCTAGGACAAGAGGGCACAGCCTCAGGATAGAGGGGTGTCCTTTCAAAACAGAGATGGGGAGAAATTTCTTTAGCCAAGGGGTGGTGAATTTGTTGCCACATGCAGCTGTGGAGGCCAGGTCATTGAGTGTATTTAAGGCAGAGATTGACAGGTTCTTGATTGGACATGGCATCAAAGGTCACAGGGAGAAGGCTGGGAACTGGGATTGTGGAGGAGGAAAAAAAATTCAGCCATGGCTGAATAGTGGAGCGGACTCGATGGGTCAGATGGCCTAATTCTACTCCTATGTCTTATGGACTTATATGTAGTGAAATTTGTTGTTTTGTATCAGTGGTACAGTGTGAAGACATAAAATTACTAAAACTTACAAAAATAGTGCAAGAAAAAGTAATGACTAATGTTTGTGGACTGTTCAGATGTCTGATGATGGAGGGGAAGAAACACTGAGTGTGGTTCCTCAGGCTTCTGTACCTCCTGTCTGATGGTAGTGACGAGAAGAGAGCATATATCAGATGGTGAGGTCCTTAGTGGTGGATCCTGCCTTTTGAGGCAGCGCCTCTTGTAGATATCCTCGATGTTGGGGAGGTTTGTGCCTGTGATGGATGTGGCTGAGTTTACAACCATCTGTAGTCTCTTGTGATCCTCGCACTGGAGCCTCCACACCAGGTGGTGATGCACCCAGTCAGAATGGTCTCCACCGTAAGAATCTTTGGTAACCTACCAATTTTCATCAAATTCCTGATGAAGTTTAACCACTGTTTGTGCCTTTTGTTTGTAATTGCACCAAAATGTTGGGCCCAGGATAGATCCTCAGAGATGTTGACACACAGGAACTTGAAGCTGCTCACCCCTTCCACTGCTGATCCCTCAACAAGGACTGATGTGTGTTCCCTCGACTTCCCCTTATTGATATCCACAATCAGTTCCTTGGTCTTACTGACATTGAGTTCAAGGTTGTTGCTGTGACACCACTCAACCAGCTGATCTGTCTCACTCCTGTACGCCCCCTCGTCACCATCTGAAATTCTGCCAACCATAGTTGTGTCATCAGTGAATTTATAGATGGTGTTTGATCTGTGCCTAGCCACACATTATGGGTGTAGAGAGAGTAGAGCAGTGGGCTAAGCACACATCCTTGAGGTGCACCAGTGTTGATTGTTAGCAAGGAGATGTTATTTTCAATCTGCACAGACTGTGGCTTCCTGGTGAGGAAGTTAAAGATCCAATTGCAACAACAGCAGCAAAAACAAGTCCCTTTCCTCCCTTCCACCCTCCCTCCTTCACATACAGACACACAGTCTCCAACTCCAGGACAGGCTTTTGAACCTCCAGACTCCAGGCTTTGAATTCTGGAGCTTTTGGGCTTTGATCTTCGGTATCGACCCCCAGACCAGCCAAACTCTGGACGTGCCGACTGACTGGCCCTCGCGCCTCCTCATGCTTCCTGCTTGCACGGACATCGATCTGGGACATCCCGTCTGTGTCACCGTCCTTTGAGCACGGAGCTGAGGCTTGGACTCCAGAAGTACTTTGTCCCCCACGTCTATATTGCTGGACTTCCAGTGTGGAATCCGTCCACGTCCCTGACCCCCCTCTCAGTTTCCACTGACTGCAGCTCACCGGAAGATCTCTGCACCTCTCAAAACACTTCATCACAGTAGATGTGAGTGCGACTGGGCAATGGTCATTGAGGCAGCTCACCCTGCTCTGCTTGGGCACTGGCGTGATTGATACTCTTTTGAAGCAGATGGGTACGTCTGAGTGCAGCAGTGGAGATGTTCTGACATCACTGTTGTCTGACAGTCGTGGGAGAGGAGCTGTCGTTGAATCTGCTTGTTGGAGGAGGGGGGACAGAAGGAAGGAGCAGGGAGGGTGGTGGAAGTGCAATGGTGAGGGTTGTGCTGGGCAATGCATGGAGGGAGGTGAAGGAATGGAGAAGGTGAGGCAGGGGGTCGAGGAAAGGATAGGGGAGAGGGTTAGAGTACGAGGGCGGGGGGATCATATGAAAGAGGAGAGGCGGGGGGTTCCGGTGGTGTCATTGTCCAGAATGGCATCTTAAATTGATAGCTGCTGTGGAAAAACGCATATTTTGCCCTGTTTAATCCATCAAATCTAAGATCTTTCAAAAATATCTGAATTGATAAGGGGGGCCAAGAATGGGGAAGAAGAATGGAGATTTAAAAAAAGCACCACTGCAGAGCCTGTGGATGAGAGAGGTGCAACGCGTGGCTCTCCTACCCAAATGCATGCTAGCAAGGCTGACAATGGGCCTCGTTCAGGTGAAGTGGCAAATATGATGAAGATTCTGGAAGAGATAAGGGAAGTCCAAAAAGATATAAAACAACAACTCAATGATATAAAGTCAGAGCTCGCCAATGTCAATCAGGAAATAGCGATGGCAGAGACTCGAATTGAGAAGGTGGAAGACCGCGTGCAAAACGTGGAACAGATACTAAGTAAGACAATAAAAATATTAAATCAACAAAAAAAGTAAACTGCTTGACCAGGAGGGAAGATCGCGATGGAAAATATCAGGACATACAATGTTCCCGAAGGAGCGGAGGGTTTATCTATGATGGAGTTTGTAGGAAAGTTGCTGCCGGACGCGCTAGAGATTCCCTCCACTATGGAGCTTGAAACTGAGAGGGCGCATCGTGCGCTCATCCTGAGGCCTACTGGAGACAGAGGAGATAAGCCACGCTCAGTAGTAATTAGATTCCTTCGATACAATACCAAGGCGGAGATTCTACAAAGGGCCTGGGGTAAGAAGAGGGTGTTTTTGGATGGGAAATTAATATATTTTGATCAAGATTACCCCCCGGCGGTCCTGCAGAAACATAAAGAATACTCTGCAGTAAAGCGAATATTAAAGCAAGGAAAGATTAGATTCCAAACTCCGTACCCTGATAAACTGCGGGTGTTTTATGAAGATGGTATGCAACTGTATCAGACAGTGGAAGAAGCAACTACAGACATGAGGAACAGAGGGCTGCCCGTCAGCGTGATCAAACTGAGGGAAAGCCTGGCTGAGCAGTTATCCCGATCTGCTTGGGAAATAGTAAGAAAACCGAGAAAGCAGGGGACGGGAGGAGGGCGAGAGAATATCAGGAAGAGACAGAGTTTTCCGAAGACAGCCCTCAACCCCTCCAGAAGAGCCATAAGGTTTGGCTAACTTTAAAAGTGTTGATAAGATAAACAGAAGCAAAAATAGACAGTACTATACCTATTTCAAGAAATACTTAATATAATGTGGATTTTATATTACTCAATTTTTTTTATTCGTTCATTCACTCCTTTTTCCCTACCTAAATGAGAATACAGGTTTCACCCGCCACTCGAAGGTAGAGCATTCCTATGCAATGGTTCGTAAGCTGGAATGTCGTAAAGTGATGAAGCAATTATATAATTTATATGGAGAAAATTTTGTGAGCGTTTGCAGACCCAAAAATAACCTACCAAATCATGTCAAATAACACATAAAACCTAAAATAACAGTAACATATAGTAAAAGCAGGAATGATATGATAAATACACAGCCTATATAAAGTAGAAATACTTTTCCACAGTCATTGCCTGAACTGTTCTCCGTAGTGAAAATCTCACGCAAGCGCCGTTGGCAGAAAATCTCACGAAAGCACTGTCGGCAAAAACACGGCGCAAACGCCATCAGCAGAGAATCTCATGCAAGCGCCATCAGCAGAGAATCTCATGCAAGTGCTGTTGGCAAAAATACGGCACAAGCGCTCTATGGTAACCTTTAAGCTATAAAGCTGCCAATTCATACCAAATAACACGTAAAAATACAGAGCCGGTATAAAGTAGAAATAATGTATGTACAGTGTAGTATCACTTACTGGAATTGGGAAGGCAGCGCAGAGCACACTGATGATGGTGTGTTAGGCTGAGTCGTCAGACTATGGGTGGTGCAGCGGTCCCCACCCTCCGGGTAGCGAACCGATACCGATCCACGAAGCATGCAGCGGTAGCAGGGAGGTACACAGCACATCTTTAAGAAAAAAGCCAAAATAAACATGCTAATTAATTAGGTGCTGCCCAGCACGTAATTGTTGGCCCAGATCAGTGCAGATTTTTTCTTAAAGATGAGCTGTGTGTCTCCCGGCTACTGCTGCATTCTCTGCGAATCGGTGTCTGTCCGCGGCCTGGGTGTTGGGGTGGTGGGACACTGGGGTGCCATCTTGTCTGTTTCCATTAGAGCAGGCAGCTCATCTTCTCCTATGACTGCCTGCCTCGATGTCGAAGGTCGATGTTCATTGTCTGCTGTGGCTGATGTGGAAGGCTTGCTTGACTGCTGAGCCTTGCGTATTTTTCTATCATACAGTTCTTTGTAAGGACTCAAACCATCCTACAAATATCCCCTAAACCTACGTACCCTTTCAAAATTAATGTCGTACTTTATCATTACTCATTCGGTTTTGATTGTTATCCTTTCCTCTTCCAATTGCATCAGCTCTTCATCTATCAGCTCCTGGTCATGAGATGCCAAAACCTCTTCACATCATCTTCGTCAACTTCCACAAGCCAAACTTACTTTGTCCTTGCTTCGTTCACCACGATCAAAACGCTTAATTATGTCTAGTTTTACGCTAAGTGTAACATCTTTACGAGCTCTTTCAGGCTTTTCCGATACCTTAGAACTCATCTTGCAAACGGCTGCTCACAGGCACGTGTTTAAGCAATGCCAGCGAGAATGCCATTCCGAATCCGGGGGAGAGCGGCTGCTCGGGGTGTGCGCTGCCTTTTATCGCGCACTGATTTTTTTCATGCGCTGCTTTTTTCGCGCACTGCTTTTTTCGTAACAGTGAAAACACCTTCTGTTAGCGAAAACAGGTAACTAATGTAGGTCTTTCGTAACAGTGAGGTTTTGTAAAGCGAACATTCGAAAAGCGGGGGACACCTGTGTATATATATGGGAGGAATACCCAGGGAAATCTTTTCTGTGTAATGGACATAGACTTGTTCACTTATTTTTATGGGTACTGTAATGGGAGCCCCCAACTCACAGGGAGGAGGGGCTATCCCCCACGGCTAGACGTTTCCTCTAGCTTAACCCAGGGTCATCTAGTAGAGACCTCAGCCTTGGAATCACACCTTCGTTGCCTTTTTTATTATTCGCATTTCTTGGTTCTTTTTTGTTCAGGGAGTAGATCGATTAAGTCTTACTCCGCTAATTTCAATGATATATTGACAGATAAATACACATGGCTAAGGACAAAGTAAAATTCATTTCTTTTAATGTCAATGGGCTGTTAAATCCAATCAAACACAGTAAAATTCTATCAAAAATGAAAAAGGAACAAGCCCATGTAGTATATTTACAGGAAACTCACTGAAGTGATAATGAGCATGGAAAACTAAAGAGAATGGGTTTCACTAATTTGTTTTTCTCCTCATATAAATCAGGACATAGAAGAGGAGTTGCTATTCTTATCTCAAGCAAGCTAAGTTTTGAAAAAATTATTTGAAATGGGAGATAAGGAGGGCAGATATATTCTGGTAAAGGGAATATAGATGGAAATTCAGTTACTCTATTGGATATATATGCACCCCCAGGAAGTGATATTAGTTTCTTTCAGAAAATTACTAATATTATGGTAACGGAAACTGAAGGTCTCTTGATATGTGTGGAGACTTAAATGTACAATTACAACCAAAGTTAGACTCTTCCAATAGAAAAACCTATGAAACAACATCCTTACACAAGAGAGTTAATACACTTTTTGAGGATGTTGGTTTAATTGATATATGGAGGGACTTTTCCCCCGACAGAAGGGATTATACATTATTCTGCCCCCCATTCTGTATATACAAGAATAGACTATTTCACAACATTTGGAAAAGATGGAGACAAAATAAACACCTGTGGAATTGGGACAATAGATGTAAGTGACCATGCACCTATATATTTATCTGTTGATTTTGACCTACAACCAAAGAATACTATTTGGAAACTAAATTCAAGTCTACTCAATGATCCCTACTTTAAGGAACAAATTAAAAAAGAAATTGGTCTTTACTTAGAACTTAATGGTAATGGAGAGGTTTCACCTCCCATTCTATAGGATACTCTGAAGGCTGTCTTAAGAGGGAAAATTATAGTGATATCTTCACATAAGAAAAAAATAAGGAATAAAACATTATTGGAATTACAAAATAGGCTGAAGGAACTAGAAAAAAACACAAATTGAATTTGGCACAGGATACATTAGAGGAAATTTTAAAAATTAGGGATGAAATTAATAGTTTGGCTATGCAAGAAATCAGGAAAAATTTAATGTTTCTGAAACAGAGACATTATGAAAGTGGATCTAAGTCTATGAAAATACTGGCATGGAAACTGAAGAAAAAGATAGCAAAAAATACAATTCATAGAATTAGGGATCCAAGAACAAAAATGATAAAAAATAAACTAAGAGAAATTCGAGAAGCTTTTGAAGTGTTTTACAAAACTCTATATTCCAAAGTTCCAGGGGGAAGCACAACCCAAATTGACACTTTCCTGAATTCTCTAGCATTACCTACTTTAAGCGAAGAACAAAATAGAACGATGACTGCTGACATAACTGAAGTTGAACTAAAAGCTGCAATTAGTAGGCTTAAATTAAGCAAGTCACCAGGTTCAGATGGGTATACGGCAGAGTGGTACAAAGAATTTAAAAATGAGTTAATTCCTGTCTTACTCCCCACACTGAACTGGGCTCTAAAAAAGACACAAATGCCACCCAGCTGGAAGGAAGCGATAATCTCAGCTATACCGAAAGAAAGCAAGGATAAAGTGGAATGTGGGTCATTTAGACCAATATCCGTTCTTAATGTAGATTATAGATTATTTACCTCCATCATGGCCAAACAATTAGAAGAGTTTCTACCCATACTGGTACTTAAGGATCAGACAGGTTCTATACAACAACGTCAAACACAAGACAATATACGAAGGGCACTTCACATTATGAATCATATACAAAAAAAATAAAATTGAAGCAATAGTGATAAGCGTGGACGCTGAAAAGGCATTTGATTTGGTTAATTGGAATTTTCTTTACAGAGTTTTACATAGATTTGGTTTCCATGACACAATTATTAAAACTATACAGGCACTATATGATAACCCTACTGCTAGGATTAAAATCAATGGATATTTATCTCATAGTTTTACCCTAGAAAGGGGCACGAGACAGGGTTGTGCATGGTCACCGCTACTCTTCGCATTATATCTGGAACCATTAGCTCAATACATCAGACAAAATGAAGATATCAGGGGAATTACCATTAAAGGGACAGAGCATAAATTGACCTGTTACGCGGATGACATTTTGATCTATCTGGAGCAACCAACATACTCTTTACCTAAATTGATGCAATCCTTTGAACAATATGGTCAAGTATCAGGATACAAAATCAAAATAGATAAAACCCAATTACTTTCATATAACTATAGCCCACCAAGAGAAATTGAAAGTAAATATTCCTGGGCATGGCAAACAGTCTTTCAAATATATGGACATGGCAAACAGAGTCTTTCCAATATTTGGGCATCATTATGCCAAAAGATTTGTCAAAATTATCAGAATGCAATTATCAGCATATATATTTTTTAAAAAATTAAGGAAGATATAACAAGATGGAACCTAATTCCTTTTTTTAGTTTCAGTTCAAGGATTGAATCTATTAAAATGAACATATTGCCCAGACTATTATATCTCTTTCAGACCCTACCAATAGAGATTAATCAGAATCAATTCAATGAATGGAACAAAATGTTATCAAGATATATTTGGCAAGGTAAAAGGCCTAGAGTCCGTCTCAAAACTTTGCAATTAGCCAAGGAAAAGGGGGGACGGGGCCTACCATCTCTTAGAGATTATTATGAGATTATATGAGATTATATGGCCCTTGTGGCTACGGGGATCAGGAGGTATGGAGAGAAGGCTGGGGCGGGGTTCTGAGTTGGATGATCAGCCATGATCATAATAAATGGCGGTGCAGGTTCAAAGGGCCAAATGGCCTACTCCTGCACCTATTTTCTATGTTTCTATTATTTTGCAGCACAGTTGAGAGCTGTGATATGTTGGTGCAACCCATCATATGACACTCAATGGAAAAACATTGAGGAGGGGATACTTTCCAACCCCATACAGGCAATTTTGGCTGATAGCAACCTACGAAGGTACATAAGTACTATTGTTAATCCATGGGTGAAATGGACTCTTAAAATATGGAAAACTATTATAAAAGAATATAAACTAGAGGGAGATATTGCAATTCTTAAATGGTGTGCATATGACTCAGATTTTACGCCAAATAAATTGGATGCTAGATTTAAAGACTGGACAGCTAAAGGAACAACAGTTCTTTGCAATATAATGAAAGAAGGAACACTGTTCAGTTTTGAAATGCTTAAAGAGAAACACTTATTAGGAAAACAAGACTTTTATCAGTATCTACAGATGCGACAGTATGTTAATAGGAGGGTTAAAAATGTAACTAAGGCAAGTACATGTCTGATAGAGCTATTTAGAAAAGCATGTAATTCAGACAACGGTAGTAGAATCATTTCAAACGTGTATAAGGGTTTGTCAAATCTTAAAACACACTCAACTTCATACGTTAAGACAAAATGGGAGAAGGAAGGAGGGATAATAATATCTGAGGAAGACTGGACAATAATATGGGGTTATCAATGGAAGTGTACCAGTTCACAGAAATGGAGGGAGTTTGGATGGAAAAACTTGATGAGATATTTTATTCCACCCTCTCAGAAATCTCATTATGACCCATAATCCCATTATCCCTGTTTGCTGGAGAAATTGTGGAAATCAAAATGCAAACCATTATCATATTTTCTGGAATTGCCCCGTTATCAAAGACTATTGGGGTGGGATACACAATACCCTACAAGACATTTTTAAATGTGAAATACCCTTAAAAAGTAAGACCATATATTTTGGTTGAAAAGAGATAAATATTTAATGAATATACTGCTGGTGGCTGGTAAAAAGATTATTACCAGGAAATGGTTATCACAGGAGAGCCCAACTTTAAACGCATGAATGGAAATTATAATGGACATTTACAAAATGGAGAAGATAACAGCATCTGTTAATCATAAGTTGGAACAATTTGATTCATACCGGGAAAAATGGTTCAACTACATTACACCTCATAGGCCTGATTTTATTCTCACAAATCAATGGATATGTTGTAAAAAAAAATCACTCCCTACTTTGTACATAGTTTTCTCCTTTTGCTTGTTCTTTCTTTCCTCTCCTTTCTAAAAGTGTATAACTCAGATAAATATTATGTGGAGATTTGTGGCAAATATGATATATATGTACAGTATCTGAAATACATCTTATGGAAATGTTTGTTTGATGATGAAATTCAATAAAAAATAAATTACAAAAAAAAAGAAAGAGGAGAGGCCCGAAAGGTCTCTCTCCCCCCCCCTTTCCGTTCAGCCCTCTTCCCTCCACTCTCCCCTATCCTGCCTGCCCTGCTATACCCTTATTCATGGACACATCTCCCGTCCCGCGTACTCTTCACCCCCTCTTCCCTCCCGCCTCCGCTGTGCCCTGCTGTTCACTCCCTGGGCTGACTCACTCTCCTGTACTACAGATGGTGGGAGAGACGCAGGAGCGGAAGAGGTCTCCGGATCGAGCCCCGTCCAAGGAGCGGGAGAAGAAGCGCTCACGTTCCCGGGACCGTGACAGGAAACGGTCGACCTCCAAGGAGCGCAAACGGCACCGGTCACGGGAGAGGAAGCGTTCTCGCTCCAAGAGCGGCGAGCGGGAGGCGGACCGGTGAGGGGAGGGGCGCTAAGGAAGGAGTGCTTTGCGGCGGGATGTGCTGTGAGGAGGGAGCAATGTGGGAGTGGTGGCGAGAGAGACTTTCAGGGTGTGTGCAAGCTGCTGACTGTTTTGCATTGCTGACTTGCTCAGGTGGGCCAGTCCAGTCACGATGGATCGAGTGGCCTGTGGCAACCTTGTGATTGCGTCAGCCTCACTCTCTGATGTTCCCACAGGGAGCGACACCATGGCAAGGACAAGGAGCGGGACCGGGACCGGTCCAAGAAGGAAAGAGAACGGGATGGACACCGTAAGGCCAGGAAGCGGTCAAGGTGAGTGGCAGAGGTGTCTCCATTACCCCACCCATCTGTCACCCTCCACTTTGGGAGGGGCATAGGGGAGGGTGGGGGTCACAGAGATTGGGAGTGATGTAGGGAAGGAGGGAAGGTAACAGGGACAGGGAGGGGTGTATGGGATCACGGATGGGGAGAGGTGTCACAGAGATGGAGTAGTGCAGGGAAGGTACTGGGAGCACACCATGTAAGGGAGGGAGAATGTCATATAGTATTGTAAAAAAGTCTTTAGCACACATATAAAGCTAGGTACACAGTACTGTATTTGTCAACGTGGAGCAGAGAGCGAGTTTCTAGATCAGCGGGAGCAAAGGACATTGGGGAATGGCGAGAGGGGGGTGAGGGGTGACACGGGTGCAGACACACCCAGGCATGAGACACCAGGCATTGTCACTTGATTCCAAACATTTGGTTTATTGATCATTACAGAATGTCTCTCTGGTGTTTCTCACTCCCTCCCCTCTCCCTTTCCCTTTTCTCAAGCATGATTTTTCCCCTTCCCACTCTCAGTCCTCAATAGAGACCCGTATTAAAATCAGGTTTATCATCACTCACATATGTCATGAAATTTATTTTTATTTTTGCAGCAGCTGTACAGTGTAATACATAAAATTACTACAATAGTGTGGCAAAGTCTTGGGCACCCTGGCTATATATATATGTGCCTGAGACTTCTGCACTGTACTGAAGATGGGGCGGAAGAGGGTCACAACTTGGTCAGGGCAGAGCGGATGGAGGCGACCCAGGGAGTGGACTGGACAGAGACACCAGTCTGAATGTTCTGCTGTCTGCGGGGTGACCTGGGGTTGGGTTTAAGGTGGGTGTGCTACATTGCACACCCCTCACTCTCTGTGACTCCCTCTCTCCCCAGGAGCCCCTCACCTGGAAGGCTAAAGGATGGGAAGGTGAAGATCAAGAAGGAGGAGGAAGAGGAGGAGGAAGATCCGAAGAAGAACAAGGTAGGTATTGTGGAGGAGGGATCTGTGCACCCCACACCTTGATCCAGGGCTATCCCTTTTCTGTGGGGGCCCAGCTGCTCTCACCGGCCTGGAGACTCTCCCTCCTCCTTATCATCTGTACTGACTGTGGCCGTCGGGTAGAGTGACTGGTTCCTCTGTGTCTTCCCTCTCGGGATCCCAGTACACAAGCTGCGTCTATCCAGGTGGTGTGAGTGTGTGTGTCAGTGGAACAAGTGTGATTGCATTGTGTGTGTATTGCCTCTCACCATAAATGCAAGTCCTCTGCTATTAAACATTTCCAACCTGGGCAAACAGACACTGGTTGTCTGTTCAATCTTATAAACCTTTATCAGATTTATAATTCTTTAAATCTCAGCCTCTGCCGTTCTAGAGAAAGCACCCAGTGTGTGTCCGTGTTGTCTGTGCATACATGTCTGTGTGTGTGTGTTTGTACGTGTGTAGAGGACTATAGTTATGATTTCTGCATGTGCATATCCATGGGGCTGTGCATCTGGGCCATGCAAATATCTGTGTTGTGTCAGGAGTGGTCTCGGCCTGAGTGCATGTCTGTTGTCTGAGAGTGTCTGTGTGCTGAAGTGCCTGTACTGATGATTGTGTACCTGAGCTGTGCAGGTTTTTAATGGTGCACGTCTCTGCCTCTGCATGCTGGTGTTTGACCCTCTTTCTTTGCCAGTTTATGGGATCTAGTCACCTCTGTCAGCACCGAGGTTTGTCGTCTGTCCCTCAGAACCTCTCCCGAGGAGGTGGTGAGGGGGTAGGACTTGATGCTCTGATGTAGCAGCCTCAATCACGGAAACCAGCCTCCCCTCCATGGACTCTTGTCTACACTTCCTGCTGCCTCAGTAAAGCAGTCAACATAATCAAAGCCCCCACCCACTCCAGCCATGCTCTCTTCTCCCCCTCCCATCGGGCGGAAGATACAAAAGGCTGAAAGCACGTAACACCAGGCTCAAGGACAGATTCTGCCCAACTGTTATCAGACACTTGAATGATTCCTTTATACAATAAAATGGACTCAATCTCATTCTGATCTTGCAGCTTATTGTCTGCTCTGTACTTTCTCTGTAACTGTAACAATTTATTCTGCATTCTGTTATTGCTTTACCTTATTCTACCTCAGTGCACTGTGTAATGATTTGATCTGAATGAACAATATGCAAGGCAAGCTTTTCACTGTATCAGTAATAAACCAATTCCAGAATACCTGCCATTCCTGCCTGTATCACGTGTGCCTGCTATCCTCCCTTCTGCCCAGACTGTGCCTGTTTGAGAGAGGGGGGCATGGCGGGGAGGGGGTAGTGTGGAGCAACTGGACATCAGCAAGCTGCCCACGACACTCACCCACCCTTGTGCTCTCCCCACAGGCACAGCCGCTGTCTCTCGAAGAGCTGCTGGCAAAGAAGAAGGCAGCAGAAGTGGCGGAGTCCAAGGTAGGAGTCATCCCCCTCCACCCACTTGTTTACAGCTCCTCCGGTTGAGTTCCGAGGGCCTGCCCCACCCACTCCATCCCCTTCCCACCCCTCTCTCTCTCCACCTGAGATTCAGCCCTCCCTGTCCTGCACCCCTGTGCTTTTCCTAAAGCAAAGACGTTGCCAGGACTGAAGAGTGTGAGGCTGGAGATGTTTCTCCTGGAGTGAGGAATGACCCGGTAGCGGTTTATAGACCCGTGACAGGTGTAGAAATGGGGTGGGGGGGGTGCTCAGACGTGTGGGACATCACATTCCAGCTGTACAGGGCATGGGCAAGATTGCACTTGAAGTATTGTGGGCAGTTCTGTTCGCTTGATTCGAGGAAGGATGTCAATGAGCTAGAAAAAGTGCAAGGACGATTCACAGAGTCGCACAGCACAGAAACAGGCCTTTCAGCCCAACCGGTTCATGCTGACAAAGATTACCATCCAGGCCAGGCCAGACCCATTTACCCCTGTTTGGCCCATACCCCTCCAAACTTTTCCGTGTATTGTACCTCCCTCAAGCACTTGCTCTGGCAGCTCACTCCATATCCAGACCACCCCTGGGCAGCTCGGACGGTAACACAGCAGTTAGTGTGACACCTCACAGCGATCAATCGGGATTCATTTCTGCCGCTGTCTGTAAGGTGTTTGTGTGTTCTCCGTGTGACCTCGGGGCTTCCTTGGGTGCTCACATTCGGTTAGTGAGATGAGTATGTTGGCGCCAGAAACGTATCGATGCTTGTGGGCTGTCCCAGCACATCCTTGGGCAGTGTGTGTCGTTGATGCAAACGATGCATCTTTCGATGTGCATGTGACAAATAAAACCAATCTTTATTTCTTTGTTTCAAACCATCTGTGTAAAACAAAAAATAAAATTGCCCCTCATCACAAACAAGAGAAAATCTGCAGATGCTGGAAGTCCAAGCAACACACACAAAATGCTGGAGGAACTCAGCAGGCCAGGCAGCATGTATGGAAATGAGAGGTTTAAAAGGGACCTGAGGGGTAATGTGCTCACCATGAGGGCAGTAGGTATGTGGAACGCGCTGCCAGACAAATGTGATGGAGTTGTACCACAATTGCAACGTGTACCAAGATAGATGGACACAATCAGGTCATGTCGTGGAGGCAGGGAGTCTGCAGAAGGACATGGACAGATGAGGAGAATGGGTAAAGAAGTGGCAGATGGAATACAGTGTCGGGAAGTGTACGGTCATCCGCTTTCAGAAGGAATAAAGGCACAGACCATTGTTGAAACAGAGCAAATACAGAAATCAGAGGTGCAAAGGGACTTGGGATCCTTGTGCAAGATTCTCTAAAGTTTAACTTGCAGGTTCAGTCGGTGGTAAGGAAGGACATGTTTGGTATAGCTTTGAGGGCCGAAGGGCCGGTATTGTGCTGTAGAGTTTCTATGAAGGCAAATGCAATGTTAGAGTTCATTTTGAGAGGTCTGGAATATAAAAGTAAGGGGATGTCATGCTGAGGTTTGGTAAGGCACTGGTCAGACTGTACTCGGGGTATTGTGAGCAATGTGAGGAAGGATGTTCTGTCCCAGAGAGGCTCCAGAGGAGTTCTACCAGAACGATCCCTCAGAATGAAAGGGTTAAAGTACGAGGCGTGCTTGATGTCTCTGGGCCTGTACTCGATGGAGTTCAGAAGGATGAAGGAGGGAATCTCATTGAAACCTCCTGGATACTGAAAGGCCTGGAGAGAGCAGATGTGGAGAAGACACCTCCATCGCTGGGAGGGCCCAGGATCCAAGAGCACAGCCTCAGAACGGAGAGGCGTCCCTTTGGAACTGGGAGGAGCAGGAATACCTTCAGACAGAGAGTGGTGATCTGTAGGATTTGTTGCCATGGGGATTGGTAAAGGCCAAGTCATTGGGTGTGTTGAAGGCTGAGATCGATGGGTGAGGGGGTTAAGGGTTATGGAAAGAAGGTGGGAGAATGGTGTTGAGAGAAAAATCAGAAGGGGCAGCAGACTTGATTGGCCAAATGGCCTATATCCACATCTCTATGGTATGGTTAAAAATTAATTTGGACAGGATGCAGTGGGAGTTACCGTGCCTGGGGAGGTAGATTTACAGGGAGAGAATGCCTGGATGGAGGGAGGGTTTCAGGGACAGAGGAATCTGAGGGGGTGGGGTTCAGAGGGAGGTCTGTAGAGGCAGTGGAGGGAGATAAGGAAGGGCTGAATTCCCTTAGCAGGGAGACCAATAAGCAGGGGTCAGGACATCCTCAGGTAGCAAGGAGGTGGGAGATAAAACTGGTCTTCCATTTCCCAGTACAGATATAATGGGCCAAATGGCTTACCTTAACACCAGCCACCCGCTCTCTCCCCTCCCACACACACATTTGAAACACTTCCCCACCCCAGACCTTAAACTCCCGAACACCTGTGGGCTTCAGGATGGCTGGTGGTTTACCCGCGCATCCGGTACTCTCCCCTCACTCTGGACATCGACCCCCACCACACCTGCCTTTCCAGGTGCCCACATGGTCACTGCCCTCGTTCCTCTGGGTGGTTGGGGTGAGGGGGTGGGTGCTCACCACTGCTCTCAGCCTACCCCCACTCCCCAACCCATACCCTCTCCCCACAGCCCAAGTTCCTCTCCAAGGCAGAGCGAGAGGCGGAGGCCATGAGAAGACGGCAGCAGGAGGTGGAGGAGCGGCGGAGGGCCCAGGAGGATGAGAGGAAGCAGAGGAAGCTGTTCCAGGAGCTGGGCAGGAAGATGCTGGGTAAGTTATCATCTTCAAGGCCCTCAGTCACTCTTCCCTCCAGCTCCCAGAGTATATTGTTGTTCAGTCTATGCACGGTGCTCCCAGTGTGGGTCTGACCCGGGGATAGGGAGATGGGAACTGTGCACGGTGCTTCCAAAGTGGGTCTGACCCAGGGACAGGGAGATGGGAACTGTGCACAGTGCTCCCAGTGTGGGTCTGATCCAGGGATACGGAGATGGGAACTGTGCATGGTGCTTCCGGTGTGGGTCTGACCCAGGGATAGGGGGACGGGAACTGTGCACGGTGCTCCTGGTGTGGGTCTGACCCAGGGATAGGGAAATGGGAACTGTGCACGGTGCTCCCGGTGTGGGTCTGACCCAGGGATAAGGAGATGGGAACTGTGCATGGTGCTCCCGGTGTGGGTCTGACCCAGGGATAGGGAGACATGAACTGTGCACGGTGCTCCCGGTGTGGGTCTGACCCAGGGACAGGGAGATGGGAACTGTGCACGGTGCTCCCGGTGTGGGTCTGACCCAGGGATACGGAGATGGGAACTGTGCACGGTGCTCCTGGTGTGGGTCTGACCCAGGGATAGGGGGACGGGAACTGTGCACGGTGCTCCTGGTGTGGGTCTGACCCAGGGATAGGGGGACGGGAACTGTACACGGTGCTCCCAGTGTGGGTCTGACCCAGGGATAGGGAGATGGGAAGTGTGCACGGTGCTCCTGGTGTGGGTCTTACCCAGGGATAGGGGGACGGGAACTGTGCACGGTGCTCCTGGTGTGGGTCTGGTGGGTCTGACCCAGGGATAGGTAGACATGAACTGTGCACGGGTCTGAGTGAGATTCCCTTCTCATCTTTTCACAGAGGACCCCCAGGAGCGTGAGAGACGGGAGCGTCGTGAGAGGATGGAGCGGGAGAACCAGGGCAATGATGAGGAAGGTGGGCGCCTGAAGATGCGTGAAGAGAAGGACAAGACCAAGGAACTGCAAGCTATCAAGGTCCCGTACACCTCGAATGGGGGGGTCTCAGCAGTCTGGTGGGAAGGGGTAGAGACCTGGGTCTGTGGTGGGTGGGTCTAATGTGGTTTGAACCTCTCTCTGCAAGGGATGGGAACTGTGACTCAGCTGCCACTTGGAACCCAGTGCTCAGGAAAGCGGGAGTGAACTGTCTCCTTGAACTTTGCTGTCCGGTGGTGGAGGGAGGTTGGATGGGGTGCTGATTGAGCGGGATACTTTGTCCCAGGTGGGGTCAAGCTTCATGGGAGCCGCGTTCACATGAGGCAGGTGGGGAGAGTTTTGACACTTTGACCAGTGGATGGTGGAGAGATAATGTGGTAGATGTGGAGTGCAGGGATGAACTCCACCCAGGCAAGTGAGGACTGTCGACAGGCAAGAGGGGACACCCCAGCTAACTGGTTTTGCTGCGCTCCACAGGAGCGATACTTGGGAGGAGTAAAGAAAAGGAGGAGGACGCGTCACCTCAACGACAGGAAGTTCGTCTTTGAGTGGGATGCTTCAGAGGACACATCCCTGGACTACAACCCACTGTGAGGACCGTTTTTTTTTCCCCCCTCCCACTGAACACTGAGACCCCTTTTTGTTTCCTCCCCCCCATTCCTCTCTGCCCTCCTCCCCTCTCCCCTCTTCCCTCTATTTTAGCCCTCGTAGTTTCCCCATCCCACACCAGCTTAACCCTCACTGTGACCCTGTCTCACTCCCTATTCTCAGCTTAACCCTTAGAGTGATCCTGCCCCTCGCACCTCTCTTCCCCCCCCCACTTCAGTTTTAACCCTGGGCGTCACCTTCATCCTGCTGGACGTTCTGGTTTAACCTTCAGAGTTGATTCCCTCCTCTCCTGATTTAACTCTCGGCCTGACCCAATCCTCTGTTTTAACCATCAGAGTGACTACCTCCTCCCCCTCAACCCCCCACCCATCCCATTCCCTGTCTTGGTCTAACCTTCAGAAATAGCACCCTCTTTCCCCCTGCCCCCCCACCTTGATTTAACCCTCGGAGTCATATGCTCCTTGCTCTTCCTGCAGCTACAAGGAACGGCACCATGTCCAACTCCTGGGGAGGGGTTTCATTGCTGGCATCGACCTGAAGCAGCAGAAGAGGGAGCAGTCGCGTTTCTATGGTGACCTGATGGAGAAGAGGCGCACCCTGGAGGAGAAGGAGCAGGAGGAGTGAGTGAAATCAGGGCCCTGGGTCCCGAAGCTGCCCACCCGTGTCTGTCTGTTCCTCGTGCCGTTCCCCCGGCGCCACCCGCGTTCTCTGCCCCACCACGCCTCCTTTTGGTACTACTGCTTAAGAAAGGAGAGAGAGAGAGAGAAAACAGGGATAGATCAGTTAGCCTGACATCAGTGGTGTGGAAGATGCTGGAGTCAATTATAAAAGATGAAATAGCGGCACATTTGGATAGCAGTAACAGGATCGGTCCGAGTCAGCATGGATTTACAAAGGGGAAATCATGCTTGACTAATCTACTGGAATTTTTTGAAGATGTAACTCTGAAAATGGACAAGGGAGAGCCAGTGGATGTAGTGTACCTGGACTTTGATAAGGTCCCACATAGGAGATTAGTGGGCAAAATTGGAGCACATGGTATTGGGGGTAGGGTACTGACATGGATAGAAAATTGGTTGGCAGACAGGAAACAAAGAGTAGGGATTAATGGGTCCCTTTCAGAATGGCAGGCAGTGACTAGTGGGGTACTGCAAGGCTCAGTGCTGGGACCGCAGCTATTTACAATATACATTAATGATTTAGATGAAGGGATTAAAGGTAACATTAGCTAATTTGCAGATGACACAAAGCTGGGTGGCAGTGTGAAATGTGAGGAGGATGTTATGAGAATGCAGGGTGACTTGGACAGGCTGGGTGAGTGGGCAGATGCAGTTTAATGTGGATAAATGTGAGGTTATCCACTTTGGTGGTAAGAACGGGAAGGCAGATTATTATCTAAATGGAGTCAGGTTAGGAAAAGGGGAAGCACAACGAGATCTAGGTGTTCTTGTACATCAGTCACTGAAAGCAAGCATGCAAGTACAGCAGGCAGTGAAGAAAGCTAATGGCATGCTGGCCTTCATAACAAGGGGAATTGAGTATAAGAGCAAAGAGGTCCTTCTGCAGCTGTACAGGGCCCTGGTGAGACCACACCTGGAGTACTGTGTGCAGTTTTGTTCTCCAAATTTGAGGAAGGACATTCTTGCTATTGAGGGAGTGCAGCGTAGGTTCACAAGGTTAATTCCCGGGATGGCGGGACTGTCATATGTTGAAAGATTGGAGCGACTGGGCTTGTATACTCTGGAATTTAGAAGGATGAGAGGGGATCTGATTGAAACATACAAGATTATTAAGGGATTGGACATGCTGGAGGCAGGAAAAATTTTCCCGATGTTGGGGGAGCCCTGAACCAGAAGCCACAGTTTGAGAATAAGGGGTAGACAATTTAGAATGGAGTTAAGGAAAAAACTTTTTTACCCAGAGAGTTGTGGATCTGTGGAATGCTCTGCCTCAGAAGGCAGTGGAGGCCAAGTCTCTGGATGCTTTCAAGAAAGAGATGGATAGAGCTCTTAATGATAGCAGAGTCAAGGGATATGGGGAGAAGGCAGGAACGGGGTACTGATTGTGGATGATCAGCCATGATCATACTGAATGGCGGTGCTGGCTCGAAGGGCCGAATGGCCTACTCCTGCACCTATTGTCTATGGTTCAAGAACCGAATGGTTGATGGGAATTAGGTGTTCCTGAACCTGGTGGTGTGGGGTGCTGGGGGTCATTGGGGACTTGCCAAATTCCCTGAGTGTTAGTGGCTCTCAGCTGGCAGTGGGACGGGGGCTGTGTCCCAGGGAAGGGGAATGCGGGCCTGATGCTGTGTCCTCACTCCTCACCACGGCAGGGCCAGGCTGCGGAAAGTGCGGAAGAAGGAGGCAAAGCAGAGGTGGGACGACCGACACTGGTCCCAGAAGAAGCTGGACGAGATGACAGAGCGGGACTGGAGAATCTTCCGGGAGGACTACAGCATCACCACCAAGGGCGGCCGCATTCCTAACCCTATCCGCTCCTGGAAGGATTCCAGTCTGCCGCTGCACATCCAGGAGGTCATCGACAAGTGCGGATACAAGGTGCGGTGTGGGAGAGTGCTGTGCTGGCCAGCCCGGTGACAAATTGTCAGCACACACTGTGTGTGTGTGAGAGTAGGTTTGTGTATATGTATGTCAGAGAGACTGACCGTGTGTGTGTTTGTTTATTAGTGTGTGAATGTCAGTGGGTTTGTGTGTGCGTGTCCTGCCTGTGGGTGCGTGTGTGTGTTCGCCATGCCTGCGTGTGCCCTTTCACACTTGCATGCAAGCGCGAGTGTGTGTGCCCTGTCTGTGTTCTGTGGGAGCGCACGGGCAGTTACACATTGACAACAAATGGCTACATTGTAGGTGCTGTTCACGTCCCATGGAGATGTTAAACCCCTATCACTCCCAAGTTGTTGGCTCCAAACCCCTGCTGTGATTTACACCTCCCCTCACTCTGCTGTTTTGGTTAACAGCTTGGGGGGGGGGGAAGTTGGTGGAGTGCGGCATGGGGTGTAAGGGATACTTGGTCGTGACTGTTGTGAATTTTCTCTGCAGGAGCCGACACCGATCCAACGGCAGGCCATTCCCATCGGACTGCAGAACAGGGACATCATTGGCGTGGCGGAGACAGGCAGTGGAAAGACTGCTGCCTTCCTGATCCCGCTGCTCGTCTGGATCACCACCTTGCCCAAACTTGACAGGTAAAGGAGCAAAACTGCCTCGTTCCCTCCCCACACTCACTTCCCCTTGTTCCATTCCTGATCCCACCAACCCTCCCCTACCCCTCCCTGCCTTCCTCCTCACCACCTCCCCACTCCTGCCCTCACCCTCACTCATTACTCCTTTCTCTTTCTCTCCCTCCTCCCCCCACCTCATCAATTCCCCTGCCCCTCTCTTTCTCGGGCTCGTTCCCATCCCAGAATCGAGGAGTCAGACCAGGGCCCCTACGCCATCATCCTGGCCCCGACCCGCGAGCTTGCGCAGCAGATCGAGGAAGAAACCATCAAGTTTGGCAAACCCCTGGGCATCCGCACGGTGGCAGTGATCGGGGGCATTTCCCGGGAGGACCAGGGATTCCGGCTGCGGATGGGCTGTGAGGTGAGGGGAGCTGGGGCGAGGGAAGGGAGGGAATGCCTCGCTGTGAGAGGTGAGGAGGGAACGGCACCGATTGTGGGCATCTCGCGGGAGGACCAGGGCTTCCGGCTGCAGATGGGACGGTAGGTTTGGGTCACAGAAGGGCAGGGTGAGGTGGGTCTGCCTCCCTGTGGAGGTTCGTCAAGGAGAGTGCTGCACTGAGGAAGGAGTGCCTCCCTTGGGGGGTGGGAGAGGGGAGGTTGTTGAAAAAAAGAGGAGCAATGAAGAGGGAGTGCCATGCTGTAGCAGGATAGGAAGGAGTGAGGAGGGAGAGAGGGCGTGCTGCACTGTGGGAGGAGCGGTGACTGGGGGCATTTCCCAGGAGGACCAGGGATGTGTGGGAGATCGTGGGATGGGGGGGGGAGGTTGAGGAGCGAGCTGTGCAAGAGGGGTGGCCAGGAGTGAGAGAAGGTGACTCGATCGTTCTCTCTCTCCACTCCCCCCAGATTGTGATTGCCACCCCCGGCCGCTTGATCGACGTGCTGGAGAATCGGTACCTGGTGCTGAGCCGCTGCACGTACGTGGTTCTGGATGAGGCTGACAGGATGATCGATATGGGATTCGAGCCCGACGTGCAGCGGATCTTGGAACACATGCCCGTCAGTAACCAGAAACCTGACACCGATGAGGCCGAGGACCCAGAGAAGATGATGGCCAACTTTGAGCTGGGCAAGCACAAGTACAGGCAGGTCAGTGCGGGGAAATGGCGAGGGGGAAGAGGAGGAGGAACTGGGCAAGCACAGGGTTAGGCCGGTCTGTTGGGGTAGGGTGGTGGCAGAGGAGGGGGGAGGGAAAAAAAGGGGAGGTGGAGGGAGATGATGAGGGTGGAGGAAGGGGGAGCAAGAAGCAGCGGCGGGGGTGAGGACCCTGAGAAGATGTTGGTCAGTTTCAAGCTGGGCAGACACGGACGGGTACACACAGTGGTGTGGGGGACTGTGGGGTGAGGGAGAGGGTAAACCCCAAGAAGGTGACGGCTAACTTGGTATCACCACAGAGGGGTCAGTGGAGGGAGGGTGTGAGGAGTGGGAGTGCAGGAGGGGAGGGGGACAACAGGAAGAGGAAAAGAGGGGAGAAGCGCGGACTGGTGGGCAGGGAGAAGAGGCATGAGGGTCAGCGTGCCTGTGTCATTTGTCACCTCTCCCTGTCCCTGTCCCCCGACAGACAGTGATGTTCACCGCCACCATGCCCCCGTCAGTGGAGAGACTGGCTCGCAGTTACCTGCGCAGACCTGCTGTGGTTTACATTGGTTCTGCCGGCAAGCCCCACGAGAGGGTGGAGCAACGCGTCTACCTGATGTCAGAGGGCGAGAAGAGGTGATACTGGCCGTCGGGCACTGGGTCCAGAGGTGGGGGTGGAGCTAGCGGACTTGCGAGGAGCGTTCGGTGTCTCGGGCTTGGAGTTCAGGATGGTGGGGGGGTGGGGTTGGGTTGAGGGGCCCCACTGAAGCCTCCTGTATATTGAAAGGCTTGGAGAAAGTGCACACGGAGAGGAATAAACACAAGAGATTCTACAGATGCTGAAAATTCAAAGCAACACACACAATGCTAGAGGAACTCGGCAGGTCAGGCAGCATCAATGGAGGGGAATTAACAGTTGATGTTTCGGACCGGGATCCTTCATCAGGACATGAACAGGATGGCTCCATCATTGCGTAAAGTTCAGGATCTGAGGGTACAGTCTCAGAATGAAGGGACGACTCATTGCAACTGGGATGAGGAGGAATTTCTTCAGCCACAGGGTGCTGAATTTATGGGCTTGATTGCCAAGGAGTGAGGTGCAGGCCACATCACTGGGTGTGTTGAAGATAGCGATGGATCAGTTCACGATTGGTGAGGGGAGAAGGGTTACAGGGAGAGGACAGGAGAAAGGAGTTGAAAAAAATCAGCTTTCCCAGTCCCATATCAGCATGTCTGTACATGTCCTCCTCTATTGCCATGATGAGGCCAAAGTCCATTCCCCATTTTCGTTCACCTCTCACCCCTTCTCTTCTCACCTGACCGATGCCTCTGTCTGATTCCCCTCCTCCTTCCCTTCGCCCACAGTACACTGTCCTCTCCTGTCAGATTCCTCCTCCTTCAGCCCTTCACCTCTTCCACCTATCACTTCCCAGTTTCTTCCTTCACTCCCCCTTCCCCACCCTCTCACCTGGTCTCACTTACCTTGTATTCATCTCCCCTCCCCCCCCCACCTAATTCTGCATCCTGCTCCCCTTCCTTTCCACTCCTGACGAAGGGTCTCGGCCCAAAACGTAGATTGTTTATTCCCCACCATAGATGCTGCCTGACCTGCTGAGGTCCTCCAGCATTTTGTGTGTGTTGCTCTGGATTTCCAGCGTCTGCAGAATCTCTTGTGTTTCTGAAAGAAAAATCCAAAAGATAGAATGGGGCAGCAGATTCAATGGGCCAAATGGCCTGTTTGTTTCCACATTAATATGGTATGTTTTAAAATTCATTTGGACAGAGTGCAGAGAGGAGTTACCATATCTTGGGATGTAGATTTGAGGGAAAAGAATGCCCAGGTGGAGGGAGAGTTGTCTGGGAGCAGAGGAGGCTGAGGGGGTGGCGTTCAGTGGAGGGTCTGTAGAGGTAGAGTTGGGCTTGGAGAGAACAGGAAGAGCTGAATTCCCTCCGCAGAGACCAGTAAGCAGGGGTCAGGTTCAGTTTGTGGGGGTGTGGGATCCCTCGGGGAGTGGAGAGGCAGGGAGACCCAGCAAAGATGTACAGCTTGTCGATCAGTGAGGGGGTGAAGGATTACGGGGAGAGGAAAAGAGAACAGGGTTGTGAAAAAATCAGCTGGGATGGAATGGGGTAGAAACTCGATGGGCCGAATGGACTGGTATAATCACTGGGTGGGATTGAGGATGAGAGGGGTCTGTGAGGTGGGGAGATCAGGTAGGAGTTGGTGGTTGAGCGGTCTCTGTGCCCACAGGAAGAAGCTGCTGACCCTGCTGGAACAAGGTTTCGACCCACCCATCATCATTTTCGTCAACCAGAAGAAAGGCTGCGATGTGCTGGCCAAGTCCCTGGAGAAGATGGGGGTAAGGGAAACCTGTGCCCACACACTTCAACCCACCACTTCTGTCTACAGATGAGCTCCCTCCTCACTGACCCTACCATGGGGCTCCCGCCCCACTGCTGTTCTGCCCACTCATAATGCGCTCCAACCTCATATCTTCCCCCAACCTCACACTTTCCCTCACTACCAGCTCAGCACAGAACGCCCCCCGCATTTCCCCACTTCCTGATCACCGTGGAGGGGCTGGTGGACGTGTAGATGCTCTTGGGAACAATATCTCTTCCCCCAGCTCAGAACCTAACCACCAATCAGACTAATCCTGTTCACAAGCTCTCCCTTCCACCAACACCGGCTCCCAGAACCTAGTTTAACCTGTTGGGTCACTGCTGTATTGACGTGGGCAAATTCAGCTGCTTATCCACAGGAGGAGCTTCTCGACCCACAGTGTCCTTTCAGTGCACACCCTGTGAGTGACTGTTTTCAGATGTAAACTCAGTGCGGAGGGAGATTCACTATGTGTCTGACCCTGGGAGTGTGTGATGGGAGAGTGTGGAGGGAGATTCACTCTGTGTGTGACCCTGGGAGTGTGTGATGGGAGAGTGTGGAGGGAGATTCACTCTGTGTGTGACCCTGGGAGTGTGTGATGGGACAGTGTGGAGTGAGATTCACTTTGTGTCTGACCCCGGGAGTGTGTGATGGGACAGTGTGGAGGGAGATTCACTCTGTGTCTGACCCTGGGAGTGTGTGAATGGGACAGTGTGGAGGGAGATTCACTCTGTGTCTGACCCCAGGAGTGGGTGATGGGACAGTGTGGAGGGAGATTCACTCTGTGTCTGACCCTGGGAGTGTCTGATGGGACGGTGTGGAGGGAGATTCACTCTGTGTCTGACCCTGGGAGTGTGTGATTGGACAGTGTGGAGGGAGATTCACTCTGTATCTGACCCTGGGAGTGTGTGATGCGACAGTGTGGAGGGAGATTCACTCTGTGGCTGACCCTGGGAGTGTGTGATGGGACGGTGTGGCGGGAGATTCACTTTGTGTCTCACCCTGGGAGTGTGTGATGGGACAGTGTGGAGGGAGATACACTCTGTGTCTGACCCTGGGAGTGTGTGAATGGGACAGTGTGGAGGGAGATTCACTCTGTGTCTGACCCCAGGAGTGGGTGATGGGACAGTGTGGAGGGAGATTCACTCTGTGTCTGACCCTGGGAGTGTGTGATGGGATGGTGTGGAGGGAGATTCACTCTGTGTCTGACCCCAGGAGTGGGTGATGGGACGGTGTGGAGGGAGATTCACTCTGTGTCTGACCCCAGCAGTGGGTGATGGGACAGTGTGGAGGGAGATTCACTCTGTGTCTGACCCCGGGAGTGTGTGATGGGACGGTGTGGAGGGAGATTCACTCTGTGTCTGACCCCAGGAGTGTGTGATGGGACAGTGTGGAGGGAGATTCACTCTGTGGCTGACCCTGGGAGTGTGTGATGGGACAGTGTGGAGGGAGATACACTCTGTGTCTGACCCTGGGAGTGTGTGAATGGGACAGTGTGGAGGGAGATTCACTCTGTGTCTGACCCCAGGAGTGGGTGATGGGACAGTGTGGAGGGAGATTCACTCTGTGTCTGACCCTGGGAGTGTGTGATGGGATGGTGTGGAGGGAGATTCACTCTGTGTCTGACCCCAGGAGTGGGTGATGGGACAGTGTGGAGGGAGATTCACTCTGTGTCTGACCCCAGCAGTGGGTGATGGGACAGTGTGGAGGGAGATTCACTCTGTGTCTGACCCCGGGAGTGTGTGATGGGACGGTGTGGAGGGAGATTCACTCTCTGTCTAACCCTGGGAGTGTGTGAATGGGACAGTGTGGAGGGAGATTCACTCTGTGTCTGACCCCAGGAGTGGGTGATGGGACAGTGTGGAGGGAGATTCACTCTGTGTGTGACCCTGGGAGTGTGTGATGGGACAGTGTGGAGGGAGATTCACTCTGTGTCTGACCCTGGGAGTGTGTGATGGGACGGTGTGGAGGGAGATTCACTCTGTGTCTGACCCTGGGAGTGTGTGATGGGACGGTGTGGAGGGAGATTCACTCTGTGTCTGACCCTGGGAGTGTGTGATGGGACAGTGTGGAGGGAGATTCACTCCATATCTGACCCTGGGAGTGTGTGATGGGACAGTGCGGAGGGAGATTCACTCTGTGTCTGACCCTGGGAGTGTGTGAATGGGACAGTGTGGAGGGAGATTCACTCTGTGTCTGACCCCAGGAGTGGGTGATGGGACAGTGTGGAGGGAGATTCACTCTGTGTCTGACCCCGGGTGTGTGTGATGGGACGGTGTGGAGGGAGATTCACTCTGTGTCTGACCCTGGGAGTGTGTGAATGGGACAGTGTGGAGGGAGATTCACTCTGTGTCTGACCCCAGGAGTGGGTGATGGGACAGTGTGGAGGGAGATTCACTCTGTGTCTGACCCTGGGAGTGTGTGATGGGACAGTGTGGAGGGAGATTCACTCTGTGTCTGACCCCAGGAGTGGGTGATGGGACAGTGTGGAGAGAGCTTCACTCTGTGTCTGACCCTGGGAGTGTGTGATGGGACGGTGTGGACGGAGATTCACTCTGTGTTTGACCCTGGGGGTGTGTGATGGGATAGTGTGGAGGGAGATTCACTCTGTGTCTGACCCTGGGAGTGTGTGATGGGACGGTGTGGAGGGAGATTCTCTCTGTGTCTGACCCTGGGAGTGTGTGATGGGACGGTGTGGAGGGAGATTCACTCTGTGTCTGACCCCCGGGAGTGTGTGATGGGACGGTGTGGAGGGAGATTCACTCTGTGTCTGACCCTGGGAGTGTGTGATGGGACGGTGTGGAGGGAGATTCACTCTGTGTCTGACCCTGGGAGTGTGTGATGGGACGGTGTGGAGGGAGATTCTCTCTGTGTCTGACCCTGGGAGTGTGTGATGGGACGGTGTGGAGGGAGATTCACTCTGTGTCTGACCCCCGGGAGTGTGTGATGGGACGGTGTGGAGGGAGATTCACTCTGTGTCTGACCCTGGGAGTGTGTGATGGGACGGTGTGGAGGGAGATTCACTTTGTGTCTCACCCTGGGAGTGTGTGATGGGACAGTGTGGAGGGAGATTCACTCTGTGCCTGACCCTGGGAGTGTGTGAATGGGACAGTGTGGAGGGAGATTCACTCTGTGTCTGACCCCAGGAGTGGGTGATGGGACAGTGTGGAGGGAGATTCACTCTGTGTCTGACCCTGGGAGTGTGTGATGGGACGGTGCGGGGGGAGATTCACTCTGTGTCTGACCCTGGGAGTGTGTGATGGGATGGTGTGGAGGGAGATTCACTCTGTGTGTGACCCTGGGAGTGTGTGATGGGACAGTGTGGAGGGAGATTCACTCTGTGTCTGACCCAGGAGTGTGTGATGGGACGGTGTGGAGGGAGATTCACTCTGTCTCTGACCCCGGGAGTGTGTGATGGGACGGTGTGGAGGAAGATTCACTCTGTGTCTGACCCTGGGAGTGGGTGATGGGACAGTGTGGAGAGAGCTTCACTCTGTGTCTGACTCTGGGAGTGTGTGATGGGACAGTGTGGAGGGAGATTCACTCTGTGTCTGACCCTGGGAGTGTGTGATGGGACAGTGTGGAGGGAGATTCACTCTGTGTCTGACCTTAGGAGTGTGTGATGGGACGGTGTGGAGGGAGATTCACTCTGTGTCTGACCCTGGGAGTGTGTGATGGGACAGTGCGGAGGGAGATTCACTCTGTGTCTGACCCCGGGAGTGTGTGATGGGATGGTGTGGAGGGAGATTCACTCTGTGTCTGACCCCGGGAGTGTGTGATGGGACATTGCGGAGGGAGATTCACTCTGAGTCTGACCCTGGGAGTGTGTGAAGGGACGGTGTGGAGGGAGATTCACTCGGTGTCTCACCCCTTTTTTTTTTAATTCTTTATTGCAAATGTCGGTGCTATACAATATTTACAAAACCAGTGACTAACATATTTACTACACTACAAACAGACAATACATGTTAAACCAATACATTGCCATCCTCATCAATGATGGCATTTACACCCCACGGAGCCCAAGGGTCCCGGAACATCTCGACGGTCGCCGTGGACTGTGCGTATTCCTTTTCAATGTTCACCCGGGCTCGAACATACCCCCTAAACATAGCCAGGCAGTCCGCCCGGGGAGAACCTCCTGCCACCCTTTTCCAGGAGCCACGGATGGCAATTTTCGCCAGCCCCAGGAGCAAGTTGACAAGGACATCCTCATCCCTCTGTGTCCCCCTCCTTACTGGATGACCATATATGAATAGGGTGGGACTGAAATGCAACCAGAAGGCGAGAAGCAGCCCACGCAAATACGCGAAAAGGGGCTGCAGCCTCACACATTTCACTTACATATGGTACACGGTCTCCTCCAGCCCGCAGAAGTGACACGCGGCTGGGAGATCCGTGTACAAACTAAAGAACTTATTGCAGGGCACCGCTTCATGCAGCACCCTCCAGCCGAGATCACCAAGGTGCATGGGAAGGACTCCCTTGTCGAGGGACTTCCACTGGGGACCCCCCTCACCTCCAGGTGGAAAGACCGACCGCCATGGCGTGTCGGGACGGTGGACAAATGCTAGGAAGTGGAGGGTGTGGAGCAGCAGCCCATAAAGGTACCTCCTGCCTGCATCCCTGAATGGGATTGTGGGTGTTGATGAAAGACGGCTCAAGTTGTGTGGATTCGTCTCTCGGGTAAGGCTGTGGGGCCTGGGCCGGACGAGCAGCTCAGCCCGAGTCGTTCCACACACCTGAGCCGCACTGACATCCGTTGAGACAGGGCAAGGGTCGGCCAGGACCCCGCCCTCTGCCAGAGGAGGGGATTCCCGGCCTGAGGCAACCATGTTCCAGACTCTCAGTAGGTCCTGATAGAAGCCGGGCAGCCTCTGCAAAGCAGCACGGTTAACGCCCGCCGGTGGTAGCTGCATATCTTCGGCAAGACAGCAGCCCCTCCGGAGGAAGAAAGTCACCAACACGTGCCACCTGGGAGGGTGCTCGGCGTACAGGAATCTCTGCAGCGTCCTGAGGCGGAGAGCCACCAGTCGTGTGCGTACACACACCAGCGACTGTCCGCCCTCTCCTTCTGGGAGACTCAGAACCGCTGCAGAGACCCAGTGCTTCCTGTTTCCCCAGAAGAAGTCCACTAGCTTCCTCTGCATTCTTGCGACAAAAGGGGCAGGGGGGGCCAAGGTGACCATCCGGTACCACAGCATGGAGGCCACCAGCTGGTGTATGACCACCACCCTGCCTCGATAGGAAAGCACCCTGAGAAGGCCTGACCAGCGCCCTCGCCGGGCCATGACCTTTGTCTCCAGGTCCTGCCAGTTCGCCAGCCAGGTCTCCCCAGAAGGACTCAGGTAGACTCCCAGATAGAGAAGACGTCTGGTGCTCCACTCAAAAGCTCTCATCTCCTCCGGCAGGGAGTCCACCTGCCACTGGCCAACTAAGAGTCCGGAACATTTCGCCCAGTTGATCCTGGCGGAGGATGCCGCCGAGAAAACATCTTGGCATCCTCCGCAGGTCACAGGGGTCTGTCATCATGAGGAGTACGTCATCGGCATAGGCCGAGACGACGACCCCCATGTCCGGTTCGCGCAGAACCAGACCTGTCAGCCTTCGCCGAAGAAGGCTGAGGAATGGCTCGACACAAATCGCATACAGTTGACCGGACATGGGGCACCCTTGACGCACTCCTCTTCAGAAGTGGATAGGTCCTGTCAATGATCCATTAATCTTAACTAGGCACTCTGCGGCAGAGTACAGGAGCCGAAATCGGGCCACAAAGTGTGGTCCGAGCCCAAAAGCCTGCAGGGTGCCCACCAGGAAACTGTGGTCCACCCGGTCAAAAGCCTTCTCCTGGTCAAGATAAAGAAACGTGTGGAGGGAGATTCACTCTGTGTCTGACCCTGGGAGTGTGTGAATGGGACAGTGTGGAGGGAGATTCACTCTGTGTCTGACCCCAGGAGTGGGTGATGGGACAGTGTGGAGGGAGATTCACTCTGTGTCTGACCCCGGGTGTGTGTGATGGGACGGTGTGGAGGGAGATTCACTCTGTGTCTGACCCTGGGAGTGTGTGAATGGGACAGTGTGGAGGGAGATTCACTCTGTGTCTGACCCCAGGAGTGGGTGATGGGACAGTGTGGAGGGAGATTCACTCTGTGTCTGACCCCGGGTGTGTGTGATGGGACGGTGTGGAGGGAGATTCACTCTGTGTCTGACCCTGGGAGTGTGTGAATGGGACAGTGTGGAGGGAGATTCACTCTGTGTCTGACCCCAGGAGTGGGTGATGGGACAGTGTGGAGGGAGATTCACTCTGTGTCTGACCCCAGGAGTGGGTGATGGGACAGTGTGGAGAGAGCTTCACTCTGTGTCTGACCCTGGGAGTGTGTGGTGGGACAGTGTGGAGGAAGATTCACTCTGTGTCTGACCCTGGGAGTGTGTGATGGGACGGTGTGGACGGAGATTCACTCTGTGTTTGACCCTGGGGGTGTGTGATGGGATAGTGTGGAGGGAGATTCACTCTGTGTCTGACCCTGGGAGTGTGTGATGGGACGGTGTGGAGGGAGATTCACTCTGTGTCTGACCCCCGGGAGTGTGTGATGGGACGGTGTGGAGGGAGATTCACTCTGTGTCTGACCCTGGGAGTGTGTGATGGGACGGTGTGGAGGGAGATTCACTTTGTGTCTCACCCTGGGAGTGTGTGATGGGACAGTGTGGAGGGAGATTCACTCTGTGCCTGACCCTGGGAGTGTGTGAATGGGACAGTGTGGAGGGAGATTCACTCTGTGTCTGACCCCAGGAGTGGGTGATGGGACAGTGTGGAGGGAGATTCACTCTGTGTCTGACCCTGGGAGTGTGTGATGGGACGGTGCGGAGGGAGATTCACTCTGTGTCTGACCCTGGGAGTGTGTGATGGGATGGTGTGGAGGGAGATTCACTCTGTGTGTGACCCTGGGAGTGTGTGATGGGACAGTGTGGATGGAGATTCACTCTGTGTCTGACCCTGGGAGTGTGTGATGGGACAGTGTGGAGGGAGATTCACTCTGTGTCTGACCCAGGAGTGTGTGATGGGACGGTGTGGAGGGAGATTCACTCTGTCTCTGACCCCGTGAGTGTGTGATGGGACGGTGTGGAGGAAGATTCACTCTGTGTCTGACCCTGGGAGTGGGTGATGGGACAGTGTGGAGAGAGCTTCACTCTGTGTCTGACTCTGGGAGTGTGTGATGGGACAGTGTGGAGGGAGATTCACTCTGTGTCTGACCCTGGGAGTGTGTGATGGGACAGTGTGGAGGGAGATTCACTCTGTGTCTGACCTTAGGAGTGTGTGATGGGACGGTGTGGAGGGAGATTCACTCTGTGTCTGACCCTGGGAGTGTGTGATGGGACAGTGCGGAGGGAGATTCACTCTGTGTCTGACCCCGGGAGTGTGTGATGGGACGGTGTGGAGGGAGATTCACTCTGTGTCTGACCCCGGGAGTGTGTGATGGGACAGTGCGGAGGGAGATTCACTCTGTGTCTGACCCCGAGAGTGTGTGATGGGATGGTGTGGAGGGAGATTCACTCTGTGTCTGACCCCGGGAGTGTGTGATGGGACAGTGTGGAGGGAGATTCACTCTGTGTCTGACTCTGGGAGTGTGTGATGGGACAGTGTGGAGGGAGATTCACTCTGTGTCTGACCCCGGGAGTGTGTGATGGGATGGTGTGGAGGGAGATTCACTCTGTGTCTGACCCCGGGAGTGTGTTATGGGACGGTGTGGAGGGAGATTCACTCTGTGTCTGACCCTGGGAGTGTGTGATGGGACAGTGTGGAGGGAGATTCACTCTGTGTCTGACCCTTTTTTTTTACAAAATTCTTTATTACAAATGTCGGTGCTATACAATATTTACAAACCCAGTGACTAACACATTTACTACACTACAAACAGACAATACATGTTAAACCAATATATTGCCATCCTCATCAATGATGGCATTTACACCCCGCGGAGCCCAGTGGTCCCGGAACATCTGGACAGTCGCCGTGGACTGTGCGTATTCCTTTGCAGTATTCACCCGGGCACGAACATACCCGCTAAACATAGCCAGGCAGTCCGCCCGGGGAGAACCTCCTGCCACCCTTTTCCAGGAGCCACGGATGGCAATTTTCAAGATTCACTCTGTGTCTGACCTATGCCTGTACTGTTTGAAGTCTCACTGCTCTCATTCTCTCCTCTGCGCAGTACAACGCCTGCACTCTGCACGGTGGGAAGGGACAGGAGCAGAGAGAGTTTGCTTTGTCGAATCTGAAGGCTGGTGCCAAGGACATCCTGGTAGCCACTGACGTGGCCGGCCGTGGTATTGACATTCATGATGTGTCAATGGTACTCAACTACGACATGGCAAAGAACATTGAAGGTATGGGTTCATTCGGATTCGGAAATTGGAGGTTCAGAGCGTCTTCTTCTGAGTTCAGGAATTTCTTAAGGTTGACACAGTAGTCAAGAAGGCACATGCAATGTTAGCATTAATTTTGAGAGGACTAGAATATAAAAGCAGGGGTGTAATGCTGACACGTTTCACGACATTGTTCAGGGGTAGTGTGAACAGCTTACGTCCCACATCTAAGGAAGGATGTGCTTTCTCTGAAGCACGATCCCAGAAATGAAAGGCTTGATGAACAAAGAGGATTTGATGTGTCTAGAACTGTGCTTGATGGAGTTCAGAAGTATGAGGGAAGCATATCTCATTGAAACCTCCCGGATACTGAAAGGCCTGGAGAAAGTGGACATTAGAGAGGACGTCCCCATCAGTGGGAGAATCCAGGATCTGAGGGCACAGGTTGAGAGTGAAGGGACGTCCCTTTGGAACTGAGATGAAGAGGAATTTCTTCAGCCTGAGAGTTTGTTGCGACGGGGTGGTGGTGGCCAAGCCATTGGGCGTGGTAACTGGGGTGAGAGGAGGTGGTAGAGGTGGGGACAGCAACCTGGGGTGCTGCATTTCACCAGGGGTTTGGGTGGTGCCGACGAGTGAGAGGTACATGACACACCATGGAGAGCATTCTGAGTGTGGAGGCTTCAAAGGGCAGGGGCACAACCTTCCTTACCATCTGGGATATGCCCTCTTCTCATCAGGGAGGATGTGCAGGAGATTGAAGAGACCAATACAATGTTTTAGTAACAGTTTCTTCCCGTCTGCCATCTTATTTCTGAATAGTTCATGGACTCTACCTCACTATTAAATTCTTCTACTGCCACAGAACGACAAATTTTATGGCTGATTTGGATTCGGTTGTCTCTCTTCCCCCAACCTCCCCACAGATTACATCCATCGTATCGGGCGGACGGGCAGAGCTGGGAAGAGCGGAGTTGCCATCACTTTCCTGACCAAGGAGGACTCCTCCGTCTTCTACGACTTGAAGCAGGCCATCTTGGAGAGCCCCGTCTCCTCCTGCCCCCCCGAGCTGTCCAACCATCCCGACGCCCAGCACAAGCCGGGCACCATCCTCACCAAGAAAAGGAGAGAGGAGACCATCTTCGCCTAGGCATCCTTCCTCCCGCTGAGACTCATCCCCATGAGCAGGTGGAGAGGGTGAGAGAGAAGGGGGAGGGTCAGATATTTTTCCTGTATTTAATATTAACCCTCACCCCAAACAGAGAGGGGAGGAAATTTTGCTGCATTTAGTATTCAGTCTTCCATTCCTCCGTCCTTATGAATTGCTTCCCCACCCTCTTCATTGTTCCCTCCCTTCCCCACCACACTCCCTCCGTTCTTCCCGCATCTTCCTCTCCACCTCCATTCCCCTCAGCACCCCCCCCCCCAGCCTCCAGGTGAGTGTAGATGATGGATGTCACTGTTCCTGCCCCCATCAAACCACCGGCCCCCCCCCCCACCCCCCATCCTGACTTGTTCAGCAACCCCTTCCTTGTTGGGGTTGGGTCCGGTCAGGAGTTGGTCCGGGGTTTGGTGTGGGTGGGTGGAGGGTAGGTTAGGTCCAGGAGTGAGGTTGTGGGCTCCAAACACTTGCTGTTGTCCTCGCAGAACTGGGTGGAGGGGGTGGTGAGGGAGACCCATGGGATGGTCAGTGACCTAACACCCCCACCCAGTTCTGAGTGTCTGCTCCTGGTCTTGTACATTCCACAGGGAGATGTGTTCCCAAGTCCTCTCCCTCCACCTCTCATTGCCCCTCATCTCCCTTCTTCCCTCACTTCCTCCCTTCCCTCATTCCCACCTCCCACTCTCCCCTTGCCCTCCCTTCCTTTTTCCCTTTGGCCCAGGCTCCACTGTTAGATTGGAGTATATAAATGTATATGTTTAAATCCTTTCTATGGCTGAATAAAGGGAGACTATTGTTTTACATTTCAGCAAAGTCTCCTGTGTTCATCTGTTTTGATGAGTGTTTCAAGTGTGTGTGTGTGTGTGTGTGTCTGGTGTGCGTGTGTAACCTGGCTCTGTGTGTGTGTGTGTTTCCAGTCTGCGTGTGCAACCTGCCTTTTTTGTGTGTGTATGTGAGCATGTGTGTGTCTCTGTATGACGATGTGTCATCTGTCTGTGTGTGTCCCATCGTTGTGTGTTTGCTCCTCCCCCCCCCCACAACTTCTCCACCCACCTTCTGACAGATGGTGAGGAGTGGACGTGCGTTCAAGAAAAGGTGCAGAGGGAGCGCTGTCCAGGGGGAGGGACGCCACTGTGGGGTGGGCAGCGAGGCGGATGGCCAGATGGGTGGTGAAGCGTGGTGTTTGTGATGGTTGTCAGGAAGGTGCTGACGCTTCAGCCAGTGGCCAGGAGAGGGCGGCCTTGGCCTGTACCCAGCCTCGCAGTAGGAAACAAGCCCTTTGGCCCAACTGGCCCCTGCCAACTGAGACTCCCATCTAAGCCAGTCCCATATCCCTCTAAACCTTTCCTGTCCATGTACCTGTCTAAGTGTCCTTTAAATGCTGTTAATGTACCTGCCTCAACCACTTACTCTGACAGCTCGTTACAGATACAGATCACCCTCTGGCTGAAAAAGTTGCCCCTCGGTGTCCTATTAAATCTCTCCCCTCTCACCTTCAATTTGCACCCTCTAGTACTTGATTTCCTCAGCCAACCCTGGGGGAAAAAGACTGTGTGTATCCAGCCTATATCTACGTACCTCGTGATTTTATACGCCTCTATAAGGTCACCCCTAATTCTCCTACACTCCAATGAATAAAGTCCCAACCTGCTCAACCTCTCTCCATAGCTCAGTCCTTCTAGTCATGGCAATCTCCTCATTAATCTCTTCTGAACTCTTTCCAGGCTAATGGCATCTTTCTTTTAGCAGGGTGACTTCTACTGAACTTAAGAAGTGAGGACCAATATCCTCACAACTGTAACATAGCATCCCAACATTTGTACTCCGTGCCTGGACTGATGAAGGCTCACGCGCAAATGCCTTTTTCACCACCTGTCCACCTAGATCCCTCTGTCTCCTACCTTTAACTTCAAGTCAAGCAGCCTCCTCTTCACCTCCCTCAGAGGGACAGGATATGCTGGGACCCCCATCTCCTTACTCCCCCCTCCCCCCCCCACACCAAGCTTGGTGCCCCATGTCTGAACATCAAAATGGATTGTGGTGTTGGCCCTTGCAGGGGGGGTGGTGATGAGCAGTGGTGAGGGGGTAGTTGTGCACCACTGGAGGGGTAGAGGGCAGAATATCTGGTCATTAATAGTTATCTCTTGCTGCCCCCTGCTCTTTCCCATATCACAGCTCTAGTTGGTGTTAACTGGATGTCAGCTGGCAGGGGTAGTGGGTGTGACTGGGGTTGTAGGATTGGGAACATGAAGAATGAGGGAAATGGAGTTGTAGCTCTGTTTGTGGCTGTCTGTTAGTTCATGAGTACTTTGCATGGGTCTGTTGGTGTGTATAGTTTGTGTGTGCATCCAGTTTGCATAAGTTTGTATCTGTGGTGCATGCACCTGTGTGGGTAAAAGTCTGTGTGTGTGACTGTGTGTTTGGTAATGAGAGCGAGTACATCTGTGTGCACTGTGTATCTTATTGTACCTGTGTGTGTTGGAGTTTTGGGGGCTATTGCATTGATCTAGCATCCCATCCTGGAGCTACAACAGGAGCAAGCCCTTTGGGGAGACTCGTCAGAGTCTGTCCACAACAAGGGGAAGGGGCAAATCCTGGTTCAGCCCCAACAGTGAACGAGCCCCGGTTGCTGAGTTGATCGAGCCGCAGGAGTTACCATCGAGTTACCTGTTTTGCCTGTGGGTACAATGGCCAGCAGTGGCCATGGGAAAACCACTCCAGCAAAATTGAGCTTTCCCTCAACTTAAAGCAAAAAGAAGACACCACTTCTGGGACCAGACTGTTTGAAAGAAAGGTTTTACCAATGGTGTCCTTCGTTCATGTTTCTGACTTTTTTAAAATGTGAGAATTTGCATTTACAGTTCTCCAGAATGATCCTGGGAATTAAAGGGTTACCATCTGAGGAGTGGTTGATGGCTCTAGCCTGTACTCTGTACAGTTTAGAAGAATGGGGGGAGGATATCGTTGAAACCTATCAAATATTGAAAGACCTAGAGTGGACATGGAAAGAATGGGGTCCAGAGGGCACAGCCTCAGAATACAAGGACAGAGATAAGGAGGAATTTCTTTAGCCAGGGTGGGGAATTTGTAGAATTTGTTACCGCAGACGGTAGTGGTGGCCAAGTCATTAAGTATATTTAGAGGTTGATAGATACTTAATTAGTAAAGGGCGTCAAAGGTTACAGGGAAAAGGCGGGAGAATGGGGTCGAGAGAGAAAATTAGCCATTATTGAATAGTGGCAAAGACTTGATGGGCCGAATGGCCTAATTCTGCTATGTATAACGGTGTTACTTTGTACAGCATTTTGAATCTCCCTCACGCACAAACATGCATACACGTTCACAGGCACATTCTCTCTGGTGTGAATGTGCAGGCGCGCACACAATCTGATTCCCCGTTCCACACATGCGTTTGATTCCCAAACAGCACACTCACAGATAACGCACCTTCACACAAAAAAAGCACACCTAATTCACCTTTGCACGCAAACCGAGACATCTGATCAACCTGACGTGCTGTCGCTCTATCTCACTCGCACTCCCGTGTTCTCTCTGGTTCTCAAACTCCCACACCTGATTCTCTTTCCCTGTAACCATTTTTAATCCTGCCCTTTCAAAATGCACATTATGAATCCCCGCTCTCTCGCCTTCTCCGTTACGGGAGGTGGGGGTGCGCCATGACTGGGGCCTGTCGCTTTAAGTATGAATTACGACCAGGAGCCTGTTTAATTTTCCAGACATTATTACAGATCCGGGGTAAAGGGCGTTTTATTTTCCAGGGAGGGGATGGAGAACGAGAGTGCTGGGGGAAAGTACGAGGAGCCGCTGTAGAAAGAGCAGCGGAGAAGCCGGGGAGTGGGGGTGGGGGGAGGGAAGGAAGTAACGAGAGGGGAGGGAGGTAAGTCGGAGGCAGCCCTCCTTGCCACTCTGCTCGCAGGATCGGAGACGGCGTCCCAGGTGAGTGAATGACCACAGCGCAGTCCGGGTCTCTTCCCCTGTTCCGTGGCGACGCCAGATACATAGGGTCGGTTTATTGGACGGAGGATGGGGTTTCACCCCACTCCCCAAATAAATGCACAAATTCCCGAAGTAGCAGGCAGCCCCCGCTCCCCGAGATGGAGAGGGAGGTTATCACTGAGACGGGGAGGGTTGTAGATACCGGAGGGTTCATAGAGACAGAGAGGGGTGTAGGGGAGGATGGGGGCTCACAGAGACTGAGGGGGATTACAGGAGATCTCATCCCTCAGGCTCACTCTCTCCACACCAACCCCATCTCCAGGGCACGCTCAGCGACCAAGCTTCTCAGGGGAAGAGTTTCAAAGTTTCAACCCCCCCCCACCCTCATCTCAGGGTGAGGAAGAAATGTCTTGCCATCCCTGTCTCTTGATTATGAGAGCTGACTCCGCAGCCCAGGAGAAATGCCCTCGCTGTTCCCTTCGAGCTGTGGGTATCTTTCGATGAGATCTCCTCTGGCTCTCCCCAACCGCCGTCCACTCAATCTCTCCCCGCAGGACACACCCTCCGTCCCAGGGATAGGTCTGGTGGGACCTCTGTGGTACATCTGTCCTTCCTCGGGGAGGGAGAGTGCTCTCTGGACACTGTTCTCTGGGAGTGTTATTACCGGCGCCTGAGGGAGCTGGACCCACTCACGATGGCTCACCCAGTAGTGCTGGGGAGGGAAAGAATCATGGGGGGCAGAGGAGGAAGGGTGGGAAAGGAATACCCGATACTCTCCCCTTCCCTCATCTTCTCCCCCCCCCCCATGTCATAAGAATATAAGAAACAGGAGCAGGAGTAGGGTATCGACCTTGTCGAGTCTGTTCCGCCAGTCAATAAGATCATGGGTCATCTGGTCGTGGGTTTGGCTTCACCTACCTGTCTTTTCCCCAGCTGTGCAGAAGTTTCTCTCTCTGTGTCTTAAATATATTTATAATGTAGCCTCTGCTGCTTCTCCGGGCAGAGAATTCCACAGATTCATTACTCTCTGGGAAAGACAGTTTCTTGTCATCTCTGTCCTAAACTATGCTGCTGAATCTTGGGACCAAGTGTCGCACTCACAATGAAAACCACTTTTCTGCCGCTATCTTATCCTTTTCATAATTTTAGATGTTTCTATAAAATTCCCTCTAATTCTTCAAATTCCAGTGAGTATAGTCCCAGGTGACGCAATCTCTCCTCATAGGTTAACTCCCTCATCTCCGGAATCAACCTCTGCACCGCCTCCAAAGTCAGTATATTTTTCAAGTTTCAAGACCAGGACTGCAACCCTGGACAGTTGTATTATTATCACCCTGCCCTTAAATTTAACCCCTCTAACAATGAAGGCTGACAATTGCATTGGCCTTATTGATACCCTATTGGATCTGCAAACCAAACTTTTGCCATTCATGCACAAGCAGTACACGGCAGTCTTGCACTGCTGAATTTATAATCTGATCTTCCAGTTTTCCTTCCAAAGAGGATGAGCTCGTATTTACCAACATTTTGCTTCAGATAGCAGACCCTTGCCCACTCACTGAATCTATCCATATCTCTCTCTAGACTCTCCGCATTCTCTACACAATCAGATTTTCCACTCAGTTCAGTATCACCAGCAAACTCACATAACCCATGATTGATCCCCTCTTCCAAGTTGTTAACAACCCCAACACCAACCTCGATGGAACTCCACTTACTGCTGACTGCCCACCAGAGAAACACCTATTTATCCCAACATTGCCTTCTGTTGGTTAACCAATCCATATCCATGCTAATACATTAACCCCAAATTATTGATGTCTTCCAACCCCTTCCACCCTCTTCCCACATCCTCCCTCTCCAAACTACCCCTCCACTCCCTCTTCCCCCTACAGCCCTTTCACCAACCCCTCTCCCCGCCCCCCGCAGGTATCGACCCAAATTGGACTGGTTTGGTTCGATATCAAGATTGGTTATAGAGTCACACAGCACAGAAACTGCTCAAACCGGTCCATGTCGATCAAGACTGCCATATGATGCTTCCAATCTAAGCATTTGGCCCATATCCTCCAAAACATTTCCGATCCATATGCCCTGTCCAAGTGCTTCTTAAATGTTGTTAATGTCCCTGTCTCAATCACATCCTCTGGCAGCTCGTTCCATATATCCACCACCCTCTGGGCGAAGAAGTTGCCCTTCAGGTTCCTATTAAATCTCTCCCTTCTCACCTTTAACCTGCGCCTTTTGCTTCACGATGCGCCAACCTTGGGAAGGAGGGAAATGCAGAGACAGCCTTCCGTGTGCTGTGACAGGGATGTAGAGGGTGGATCTGGAAATGGCTGCTTGCTGATGGAAGGTGTGGCTCTCTTTATCCCTGTGGTCAGCTCAATAAGAGATGCGAGAGGGTCCCCTCAGAGAAACAGTGTCCCAGGACGCTTCTGCATTGGATGTGGAATCTAGGTATGGCTCAACAACGAATTCTTTGGTGGGTTTGGATGCCATTTACCATCCACAGTGCAGCACCACCTTCTCACTACACTCCTCCTACCGCCCCTCCCACAGCACGATGCTCCCTCCTCACCCCACCTCCCTCAGCGTGACACTCCCTCCTCACCACCCCTCCCACAGCGTGACACACCCTCCTCACCGCCCCTCCCACAACGTGACACTCCCTCCTCACTGCCCTTCCCACAGTGTGACACACCCTCCTCACCGCCCCTCCCTCAGCATGACACTCCCTCCTCACCACCCCTCCCACAGCGTGACACACCCTCCTCACTGCCCCTCCCACAACGTGACACTCCCTCCTCACCGCCCCTCACTGAGCATGACACTCCCTCCTCACTGCCCCTCCCACATGGTGACACTCCCTCCTCACCGCCCCTCCCACAGTGAAATGCTCCCTACTCACCACCCCTCGAACAGCGTGACACTCTTTCCTCACCGCGCCTCCCTCAGCGTGACACTCCCTCCTCACTGCCCCTCATACAGCGTGACACTCCCTCCTCACCGACCCTCCCACAGCGTCACACTCACCCCTCACCGCCCCTCCCGCAGCGTGACACTCCCCCCTCACTGCCCCCCCACAGCGTGACACTCCCTCATCACTGCCCCCCCACAGCGTGACGCTCCATCCTCACTGCCCCCCCACAGCATGAGGCTCCCTCCTCACTGCCCCCCCCTCAGCATGGCGCTCCCTCCTCACCACCGCTCCCTCAGCGTGACACTCCCTCCTCACCACCCCTCCCTCAGCGTGACACTCCCTCCTCACCGCCCCTCCCACAACGTGACACTCCCTCCTCACCGCCCCTCACTGAGCATGACACTCCCTCCTCACTGCCCCTCCCACATGGTGACACTCCCTCCTCACCGCCCCTCCCACAGTGAAACGCTCCCTACTCACCACCCCTCGAACAGCGTGACACTCTTTCCTCACCGCGCCTCCCTCAGCGTGACACTCCCTCCTCACTGCCCCTCATACAGCGTGACACTCCCTCCTCACCGACCCTCCCACAGCGTCACACTCACCCCTCACCGCCCCTCCCGCAGCGTGACACTCCCCCCTCACTGCCCCCCCACAGCGTGACACTCCCTCATCACTGCCCCCCCACAGCGTGACGCTCCATCCTCACTGCCCCCCCACAGCATGAGGCTCCCTCCTCACTGCCCCCCCCTCAGCATGGCGCTCCCTCCTCACCACCGCTCCCTCAGCGTGACACTCCCTCCTCACCACCCCTCCCTCAGCGTGACACTCCCTCCTCACCGCCCCTCCCTCAGTACGACACACCCTCCTCACCGCGCCTCCCACATGGTGACACTCCCTCCTCACCGCCCCTCCCACAGCGTGACGCTCCCTCATCACCGCCCCTCCCTCAGTGTGACACTCCCTCCTCACCGCCCCTCCCACAGTGAGACGCTCCCTCCCCACCGCCCCTCCAACAGCCTGACACTCCCTCCTCCCCTCCCCTCCCACAGCGTAACGCTCCCTCCTCACCGCCCCTCCCTCAGTGTGACGCTCCCTCCTCAATGCTCCTCCCACAGCGTGACGCTCCCTCACCGCCCCTCCCTCAACGTGATGCTCCCTCATCACCGCCCCTCCCTCAGCGTGATGCTCCCTCCTCACCGCCCCTCCCACAGTGAGACGCTCCCTCCTCACCGCCCCTCCAACAGCCTGACACTCCCTCCTCATCTCCCCTCCCACAGCGTGATGCTCCCTCATCACCGCCCCTCACACAGCGTGACACTCCCTCCTCACCGTCCCTCCCTCAGCGTAACGCTCCCTCATCACCGCCCCTCACTGAGCGTGACGCTCCCTCCTCACCGCCCCTCCCACGTGACGCTCCCTCCTCACCGCCCCCCCCACATGGTGACACTCCCTCCTCACCGCCCGTCGTACAGTGAGACGCTCCCTCCTCACTGCCCCTCCCACAGCATGACACTCCCTCCTTACCACCCCTCCCACAGCGTGACACTCCCTCCTCACCGCCCCTCCCACAGCGTGACGCTCCCTCTTCACCGCCCCTCCCACAGTGAGAGACTCCCAGCTCATCGCCCTCCCTCAGCGTGACGCTCCCTCCTCACCGCCCCTCCCCCAGCGTGACACTCCCTCCTCATCACCCTCCCACAGCGTGACACTCCTTCTTCACCGCCCCTCCCACAGCATGACACTCCCTCCTCACCACCCCTCCAAAGCACGACACTCCCTCCTCACCGCCCCTCCCCCAGCGTGACACTCCCTCCTCATCGCCCTCCCACAGCGTGACACTCCTTCTTCACTGCCCCTCCCACAGCATGACACTCACTCCTCACTGCCCCTCCCTCGGCGTGACACTCCCTCCTCACCACCCCTCCAAAGCACGACACTCCCTCCTCACCGCCCCTCCCACAGCGTGACGCTCCCTCCTCATCGCCCTCCCTCAGCGTGACGCTCCCTCCTCACCACCCCTCCCACAGCATGACACCGCTTCTTCACCGCCCCTCCCACAGCGTGATGGTCCCTTATCACCGCCCCTCCCACAGTGTGACGCTCCCTCCTCACCGCCCCTCAGTCAGCGTGACACTCCCTCCTCACCGCCCCCCCCACAGCGTGACACTCCCTCCTCACCGCCCCCCCCACAGCGTGACACTCCCTCCTCACCACCCCTCCCACAGCGTGACACTCCCTCCTCACTGCCCCCCCACAGCGTGATGCTCCCTCCTCACCACCCCACCCACAGCATGACCCTCCCTCCTCACTGCCCCTCCCTCAGCGTGTAGCTCCCTCCTGACCGCCCCTCCCACAGTCTGACGCTCCCTCCTCACTGCCCTTCCTTCAGCGTGATGCTGCCTCCTCACTGCCCCTCCCACAACGTGAAGCTTCCTCCTCACCGCCCCTCCCACAGTGAGACACTCCCTCCTCATCGCTCTCCCTCAGCGTGACAGTCCCTCCTCACCACTCCTCCCTCAGCGTGACGCTTCCTTCTCACCACTCCTCCATCAGCGTGACACTCGCACCTCACCGCCCCTCCATCAGCGTGACACCCCCACCTCACTGCCCCTCACACATCGTGAAGCTCCCTCCTCACCACCCCTCCCACAGTGAGACACTCCCTCCTCATCGCCCTCCCTCAGCGTGACACTCCCTCCTCACTGCCCTTCCCACAGCCTGACACTCCCTCCTCACCGCCCCTCCGACAGCGTGACACTCCCTCCTCACCGTCCCTCCCACAGCGTGACACTCCCTCCTCACTGCCCTTCCCACAGCATGATGCTCCCTCCTCACCGCCCCTCCCATAGTGAGACACTCCCTCCTCACCGCCCCTCCCACAGCGTGACGCTCCCTCCTCACCGCCCCTCCCACAGCAGGACAGTCCCTCCTCACCGCCCACCCCACCTGGTGACACTCCCTCCTCACCGCCCCTCCGACAGCGTGACACTCCCTCCTCACCGCCCCTCCCACAGCGTGATGCTCCCTCCTCACCACCCCTCCCACAGTGAGACACTCCCTCCTCATCGCCCTCCCTCAGTGTGACACTCCCTCCTCACTGCCCTTTCCACAGCGTGACGCTCCCTCCTCACCGCCCCTCCCACAGCATGACAGTCCCTCCTCACCGCCCACCCCACCTGGTGACACTCCCTCCTCACCGCCCCTCCGACAGCGTGACACTCCCTCCTCACCGCCCCTCCCACAGCGCGACGCTCCCTCCTCACCACCCCTCCCACAGCGTGACACTCCCTCCTCACCACCTCTCCCTCAGCGTGACGCTCCCTCCTCACCACCCCTCCTTCAGCGTGACGGTCCCTCCTCACCTCCGCTCCCACACAACACTCCCTCCTCACCACCCCTCCCTCAGCGTGACGCTCCCTCCTCACTGCCCCTCACTCAGCGTGACACTCCCTCCTCACCGCCCCTCACTCAGCGTGACGCTCCCTCCTCACCACCCCGCCCACAGCATGACCCTCCCTCCTCACTGCCCCTCCCTCAGCGTAACGCTCCCTCCTCACCACCCCTCCCACAGTGTGACGCTCCCTCCTCACCGCCCTCCCTCAGCGTGACGCTCCCTCCTCACCGCCACCCCCTCAGCGTGGTGCTCCCTCCTGTCTGCCCCTCCGACAGCGTGACACTCCCTCCTCACCACCCCTCCCTCAGCGTGACCCTCCCTCCTCACTGCCCCTCCCTCAGCGTAACACTCCCTCCTCACCACCCCTCCCACAGTGTGACGCTCCCTCCTCACCGCCCTCCCTCAGCGTGACGCTCCCTCCTCACCGCCACCCCCTCAGCGTGGTGCTCCCTCCTGTCTGCCCCTCCGACAGCGTGACACTCCCTCCTCACCACCCCTCCCTCAGCGTGACCCTCCCTCCTCACCGCCCCTCCCTCAGTGTGATGCTCCCTCCTCACCGCCCCGCCCACAGCGTGACGCTCCCTCCTCACCGCCCCTCCGAAATCGTGACACTCCCTCACCGCCCCCCCACATCATGACGCTCACTCCACACCACCCCTCCAACAGCGTGACACTCCCTCCTCACCGCCCCTCACTCAGCGTGACGCTCCCTCCTCACCGCCCCCACTCAGCGTGACGCTCCCTCCTCACCGCCCCTCCCTCAGTGTAACACTCCCTCCTCACCGCCCACCCTCAGCGTGACACTCCCTCCTCACCACCCCTCCTTCAGCGTGACGCTCCCTCCTCACCGCCCCTCCCACAGCGTGACGCTCCCTCCTCACCGCCCCTCCATCAGCGTGACACTCCCTCCTCACCACCTCTCCCTCAGCGTGACACTCCCTCCTCACCACCTCTCCCTCAGCGTGACGCTCCCTCACCACCCCTCCTTCAGCGTGACGCTCCCTCCTCACCTCCGCTCCCACACAACACTCCCTCCTCACCACCCCTCCCTCAGCGTGACGCTCCCTCCTCACCGCCACTCCCACAGTGAGACACTCCCTCCTCACCACCCCTCCCACAGCATGACGCTCCCTCCTCACCGCCCCTCCCACAGCATGACACTCCCTCCTCACCGCCCCTCCCACAGCATGACGCTCCCTCCTCACCTCCGCTCCCACAGCATGACGCTCCTTCCTCACTGCCCTTCCCTCAAAATCGCCTGTGGCGCTCCTTTAGTTGGTTTGTCTGTTTTACACATATATTTCTTGTCTTTCACCCCCACCTTTTATGTGCCCCTTCTCTTTCCACCCCCTTGTCTGTTTCCCACTCTCCCTCCTGCCTCCCTCTGTCCATTCCTCTCTCCTTCCTCATTCTACCCTCCCCCCTCTCCCTACGACACCCCCCATTTTTCCTCCTGCTCCACCCTCCTCCCTGCCCCTCCAACCCCTCCTCCCCTCCCCCCACCCCACACCTCTTGCAGCATGTCCTGGTTCGGAGGTACTCTGCTCGATGACCACAAATCCACCTGGTCTGACTCTACGCAGCCCCCTCCTCATCCAGCTCCCACCCCTGATGATGCCTTCCGCCCTGGCCATTGTGGGGTCTTCTCCCTCAGCTGCTGCGCCGAGCCACCGATGGAGCCTGCTCTGCCACTCTCTTGCCCCAGGAAGGAGGTGGGAGACCGCTGCCCATCCCAAGGGGAGGAGTCTCCTCTTCGCCCTGGTTCCCCAGAGGAAAGGGAGGGGGAAGTAGGGCGGCCCATCTGCCCCTCCCTGTGGCAGCGGATGTGCAGGGTCTTCCTCTCTAAGCAGTTCAAGTCTGAGAAGTTGGAGCTTCTCTACCAGCGTTACCTGCTGCGCCTTAACCAGGGCAGCTTCACAGTGCTGCTGGGTTTGCTGGCACTGGCGTGCGGCCTCCTCACCGCCCTGCACTGGGCCCAGGGGCCCCCGCGGGCCCCCTACCTGGGCGTGCTGTCGGCCGCCACCGGCCTCCTGCTCCTGCTGGCGGGGGCCTGCAGTCTCGGCCCCAGCCCCCAGCGGGGCCGGGTCAGCCTGGCCTGCTATCTGGTGGTGGGGCTGCTGCTAGCGGTGCAGACGGCCGTCCTGCTCGGCCTGTGGCCCCCCAGCCCCTCTGGTGGCCTCTGGTGGTCTGTCCTCTCCGTCCACGTCATCTACGCCCTGCTGCCAGTCCGCATGAGGGTGGCGGTGGTCAGCAGCGCCCTCCTCTCCGCCCTGCACCTGGCTGTGTGCTGGTACTGCAACCGGGAGGAGCCCTTCCTCAGGAAGCAGGTGAGGGGGAGGCTGGGGAGGGGCAGGGGAAGGGTGTCCTGATGCCACAAGCGGGAAGAAACCACTTCCCTGGGCAGAGGGTGGGACGGGGCAAGATGGAGGGGACGGGGGAGGATTCCTCCTTGACGAAGCAGTTGGGGAGTGCGAGGAGAGGGAGGTGTGCTCTGGTGGTTTGGGGGGAGGAGGAGGAGGAGGAGGTGGGGAACTGTGTCCAGGATGCCTTCCTCAGAAGCAGATGACAGGTTTGGGGCCCGCCTTGTCTGTGCCAAACTAGTTAAACTTTTAATTAAGCACCTAACTAAACAAATCTCTTCTGCTGACAAACAATGTCTATCTTCTGCCATCACCGTGGCAGCACTCTCTGTGCGTAAAAAAAACAAACAACTTGCACTATACCTCTCTCACCTTCTGGGATTAGGCAATTCGACCCTGGGGGTGAAAGATTCCAGCTGTCTACTCTATCTATGCCTCGCAAATTCCTATAAACTGCTCTCAGATCTCCCCTCAGTCTCTGCCGCTCCAGAGAAAACAAGCCAAGTTTGTCCAAACCTCTCGTAATAGCTCGTGTCCTCTAATCCAGGCAGCAGAGGGGTTTAGCCAGACACGTGGATGTGAAGGCAATGGAGGGAGATGGACATTGTGCAGGCAGAAGGGATTAGTTTAGTTTGGCAGCAATATCTGAGCCAAAGAGTCTGTTCTATGTCCCAAAGATCCTTCATAGGAATGTTCGGCATCTGGGAACAGAGGAGCTGTGAAATGTTTCAGGCCACAGAACTGGGAAAGAGAGAGAATATCAGCTCTAAATTACAGACAACACGAAGGGCATAAATTAGAGTGAAGGAAAAGAAAGTCCTGTTTTGCACAAAGATACAATCAGAGGCAAGTCCATGGCAGTGTAAGAGATGGTCACGGTGTTGCTGTATTGAGGTGGTGATCAGGGTTGTGCTGGTTGGTTCTGAATGTTTGAAGGGAAGTAGCTGTTACTGAACCTGGTGGTGTGGGACTTCAGGCTTCTGTACCTCCTGCCCGATGGGAGCTGTGAGAAGATGGCATGGCCCAGATGGTGGGGATCTCTGACGATGGACGTTTTGCCTGGTAGTTTGCCTCCCAGGTGCCAGGGTCCGAGGTGTTTCTGATCGCGTCCAGGATATCCTGAAGTGGGAAGGTGAACAGCCAGAGGTCGTGGTACATAATTGGTACCAATGACATGGGTAGGAAAAAGGAGGAGGTCCCGAAAACAGATTACAGGGAGTTAGGAAGGAAGTTGAGAAGCAGGACCTCAAAGGTAGTCACCTCGGGATTACTGCCTGTGCCACACGTCAGTGAGTATAGGAATAGAATGAGGTGGAGGATAAATGCGTGGCTGAGGGATTGGAGCAGAGGGCAGGGATTCAGATTTCTGGATCATTGGGACCTCTTTTGGGGCAGGAGTGACCTGTACAAAAAGGACGGGTTGCACTTGAAGCCGAGGGGGACCAATATTCTGCCAGAGAGGTTTGCTAAGGCTATTGGGGAGAGTTTAAACAAGAATTGCTGGGGGGTGGGAACCGAACTGAAGAGACGGTGGAAGGGGTGGTTGGCTCACAAATCGAGAAAGCTTGGAGACAGTGCGAGAGGGAGGATAGGCAGGTGATGGAGAAGGGACGCGCTCAGACTGATGGTTTGCGATGTGTCTATTTTAATGCAAGGATTATTGTGAACAAAGCGGATGAGATTAGAGCGTGGATCAGTACTTGGAGCTATGATGTTGTAGCCATTACAGAGACTTGGATGGCTCAGGGGCAGGAATGGTTACTTCGAGTGCCAGGCTTTAGATGTTTCAGAAAGGACAGGGGGGAGGCAAAAGAGGTGGGGGTGTGGCACTGTTGATCAGAGATAGTGTCACGGCTGCAGAAAAGGAAGAACTCATGGAGGGATTGTCTACAGAGTCTCTGTGGGTGGAAGTTAGGAACAGGAAGGGGTCAATAACTCTACTGGGTGTTTTTTATAGACCACCCAATAGTAACAGGGACATCAAGGAGCAGATAGGGAGACAGATTCCGGAAAGGTGTAATAATAACAGGATTTTTGTGATTTTAACTTCCCAAATATTGATTGGCATCTCCCACGAGCAAGGGGTTTAGATGGGGTGGAGTTTGTTAGGTGTGTTCAGGAAGGTTTCTTGACACAATATGTAGATAAGCCTACAAGAGGAAAGGCTGTACTTGATCTGGTATTGGGAAATGAACCTGGTCAGGTGACAGGTCTCTCAGTGGGAGAGCATTTTGGAGATAGTGATCACAGTTCTATCTCCTTTACCATAGAATTGGAGAGGGACAGGAACAGACAAGTTAGGAAAGCATTTAATTGGATTAAGGGGTGTTTAATTGGATTAAGAGGCTATCAGGCAGGAACTTGGAAGCATAAATTGGGAACAGATGTTCTCAGGGAAATGTACAGCAGAAATGTGGTAAATGTTCAGGGGATATTTGCGTGGAGATCTGCATAGGTACGTTCCAATGAGACAGGGAAAGGATGGTAGGGTACAGGAACCGTGGTGTACAAAGGCTGTTGTAAATCTAGTCAAAAAGAAAAGCTTACGAAAGGTTAAAAAAAACTAGGTAATGATAGAGATCTGGAAGATTATAAGGCTAACAGGAAGGAGGTTAAGAATGAAATTAGAAGAGCCAGAAGGGGCCTTGAGAAGCCCTTGGAGGACAGAATTAAGGAAAACCCCAGGGCATTCTACAAGTATGTGAAGAGCAACAGGATAAGACGTGAGAGAATAGGACCAATCAAGTGTGACAGTGGAGAAGTGTGTATGGAACCGGAGGAGATAGCAGAGGTACTCAATGAATACTTTGCTTCAGTATTCACTACATAAAAAGATCTTGGCAATTGTTGGGATGACTTACAGCAGACTGAAAAGCTTGATCATGTAGATATTAAGGAAAAGGATGTGCTAGAGCTTTTGGAAAGCATCAAGTTGGATAAGTCACCAGGACCAGACAGGATGTACCCCAGGCTACTGTGGGAGGCAAGGGAGGAAATTGCTGAGCCTCTGGCAATGATCTTTACATCATCAATGGGGACAGGAGAGGTTCCGGAGGATTGGAGGGTTGCAGATGTTGTTCCCTTATTCAAGAAAGGGAGTAGAGATAGCCCAGGAAATTATAGACCACTGAGTCTTACTTCAGTTGTTGGTAAGTTGATGGAGAAGATCCTGAGAGGCAGGATTTATGAACATTTGGAGAGGCATAATATGATTAGGAATAGTCAGCATGGCTTTGTCAAAGGCAGGTTGTGCCTTACGAACCTGATTGAAATTTTTGAGGATGTGATTAAACACATTGATGAGGGTAGAGCAGTAAATGTAGTGTATATGGATTTTAGCAAGGCATTTAACAAGATACCCCATGCAAGCTTATTGAGAAAGTAAGGAGGCATGGGATCCAAGGGGACATCGCTTTGTGGATCCAGAACTGGCTTGCCACAGAAGGCAAAGAGCTGTTGAGGACGGATCATATTCTGCATGGAGGTCGGTGACCAGTGGTGTGCCTCAGGGATCTGTTCTGGGACCCATTCTCTTGAATTTTTATAAATGACCTGGATGAGGAAGTGAAGGGATGGGTTAGTAAATTTGTTGATGACACAAAGGTTGGGGGTGTTGTGGATAGTGTGGAGGGCTGTCAGAGGTTACAGCGGGACTCCAAGATAGGTACATGGAGCTCGGAAAAATAGAGAGCTATGGGTAACCCTAGGTAATCTCTATAGTAAGGGCATGTTTGGCACAGCTTTGTGGGCCAAAGGGCCTAATTGTGCTGTGCGTTTTCTGTGTTTCTATGTTGCTTTGTTAAGGAAGCACCTCCTGTAGATGCTACTGATGGTGGGGAAGGATGTGCCTGTGATGTACTGGACAGAGTCTGCTGCTCTCTGTGTCTTGTGTTCCCACACATTTAAATTACTGTACCAGCCTGTGATGCAGTCAGTCGGGTCACCTCCTGCAGTGCAGAGTACAGACAGTGGAAGATACGGGGTGTTGGGCTGGCATCGTAACTGTGCAGGGGATCACTGGGGGGGGGGGTGCGGTTAGTAGGAGTGCGACAGTAATCGGTGGGTGACTTCACAGACTGAACGAAGGTGTTCTGCAAAGGGACCAGCTGATCTCTAGACTTAGGTCTGTCAGGGCACCAGCAGATGTCCCTATCCCTGAGAGGTGAGTAGGTCACTGTGGAGATCAGCACCTGGGGCAGGGAACAGGGAGGAGGTTGAAGGAACAGTGATATGTGAAAACTCTTCAAAAGAAATGAAATAATTTTAAGGATCTCTCCCCTCTCCCTCTCCATTCACTGGCACTCTCTAATAATGGCCTGCCATCACTGTTTATTCAGGGTAAGGGTCACTGTGTAACTCTACAGAGTCAATGTTTATTCAGGGTGAAGGTCACTCACTGTGTAACTGTACAGAGTCACTGTTTATTCAGGGTGAGGGTTACTGTGTAATTGCACAGAGTCACTGTTTATTCAGGGTGAAGGTCACTCACTGTGTAACTGTACAGAGTCACTGTTTATTCAGGGTGAGGGTCACTGTGTAACTGTACAGAGTCACTGTTTATTCAGGGTGAGGGTCACTGTGTAACTGTACAGAGTCACTGTTTATTCAGGGTGAGAGTCACTCACTGTGTAACTGTACAGAGTCACTGTTTTTCATGGTGAGGGTCACTCACTGTGTAACTGTACAGAGTCACTGTTTATTCAGGGTGAGGGTCACGCACTGTGTAAGAGTACAGAGTCACTGTTTATTCAGGGTGAGGGTCACTGTGTAACTGTACAGAGTCACTATTTATTCAGGTTGAGGGTCACTGTGTCACTGTACAGAGTCACTGTTTATTCAGGGTGAGGGTTACTGTGTCACTGTACAGAGTCACTGTTTATTCAGGGTGAGGGTTACGGTGTAACTGTACAGAGTCACTGTTTATTCAGGGTGAGGGTCACTGTGTAACTGTACAGAGTCACTGTTTATTCAGGGTGAGGGTCACTGTGTCACTGTACAGAGTCAGACTTTATTCCGGGTGAGGGTCACTGTGTAACAGTACAGAGTCACTGTTTATTCAGGGTGAGGGTCACTCACTGTGTAACTGTACAGAGTCACTGTTTATTCAGGGTGAGGGTCACTGTGTAACTGTACAGAGTCACTGTTTATTCAGGGTGTGGGTCACTCACTGTGTAACTGTACAGAGTCACTGTTTATTCAGGGTGAGGGTCACTCACTGTGTCACTGTACAGAGTCACTGTTTATTCAGGGTGAGGGTCACTGTGTAGCTGTACAGAGTCACTGTTTATAGAGGGTGAGGGTCACTCACTATGTAACTGTACAGAGTCATTGTTTATTCAGGGTGAGGGTCACTGTGTAACTGTACAGAGTCATTGTTTATTCAGGGTGAAGTTCACTCACTGTGTAACTGTGCAGAGTCACTGTTTATTAAGGCTGAGGGTCACTCACTGTGTAACTGTACAGAATCACTGTTTATTCAGGGTGAGGGTCACTGTGTAACTGTACAGAGTCACTGTTTTATTGAGGGTGAGGGTCACTGTGTCACTGTACAGAGTCACTGTTTATTCAGGGTGACGGTTACTGTGTTACTGTACATAGCCACTGTTTATTCAGGGTGAGGGTTACGGTGTAATTGTACAGAGTCACTGTTTGTTCAGGGTGAGGGTCACTCACTGTGTAACTGTACAGAGTCACTGTTTATTCAAGGTGAGAGTCACTGTGCAACTGTACAGAGTCACTGTTTATTCAGGGTGAAGGTCACTGTGTAACTGGACAGAGTCACTGTTTATTCAGGATGAGGGTCACTGTGTAACTGTACAGAGTCACTATTTATTCAGGGTGAGGGTCACTCACTGTGTAACTGTACAGAGTCACTGTTTATTCAGGGTGAGTGTCACTGTGTAACTGTACAGAATCACTGTTTATTCAGGGTGAAGGTTACTCACTGTGTAACTGTACAGAGTCACTGTTTATTCAGGGTGAGTGTCACTGTGTAACTGTACAGAGTCACTGTTTATTCAGGGTGAAGGTTACTCACTGTGTAACTGTACAGAGTCACTGTTTATTCGGGGTAAGGGTCACTCACTGTGTAACTGTACAGGGTCACTGTTTATTCAGGGTGAGGGTCACTGTGTCACTGTACAGAGTCACTGTTTATTAAGAGTGAGGGTCACTGTGTAACTGTACAGAGTCACTGTTTATTCAGGGTGAGGGTCACTGTATAACTGTATCGAGTCACTGTTTATTCAGGGTGAGGGTCACTGTGTAACTGTACAGAGTTAATGTTTATTCACGGTGAGGGTCACTGTAAATGTACAGAGTCACTGTTTATTCAGGGTGAGGTTCACTGTGTAACTGTACAGAGTCACTGTTTATTCAGGCTAAGGGTCACTCAGTGTTAAACTGTACATGGTCACTGTTTACTCAGGGTGAGGGTCTCTGTTTAACTGTACATGGTCACTGTTTATTCAGGGTGAGGGTCACTGTGTAACTGTACAGAGTCACTGTTTATTCAGGGTGAGGGTCACTCACTGTGTAACTGTACAGAGTCACTGTTTATTCAGGGTGAGTGTCACTGTGTAACTGTACAGAGTCACTGTTTATTCAGGGTGAAGGTTACTCACTGTGTAACTGTACAGAGTCACTGTTTATTCAGGGTGAGGGTCACTCACTGTGTAACTGTACAGAGTCACTGTTTATTCTGGGTGAGGGTCCCTGTGTAACTGTACAAAGTTACTGTTTATTCAGGTTGGGGGTCACTGTGTAACTGTACAGAGTCACTGTTTATTCAGGGTGAGGGTCACTCATTTTTGACTGTACAGAGTCACTGTTTATTGAGGGTGAGGGTCACTGTGTCACTGTACAGAGTCACTGTTTACTCAGCGTGAGGGTCACTGTGTCACTGTACAGAGGCACTGTTTATTCAGGGTGTGGGTCACTGTTTAACTGTACAGAGTCACTGTTTATTCAGGGTGAGGGTCACTGTGCAATTGTACGGAGTCATTCTTTATTCAGTGTGAGGGTTACTGTGTCACTCTACAGAGTCACTGTTTATTCAGGGTGAGGATCACTGTGTAGCTGTACAGAGTCACTGTTTATTCAGGGTGAGGATCACTGTGTAACTGGACAGAGTCACTGTTTATTCTGGGTGAGGGTCACTCGCTGTGTCACTCTACAGAGTCACAGTTTATTCAGGGTGAGGTTCACTGTGAAACTGCATAAAGTCACTGTTTTATTGAGGGTGAGGGTCACTGTGTAACTGTACAGAGTCACTGTTTATTCAGGGTGAGGGTCACTGTGTAACTGTACAGAGTCACTGTTTATTCAGGGTGAGGGTCACTGTGTAATTGTACACAGTCAGTATTTATTCCTGGTGAGGGTCACTTGCTGTGTAACTGTACAGGGTCACTGTTTATTCAGGGTGAGGATCACTCACTGTGTAACTGTACACAGTCAGTGTTTACTCAGGGTGAGGGTCACTGCGTAACTGTACAGAGTCACTGTTTATTCAGGGTGAGGGTCACTCTGCAATTGTACAGAGTCATTCTTTATTCAGTGTGAGGGTTACTGTGTAGCTGTACAGAGTCACTGTTTATTTAGGGTGAGGGTCACTCGCTGTGTAAATGTACAGGGTCACTGTTTATTCAAGGTGAGGATCACTCACTGTTTAACTGTACAGAGTCACTATTTACTCAGGGTGAGGGTCACTGTGTAACTGTACAGAGTCACTGTTTATTAAGGGTGAGGGTCCCTGTGTAACTGTATAGAATCACTGTTTTATTGAGGGTGAGGGTCACTGTGTAACTGTACAGTCACTGTTTATTCAGGGTGAGGGTCACTGTGTCTCTGTCCACAGTCACTGTTTATTCAGGGTGAGGGTCACTCATTGTAACTGTACAGAGTCACTGTTTATTGAGGGTGAGGGTCACTGTGTCACTGTACAGAGTCACTGTTTACTCAGGGTGAGGGTCACTGTATAACTGTACAGAGTCACTGTTTATTCAGGGTGAGGGTTACTGTGTGACTGTACAGAGTCACTGTTTATTCAGGGTGAGGGACACTCACTCTGTTACTGTACAGAATCACTGTTTATTCAGGGTGAGGGTCACTGTGTAACTGTACAGGGTCACTGATAATTCAGGGTGAGGGTCACTGTGTAACTGTACAGAGTCACTGTTTATTCAGGGTGAGGGTTACTGTGTCACTGTACAGAGTCACTGTATATTCAGGGTGAGGGTCACTCACGGTGTCACTGTACAGAGTCACTTTTTATTCAGGGTGAGGGTCACTGTGTAATTGTACAGATTCATTCTTTATTCAGTGTGAGGGTTACTGTGTCACTCTACAGAGTCACTGTTTAATGAGGGTGAGGATCACTGTGTAGCTGTACAGAGTCACTGTTTATTCAGGGTGAGGATCACTGTGTAACTGTACAGAGTCAGTGTTTATTCTGGGTGAGGATCACTGTGTAACTGTACAGAGTCAGTGTTTATTCTGGGTGAGGGTCACTGTGTAACTGTACAGAGTCACTGTTCATTCAGGGTGAGGATCACTGTGTAACTGTACAGAGTCAGTGTTTATTCTGGGTGAGGGTCACTGTGTAACTGTACAGAGTCACTGTTTATTCTGGGTGAGGGTCACTCGCTGTGTCACTCTACAGAGTCACTGTTTATTCAGGGTGAGGTTCACTGTGAAACTGTACAGAATCACTGTTTTACTGAGGTTCAGGGTCACTGGTAACTGTACAGAGAGACTGTTTATTCAGGGTGAGGGTCACTGTGTAATTGTACACAGTCAGTATTTATTCCTGGTGAGGGTCACTTGCTGTGTAACTGTACAGGGTCACTGTTTATTCAGGGTGAGGATCACTCACTGTGTAACTGTACACAGTGTTTACGCAGGGTGAGGGTCACTGCGTAACTGTACAGAGTCACTGTTTATTCAGGGTGAGGGTCACTCACTGTGTCACTGTACAGAGTCACTTTTTATTCAGGATGAGGGTCACTGTGCAATTGTACATAGTCATTCTTTATTCAGTGTGAGGGTTACTGTGTCACTCTATAGAGTCACTGTTAATTCAGGGTGAGGGTCACTGTTTAACTGGACAGGGTCACTGTTCATTCAGGGTGAGGGTTACTGTGTAACTGTACAGAGTCACTGTTTATTCATGGTGAGGGTCACTCACTGTGTCACTGTTTATTCAGGGTGAGGGACACTCACTCTGTTACTGTATAGAATCACTGTTTATTCAGGGTGAGGGTTACTGTGTCACTGTACAGAGTCACTGATTATTCAGGGTGAGGGTCACTCACTATGTCACTGTACAGAGTCACTTTTTATTCAGGGTGAGGGTCACTGTGTAATTGTACAGAGTCATTCTTTATTCAGTGTGAGGGTTACTGTGTCACTCCACAGAGTCACTGTTTATTCAGGGTGAGGATCACTGTGTAACTGGACAGAGTCACTAGTTATTCTGGGTGAGGGTCACTGTGTAACTATACAGAGACACTGTTTATTCTGGGTGAGGTTCACTCGCTGTGTCACTCTACAGAGTCACTGTTTATTCAGGGTGAGGTTCACTGTGAAACTGCATAAAGTCACTGTTTTATTGAGGGTGAGGGTCACTGTGTAACTGTACAGAGTCACTGTTTATTAAGGATGAGGGTCACCGTGTCACTGTACAGAGTCACTGTTTATTGAGGGTGAGGATCACCGAGTCACTGTACAGAGTCACTTTTTATTCAGGGTGAGGGTCACTGTGTCACTCTGCAGAGTCACTGGTAATTCAGGGTGAGGGTCACTGTTTAACTGGACAGGGTCACTGTTCATTCAGGGTGAGGGTCACTGTGTAAGTGTACAGAGTCATTGTTTATTCTGGGTGAGGGTCACTCACTGTGTCACTGTACAGAGTCACTGTTTATTCAGGGTGACGGTCACTGTATAACTGTACAGAATCACTGTTTATTCAGGGTGAGGGTCACTGTGTAACTGTACAGAGTCACTGTTTTATTGAGGGTGAGGGTCATTGTTTAATTGTACAGGGTCACTGTTTATTCTGGGTGAGAGACACTGCGTAACTCTACAGTCACTGTTTACTCAGGGTGAGGGTCACTGTGTAACTGTACAGAGTCGCTGTTTATTCAGAGTGAGGGTCACTGTGTAAATGTACAGAGTCAGTGTTTATTCAGGGTAAGTGTCACTCACTGCGTAACTGTACAGAGGCACTGTTTATTCAGGGTGAGGATCACTGTGTAACTGTACAGAGTCACTGTTTATTCAGGGTGAGGGTCACTGTGCAACTGTACAGAATCACTGTTTATTAAGGGTGAGGGTCACTGTAACTGTACAGAGTCACTGTTCATTCAGGGTGAGGATCACTTTGTAACTGTACAGAGTCACTGTTTATTCTGGGTGAGGGTCACTTGCTGTGTCACTCTACAGAGTCACTGTTTATTCTGGATGAGGTTCACTGTGAAACTGCATAAAGTCACTGTTTATTCAGGGGGAGGGTCACTGTGTAATTGTACACAGTCAGTATTTATTCCGGGTGACGGTCATTCGCTGTGTAACTGTACAGGGTCACTGTTTATTCAGGGTGAGGATCACTCACTGTGTAACTGTACACAGTCACTGTTTATTGAGGGTGAGGGTCACTCACTGTGTCACTGTACAGAGTCACTTTTTATTCAGTGTGAGGGTCACTGTGCAATTGTACAGAGTCTTACTTTATTCAGTGTGAGGGTTACTGTGTCACTCTACAGAGTCACTGTTCATTTAGGGTGAGGGTCACTGTTTAACTGGACAGGGTCACTGTTCATTCAGGGTGAGGGTTACTGTGTCACTGTACAGAGTCACTGTTTATTCAGGGTGAGGGTCACTGTGGAACTGTACAGAGTCACTGTTTACTCAGGGGGAGGGTCACTCACTGTGTAACTATACAGAGTCACTATTTGCTCAGGGTGAGGGTCACTGTGTCTCTGTACAGAGTCACTGTTTATTAAGGGTGAGGGTCACTGTGTAACTGTACAGAGTCACTGTTTATTCAGGGTGAGGGTCACTCATTGTAACTGTACAGAGTCACTGTTTATTGAGGGTGAGGGTCACTGTGTCACTGTACAGAGTCACTGTTTACTCAGGGTGAGGGTCACTGTATAACTGTACAGAGTCATTGTTTATTCAGGGTGAGGGTTACTGTGTGACTGTACAGAGTCACTGTTTATTCAGGGTGAGGGACACTCACTCTGTTACTGTACAGAATCACTGTTTATTCAGGGTGAGGGTCACTGTGTAACTGTACAGGGTCACTGTTTATTCAGGGTGAGGGTCACTGTGTAACTGTACAGGGTCACTGTTTATTCAGGGTGAGGATCACTCACTGTGTAACTGTACACAGTCAGTGTTTACTCAGGGTGAGGGTCACTGCGTAACTGTACAGAGTCACTGTTTATTCAGGGTGAGGGTCACTCACTGTGTCACTGTACAGAGTCACTTTTTATTCAGGATGAGGGTCACTGTGCAATTGTACATAGTCATTCTTTATTCAGTGTGAGGGTTACTGTGTCACTCTATAGAGTCACTGTTAATTCAGGGTGAGGGTCACTGTTTAACTGGACAGGGTCACTGTTCATTCAGGGTGAGGGTCACTGTTTAACTGGACAGGGTCACTGTTCATTCAGGGTGAGGGTTACTGTGTCACTGTACAGAGTCACTGTTTATTCAGGGTGAGGGTCACTGTGGAACTGTACAGAGTCACTGTTTACTCAGGGGGAGGGTCACTCACTGTGTAACTATACAGAGTCACTATTTGCTCAGGGTGAGGGTCACTGTATCTCTGTACAGAGTCACTGTTTATTCAGGGTGAGGGTTACTGTGTGACTGTACAGAGTCACTGTTTATTCAGGGTGAGGGACACTCACTCTGTTACTGTACAGAATCACTGTTTATTCAGGGTGAGGGTCACTGTGTAACTGTACAGGGTCACTGTTTATTCAGGGTGAGGGTCACTGTGTAACTGTACAGGGTCACTGTTTATTCAGGGTGAGGATCACTCACTGTGTAACTGTACACAGTCAGTGTTTACTCAGGGTGAGGGTCACTGCGTAACTGTACAGAGTCACTGTTTATTCAGGGTGAGGGTCACTCACTGTGTCACTGTACAGAGTCACTTTTTATTCAGGATGAGGGTCACTGTGCAATTGTACATAGTCATTCTTTATTCAGTGTGAGGGTTACTGTGTCACTCTATCGAGTCACTGTTAATTCAGGGTGAGGGTCACTGTTTAACTGGACAGGGTCACTGTTCATTCAGGGTGAGGGTTACTGTGTAACTGTACAGAGTCACTGTTTATTCATGGTGAGGGTCACTCACTGTGTCACTGTACAGAGTCACTTTTTATTCAGGGTGAGGGTCACTGTGTAATTGTACAGAGTCATTCTTTATTCAGTGTGAGGGTTACTGTGTCACTCCACAGAGTCACTGTTTATTCAGGGTGAGGATCACTGTGTAACTGGACAGAGTCACTGTTCATTCAGGGTGAGGATCACTGTGTAACTGTACAGAGTCACTAGTTATTCTGGGTGAGGGTCACTGTGTAACTATACAGAGTCACTGTTTATTCTGGGTGAGGTTCACTCGCTGTGTCACTCTACAGAGTCACTGTTTATTCAGGGTGAGGTTCACTGTGAAACTGCATAAAGTCACTGTTTTATTGAGGGTGAGGGTCATTGTTGAACTGTACAGAGTCACTGTTTATTCAGGGTGAGGATCACTCACTCTGTAACTGTACACAGTCACTGTTTACTCAGCGTGAGGGTCACTGTGTAACTGTACAGAGTCACTGTTTATTAAGGATGAGGGTCACCGTGTCACTGTACAGAGTCACTGTTTATTGAGGGTGAGGATCACCGAGTCACTGTACAGAGTCACTTTTTATTCAGGGTGAGGGTCACTGTGTCACTCTGCAGAGTCACTGGTAATTCAGGGTGAGGGTTACTGTTTAACTGGACAGGGTCACTGTTCATTTAGGGTGAGGGTCACTGTGTAAGTGTACAGAGTCATTGTTTATTCTGGGTGAGAGTCACTCACTGTGTCACTGTACAGAGTCACTGTTTCTTCAGGGTGAGGGTCACTCACTGTGTCACTGTACAGAGGCACTGTTTTTTCAGGGTGAGGGTCACTGTGTAATTGTACAGAGTCACTTTTTATTCAGGGTGAGGGTCACTGTGTAACTGTACAAAGTCACTGTTTATTCAGGGTGAGGGTCACTGTGTAACTGTACAGAGTCACTGTGTATTCAGGGTGAGGGTCACTCTCTGTGTAACTGTGCAGAGTCACTGTTTATTCAGGGTTAGGGTCACTGTATAACTGTACAGAATCACTCTTTATTCAGGGTGAGGGTCACAGTGTCTAGGTACACAGTCACTGTTTATTCAGGGTGAGGGTCACTCGCTGTAACTGTACAGAGTCACTGTTTATTCAGGGTGAGGGTCACTGTATAACTGCACAGAGTCACTGTTTATTCAGGGTGAGAGTCACTATGTAACTGTACAGAGTCAGTGATTATTCTGGGTGAGGGTCACTGTGGAACCGTGCAGAGTCACTGTTTATTCCGGGTGAGGGTCACTCGCTGTGTAAATGTACAGGGTCACTGTTTATTCAGGGTGAGGGTCACTCACTGTGTAACTGTACAGAGTCACTGTTTATTCTGGGTGAGGGTCACTCATTGTGTAACTGTACAGAGTCATTGTTTATTCAGGGTAAGGGTCACTGTGTAACTGTACAGAGTCACTGTGTATTCAGGGTGAGGGTCACTCACTGTGTAACTGTACAGAGTCACTGTTTATTCAGGGTTAGGGTCACAGTGTCTAGGTACACAGTCACTGTCTATTCAGGGTGAGGGTCACTGTGTAACTGTGCAGGTTCACTGTTTATTCCGGGTGAGGTTCACTGTGAAACTGTACGGAGTCACTGTTTATTCCCGGTGAGGGTCAGTGTGTAACTGTACAGGGTCACTGTTTATTCAGGGTGACGGTCACTGTATAACTGTACAGAATCACTGTTTATTTAGGGTGACGGTCACTGTATAACTGTACAGAATCACTGTTTATTCAGGGTGAGGTTCACTGTGTAACTGTACAGAGTCACTGTTTATTCAGGGTAATTGTCACTCACTGTGTAACTGTACAGTGTCACTGTTTATTCCGCGTGAGGGTCATTTACTGTGTAAATGTACAGAATCACTGTTTATTCAGGGTGTGGGTCACTCTGTCTTGTACAGAGTCGCTGTTTATTGAGGGTGAGAGTCACTGTGTAACTGTACAGAGTCACCGTTTATTCAGGGTGAGGGTCACTGTAACTTCACAGAGTCACTGTTTATCCAGGGTGAGGGTCACGGTGTAACTATACAGAGTCACTGTTTATTCAGGGTGAGGGTCACTCACTGTGTAACTGTGCAGAGTCACTGTTTATTCAGGGTGAGGGTCACTGTATAACTGTACAGAATCACTGTTTATTCAGGGTGAGGGTCACAGTGTCTAGGTACAGAGTCACTGTTTATTCAGGGTGAGGGTCACTCGCTGTAACTGTACAGAGTCACTGTTTATTCAGGGTGAGGGTCACTGTGTAACTGTACAAAGTCACTGTTTATTCAGGGTGAGGGTTACTGTGTCACTGTACAGAGTCACTGTTTATTCAGGGTGAGAGTCACTGTGTAACTGTACAGAGTCACCGTTTATTCAGGGTGAGGGTCACTGTAATTTTACAGAGTCACTGTTTATCCAGGGTGAGGGTCACGGTGTAACTATACAGAGTCACTGTTTATTCAGGGTGAGGGTCACTCACTGTGTAACTGTGCAGAGTCACTGTTTATTCAGGGTGAGGGTCACTGTATAACTGTACAGAATCACTGTTTATTCAGGGTGAGGGTCACAGTGTCTAGGTACACAGTCACTGTTTATTCAGGGTGAGGGTCACTCGCTGTAACTGTACAGAGTCACTGTTTATTCAGGGTGAGGGTCACTGTGTCTCTGTCCACAGTCACTGTTTATTCAGGGTGAGGGTCACTCATTGTAACTGTACAGAGTCACTGTTTATTGAGGGTGAGGGTCACTGTGTCACTGTACAGAGTCACTGTTTACTCAGGGTGAGGGTCACTGTATAACTGTACAGAGTCACTGTTTATTCAGGGTGAGGGTTACTGTGTCACTGTACAGAGTCACTGTTTATTCAGGGTGAGGGTCACTCACGGTGTCACTGTACAGAGTCACTTTTTATTCAGGGTGAGGGTCACTGTGTAATTGTACAGATTCATTCTTTATTCAGTGTGAGGGTTACTGTGTCACTCTACAGAGTCACTGTTTAATGAGGGTGAGGATCACTGTGTAGCTGTACAGAGTCACTGTTTATTCAGGGTGAGGATCACTGTGTAACTGTACAGAGTCAGTGTTTATTCTGGGTGAGGATCACTGTGTAACTGTACAGAGTCAGTGTTTATTCTGGGTGAGGGTCACTGTGTAACTGTACAGAGTCACTGTTCATTCAGGGTGAGGATCACTGTGTAACTGTACAGAGTCAGTGTTTATTCTGGGTGAGGGTCACTGTGTAACTGTACAGAGTCACTGTTTATTCTGGGTGAGGGTCACTCGCTGTGTCACTCTACAGAGTCACTGTTTATTCAGGGTGAGGTTCACTGTGAAACTGTACAGAATCACTGTTTTACTGAGGTTCAGGGTCACTGGTAACTGTACAGAGAGACTGTTTATTCAGGGTGAGGGTCACTGTGTAATTGTACACAGTCAGTATTTATTCCTGGTGAGGGTCACTTGCTGTGTAACTGTACAGGGTCACTGTTTATTCAGGGTGAGGGTCACTCACTGTGTCACTGTACAGAGTCACTTTTTATTCAGGATGAGGGTCACTGTGCAATTGTACATAGTCATTCTTTATTCAGTGTGAGGGTTACTGTGTCACTCTATAGAGTCACTGTTAATTCAGGGTGAGGGTCACTGTTTAACTGGACAGGGTCACTGTTCATTCAGGGTGAGGGTTACTGTGTAACTGTACAGAGTCACTGTTTATTCATGGTGAGGGTCACTCACTGTGTCACTGTTTATTCAGGGTGAGGGACACTCACTCTGTTACTGTATAGAATCACTGTTTATTCAGGGTGAGGGTTACTGTGTCACTGTACAGAGTCACTGATTATTCAGGGTGAGGGTCACTCACTATGTCACTGTACAGAGTCACTTTTTATTCAGGGTGAGGGTCACTGTGTAATTGTACAGAGTCATTCTTTATTCAGTGTGAGGGTTACTGTGTCACTCCACAGAGTTACTGTTTATTCAGGGTGAGGATCACTGTGTAACTGGACAGAGTCACTGTTCATTCAGGGTGAGGATCACTGTGTAACTGTACAGAGTCACTAGTTATTCTGGGTGAGGGTCACTGTGTAACTATACAGAGACACTGTTTATTCTGGGTGAGGTTCACTCGCTGTGTCACTCTACAGAGTCACTGTTTATTCAGGGTGAGGTTCACTGTGAAACTGCATAAAGTCACTGTTTTATTGAGGGTGAGGGTCACTGTGTAACTGTACAGTCACTGTTTATTAAGGATGAGGGTCACTGTTGAACTGTACAGAGTCACTGTTTATTCAGGGTGAGGATCACTCACTCTGTAACTGTACACAGTCACTGTTTACTCAGCGTGAGGGTCACTGTGTAACTGTACAGAGTCACTGTTTATTCAGGGTGAGGGTTACTGTGTCACTGTACAGAGTCACTGATTATTCAGGGTGAGGGTCACTCACTATGTCACTCTACAGAGTCACTGTTTATTCAGGGTGAGGTTCACTGTGAAACTGCATAAAGTCACTGTTTTATTGAGGATGAGGGTCATTGTTGAACTGTACAGAGTCACTGTTTATTCAGGGTGAGGATCACTCACTCTGTAACTGTACACAGTCACTGTTTACTCAGCGTGAGGGTCACTGTGTAACTGTACAGAGTCACTGTTTATTAAGGATGAGGGTCACCGTGTCACTGTACAGAGTCACTGTTTATTGAGGGTGAGGATCACCGAGTCACTGTACAGAGTCACTTTTTATTCAGGGTGAGGGTCACTGTGTCACTCTGCAGAGTCACTGGTAATTCAGGGTGAGGGTCACTGTTTAACTGGACAGGGTCACTGTTCATTCAGGGTGAGGGTCACTGTGTAAGTGTACAGAATCATTGTTTATTCTGGGTGAGGGTCACTCACTGTGTCACTGTACAGAGTCACTGTTTATTCAGGGTGAGGGTCAGTGTGTAACTGTACAGGGTCACTGTTTATTCAGGGTGACGGTCACTGTATAACTGTACAGAATCACTGTTTATTCAGGGTGAGGGTCACTGTGTAACTGTACAGAGTCACTGTTTTATTGAGGGTGAGGGTCATTGTTTAATTGTACAGGGTCACTGTTTATTCTGGGTGAGAGACACTGCGTAACTCTACAGTCACTGTTTACTCAGGGTGAGGGTCACTGTGTAACTGTACAGAGTCGCTGTTTATTCAGAGTGAGGGTCACTGTGTAGATGTACAGAATCACTGTTTATTCAGGGTGACGGTCACTGTAAATGTACAGAGTCACTGTTCATTCAGGGTGAGGATCACTTTGTAACTGTACAGAGTCACTGTTTATTCTGGGTGAGGGTCACTTGCTGTGTCACTCTACAGAGTCACTGTTTATTCTGGATGAGGTTCACTGTGAAACTGCATAAAGTCACTGTTTATTCAGGGGGAGGGTCACTGTGTAATTGTACACAGTCAGTATTTATTCCGGGTGACGGTCATTCGCTGTGTAACTGTACAGGGTCACTGTTTATTCAGGGTGAGGATCACTCACTGTGTAACTGTACACAGTCACTGTTTATTGAGGGTGAGGGTCACTCACTGTGTCACTGTACAGAGTCACTTTTTATTCAGTGTGAGGGTCACTGTGCAATTGTACAGAGTCTTTCTTTATTCAGTGTGAGGGTTACTGTGTCACTCTACAGAGTCACTGTTCATTTAGGGTGAGGGTCACTGTTTAACTGGACAGGGTCACTGTTCATTCAGGGTGAGGGTTACTGTGTCACTGTACAGAGTCACTGTTTATTCAGGGTGAGGGTCACTGTGGAACTGTACAGAGTCACTGTTTACTCAGGGGGAGGGTCACTCACTGTGTAACTATACAGAGTCACTATTTGCTCAGGGTGAGGGTCACTGTGTCTCTGTACAGAGTCACTGTTTATTAAGGGTGAGGGTCACTGTGTAACTGTACAGAGTCACTGTTTATTCAGGGTGAGGGTCACTGTGTAACTGTACAGAGTCACTTTTTATTCAGGGTGAGGGTCACTGTGTCACTGTGCAGTGTCACTGTTTATTCTGGGTGAGGGTCACTCATTGTGTAACTGTACAGAGTCATTGTTTATTCAGGGTAAGGATCACTGTGTAACTGTACAGAGTCACTGTGTATTCAGGGTGAGGGTCACAGTGTCTAGGTACACAGTCACTGTTTATTCAGGGTGAGGGTCACTCGCTGTAACTGTACAGAGTCACTGTTTATTCAGGGTGAGGGTCACTGTGTAACTGTACAAAGTCACTGTTTATTCAGGGTGAGGGTTACTGTGTCACTGTACAGAGTCACTGTTTATTCAGGGTGAGGGTCACTGTGTAACTGTACAGAGTCACTGTTTATTCAGGGTGAGGGTCACTCATTGTAAATGTACAGAGTCACTGTTTATTGAGGGTGAGGGTCACTGTGTAAATGTACAGAGTCACTGTTTATTCTGGGTGAGAGTCACTCACTGTGTCACTGTACAGAGTCACTGTTTCTTCAGGGTGAGGGTCACTCACTGTGTCACTGTACAGAGGCACTGTTTTTTCAGGGTGAGGGTCACTGTGTAATTGTACAGAGTCACTTTTTATTCAGGGTGAGGGTCACTGTGTAACTGTACAAAGTCACTGTTTATTCAGGGTGAGGGTCACTGTGTAACTGTACAGAGTCACTGTGTATTCAGGGTGAGGGTCACTCTCTGTGTAACTGTGCAGAGTCACTGTTTATTCAGGGTTAGGGTCACTGTATAACTGTACAGAATCACTCTTTATTCAGGGTGAGGGTCACAGTGTCTAGGTACACAGTCACTGTTTATTCAGGGTGAGGGTCACTCGCTGTAACTGTACAGAGTCACTGTTTATTCAGGGTGAGGGTCACTGTATAACTGCACAGAGTCACTGTTTATTCAGGGTGAGAGTCACTATGTAACTGTACAGAGTCAGTGATTATTCTGGGTGAGGGTCACTGTGGAACCGTGCAGAGTCACTGTTTATTCCGGGTGAGGGTCACTCGCTGTGTAAATGTACAGGGTCACTGTTTATTCAGGGTGAGGGTCACTCACTGTGTCACTGTACAGAGTCACTGTTTATTCAGGGTGAGGGTCAGTGTGTAACTGTACAGGGTCACTGTTTATTCAGGGTGACGGTCACTGTATAACTGTACAGAATCACTGTTTATTCAGGGTGAGGGTCACTGTGTAACTGTACAGAGTCACTGTTTTATTGAGGGTGAGGGTCATTGTTTAATTGTACAGGGTCACTGTTTATTCTGGGTGAGAGACACTGCGTAACTCTACAGTCACTGTTTACTCAGGGTGAGGGTCACTGTGTAACTGTACAGAGTCGCTGTTTATTCAGAGTGAGGGTCACTGTGTAAATGTACAGAATCACTGTTTATTCAGGGTGACGGTCACTGTAACTGTACAGAGTCACTGTTCATTCAGCGTAAGGATCACTTTGTAACTGTACAGAGTCACTGTTTATTCTGGGTGAGGGTCACTTGCTGTGTCACTCTACAGAGTCACTGTTTATTCTGGATGAGGTTCACTGTGAAACTGCATAAAGTCACTGTTTATTCAGGGGGAGGGTCACTGTGTAATTGTACACAGTCAGTATTTATTCCGGGTGACGGTCATTCGCTGTGTAACTGTACAGGGTCACTGTTTATTCAGGGTGAGGATCACTCACTGTGTAACTGTACACAGTCACTGTTTATTGAGGGTGAGGGTCACTCACTGTGTCACTGTACAGAGTCACTTTTTATTCAGTGTGAGGGTCACTGTGCAATTGTACAGAGTCTTTCTTTATTCAGTGTGAGGGTTACTGTGTCACTCTACAGAGTCACTGTTCATTTAGGGTGAGGGTCACTGTTTAACTGGACAGGGTCACTGTTCATTCAGGGTGAGGGTTACTGTGTCACTGTACAGAGTCACTGTTTATTCAGGGTGAGGGTCACTGTGGAACTGTACAGAGTCACTGTTTACTCAGGGGGAGGGTCACTCACTGTGTAACTATACAGAGTCACTATTTGCTCAGGGTGAGGGTCACTGTGTCTCTGTACAGAGTCACTGTTTATTAAGGGTGAGGGTCACTGTGTAACTGTACAGAGTCACTGTTTATTCAGGGTGAGGGTCACTGTGTAACTGTACAGAGTCACTTTTTATTCAGGGTGAGGGTCACTGTGTCACTGTGCAGTGTCACTGTTTATTCTGGGTGAGGGTCACTCATTGTGTAACTGTACAGAGTCATTGTTTATTCAGGGTAAGGATCACTGTGTAACTGTACAGAGTCACTGTGTATTCAGGGTGAGGGTCACAGTGTCTAGGTACACAGTCACTGTTTATTCAGGGTGAGGGTCACTCGCTGTAACTGTACAGAGTCACTGTTTATTCAGGGTGAGGGTCACTGTGTAACTGTACAAAGTCACTGTTTATTCAGGGTGAGGGTTACTGTGTCACTGTACAGAGTCACTGTTTATTCAGGGTGAGGGTCACTGTGTAACTGTACAGAGTCACTGTTTATTCAGGGTGAGGGTCACTCATTGTAAATGTACAGAGTCACTGTTTATTGAGGGTGAGGGTCACTGTGTAAATGTACAGAGTCACTGTTTATTCTGGGTGAGAGTCACTCACTGTGTCACTGTACAGAGTCACTGTTTCTTCAGGGTGAGGGTCACTCACTGTGTCACTGTACAGAGGCACTGTTTTTTCAGGGTGAGGGTCACTGTGTAATTGTACAGAGTCACTTTTTATTCAGGGTGAGGGTCACTGTGTAACTGTACAAAGTCACTGTTTATTCAGGGTGAGGGTCACTGTGTAACTGTACAGAGTCACTGTGTATTCAGGGTGAGGGTCACTCTCTGTGTAACTGTGCAGAGTCACTGTTTATTCAGGGTTAGGGTCACTGTATAACTGTACAGAATCACTCTTTATTCAGGGTGAGGGTCACAGTGTCTAGGTACACAGTCACTGTTTATTCAGGGTGAGGGTCACTCGCTGTAACTGTACAGAGTCACTGTTTATTCAGGGTGAGGGTCACTGTATAACTGCACAGAGTCACTGTTTATTCAGGGTGAGAGTCACTATGTAACTGTACAGAGTCAGTGATTATTCTGGGTGAGGGTCACTGTGGAACCGTGCAGAGTCACTGTTTATTCCGGGTGAGGGTCACTCGCTGTGTAAATGTACAGGGTCACTGTTTATTCAGGGTGAGGGTCACTCACTGTGTCACTGTACAGAGTCACTGTTTATTCAGGGTGAGGGTCAGTGTGTAACTGTACAGGGTCACTGTTTATTCAGGGTGACGGTCACTGTATAACTGTACAGAATCACTGTTTATTCAGGGTGAGGGTCACTGTGTAACTGTACAGAGTCACTGTTTTATTGAGGGTGAGGGTCATTGTTTAATTGTACAGGGTCACTGTTTATTCTGGGTGAGAGACACTGCGTAACTCTACAGTCACTGTTTACTCAGGGTGAGGGTCACTGTGTAACTGTACAGAGTCGCTGTTTATTCAGAGTGAGGGTCACTGTGTAAATGTACAGAATCACTGTTTATTCAGGGTGACGGTCACTGTAACTGTACAGAGTCACTGTTCATTCAGCGTAAGGATCACTTTGTAACTGTACAGAGTCACTGTTTATTCTGGGTGAGGGTCACTTGCTGTGTCACTCTACAGAGTCACTGTTTATTCTGGATGAGGTTCACTGTGAAACTGCATAAAGTCACTGTTTATTCAGGGGGAGGGTCACTGTGTAATTGTACACAGTCAGTATTTATTCCGGGTGACGGTCATTCGCTGTGTAACTGTACAGGGTCACTGTTTATTCAGGGTGAGGATCACTCACTGTGTAACTGTACACAGTCACTGTTTATTGAGGGTGAGGGTCACTCACTGTGTCACTGTACAGAGTCACTTTTTATTCAGTGTGAGGGTCACTGTGCAATTGTACAGAGTCTTTCTTTATTCAGTGTGAGGGTTACTGTGTCACTCTACAGAGTCACTGTTCATTTAGGGTGAGGGTCACTGTTTAACTGGACAGGGTCACTGTTCATTCAGGGTGAGGGTTACTGTGTCACTGTACAGAGTCACTGTTTACTCAGGGGGAGGGTCACTCACTGTGTAACTATACAGAGTCACTATTTGCTCAGGGTGAGGGTCACTGTGTCTCTGTACAGAGTCACTGTTTATTAAGGGTGAGGGTCACTGTGTAACTGTACAGAGTCACTGTTTATTCAGGGTGAGGGTCACTGTGTAACTGTACAGAGTCACTTTTTATTCAGGGTGAGGGTCACTGTGTCACTGTGCAGAGTCACTGTTTATTCTGGGTGAGGGTCACTCATTGTGTAACTGTACAGAGTCATTGTTTATTCAGGGTAAGGATCACTGTGTAACTGTACAGAGTCACTGTGTATTCAGGGTGAGGGTCACAGTGTCTAGGTACACAGTCACTGTTTATTCAGGGTGAGGGTCACTCGCTGTAACTGTACAGAGTCACTGTTTATTCAGGGTGAGGGTCACTGTGTAACTGTACAAAGTCACTGTTTATTCAGGGTGAGGGTTACTGTGTCACTGTACAGAGTCACTGTTTATTCAGGGTGAGGGTCACTGTGTAACTGTACAGAGTCACTGTTTATTCAGGGTGAGGGTCACTCATTGTAAATGTACAGAGTCACTGTTTATTGAGGGTGAGGGTCACTGTGTAAATGTACAGAGTCACTGTTTATTCTGGGTGAGAGTCACTCACTGTGTCACTGTACAGAGTCACTGTTTCTTCAGGGTGAGGGTCACTCACTGTGTCACTGTACAGAGGCACTGTTTTTTCAGGGTGAGGGTCACTGTGTAATTGTAGAGAGTCACTTTTTATTCAGGGTGAGGGTCACTGTGTAACTGTACAAAGTCACTGTTTATTCAGGGTGAGGGTCACTGTGTAACTGTACAGAGTCACTGTGTATTCAGGGTGAGGGTCACTCTCTGTGTAACTGTGCAGAGTCACTGTTTATTCAGGGTTAGGGTCACTGTATAACTGTACAGAATCACTCTTTATTCAGGGTGAGGGTCACAGTGTCTAGGTACACAGTCACTGTTTATTCAGGGTGAGGGTCACTCGCTGTAACTGTACAGAGTCACTGTTTATTCAGGGTGAGGGTCACTGTATAACTGCACAGAGTCACTGTTTATTCAGGGTGAGAGTCACTATGTAACTGTACAGAGTCAGTGATTATTCTGGGTGAGGGTCACTGTGGAACCGTGCAGAGTCACTGTTTATTCCGGGTGAGGGTCACTCGCTGTGTAAATGTACAGGGTCACTGTTTATTCAGGGTGAGGGTCACTCACTGTGTAACTGTACAGAGTCACTGTTTATTAAGGGTGAGGATCACTGTGTAACTGTACAGAGTCACTATTTATTAAGGGTGAGGGTCACTGTGTAACTGTACAGAGTCACTGTTTATTCAGGGTGAGGGTCACTGTGTAACTGTACAGAGTCACTTTTTATTCAGGGTGAGGGTCACTGTGTCACTGTGCAGAGTCACTGTTTATTCTGGGTGAGGGTCACTCATTGTGTAACTGTACAGAGTCATTGTTTATTCAGGGTAAGGGTCACTGTGTAACTGTACAGAGTCACTGTGTATTCAGGGTGAGGGTCACTCACTGTGTAACTGTGCAGAGTCACTGTTTATTCAGGGTTAGGGTCACTGTATATCTGTACAGAATCACTGTTTATTCAGGGTGAGGGTCACAGTGTCTAGGTACACAGTCACTGTCTATTCAGGGTGAGGGTCACTTGCTGTAATTGTACAAAGTCACTGTTTATTCAGGGTGAGGGTTACTGTGTTACTGTACAGAGTCACTGCTTATTCAGGGTGAGGATCACTGTGTAACTGTACAGAGTCACTGTTTATTCAGGGTGAGGGTCACTGTATAACTGTACAGAGTCACTGTTTTTTCAGGGTGAGGGCCACAGTGTAGCTGTACAGAGTCACTGTTTATTCAGGGTGAGGGTCACTGTCTCTCTGTACAGAGTCACTGTTTATTCAGGGTGAGGGTCAGTGTGTAACTGTACAGAGTCACTGTTTATTCAGGGGGAGGGTCACTGTAACTGTACAGAGTCACTGTTTATTCAGGGTGAGGGTCACTGACTGTATCTGTACAGAGTCACTGTTTATTCAGGGTGAGGGTCACTGTGTAACTGTGCAGGTTCACTGTTTATTCCGGGTGAGGTTCACTGTGAAACTGTACGGAGTCACTGTTTATTCCCGGTGAGGGTCAGTGTGTAACTGTACAGGGTCACTGTTTATTCAGGGTGACGGTCACTGTATAACTGTACAGAATCACTGTTTATTTAGGGTGACGGTCACTGTATAACTGTACAGAATCACTGTTTATTCAGGGTGAGGTTCACTGTGTAACTGTACAGAGTCACTGTTTATTCAGGGTAATTGTCACTCACTGTGTAACTGTACAGTGTCACTGTTTATTCCGCGTGAGGGTCATTTACTGTGTAAATGTACAGAATCACTGTTTATTCTGGGTGAGAGTCACTCACTGTGTCACTGTACAGAGTCACTGTTTCTTCAGGGTGAGGGTCACTCACTGTGTCACTGTACAGAGGCACTGTTTTTTCAGGGTGAGGGTCACTGTGTAATTGTACAGAGTCACTTTTTATTCAGGGTGAGGGTCACTGTGTAACTGTACAAAGTCACTGTTTATTCAGGGTGAGGGTCACTGTGTAACTGTACAGAGTCACTGTGTATTCAGGGTGAGGGTCACTCTCTGTGTAACTGTGCAGAGTCACTGTTTATTCAGGGTTAGGGTCACTGTATAACTGTACAGAATCACTCTTTATTCAGGGTGAGGGTCACAGTGTCTAGGTACACAGTCACTGTTTATTCAGGGTGAGGGTCACTCGCTGTAACTGTACAGAGTCACTGTTTATTCAGGGTGAGGGTCACTGTATAACTGCACAGAGTCACTGTTTATTCAGGGTGAGAGTCACTATGTAACTGTACAGAGTCAGTGATTATTCTGGGTGAGGGTCACTGTGGAACCGTGCAGAGTCACTGTTTATTCCGGGTGAGGGTCACTCGCTGTGTAAATGTACAGGGTCACTGTTTATTCAGGGTGAGGGTCACTCACTGTGTAACTGTACAGAGTCACTGTTTATTAAGGGTGAGGATCACTGTGTAACTGTACAGAGTCACTATTTATTAAGGGTGAGGGTCACTGTGTAACTGTACAGAGTCACTGTTTATTCAGGGTGAGGGTCACTGTGTAACTGTACAGAGTCACTTTTTATTCAGGGTGAGGGTCACTGTGTCACTGTGCAGAGTCACTGTTTATTCTGGGTGAGGGTCACTCATTGTGTAACTGTACAGAGTCATTGTTTATTCAGGGTAAGGGTCACTGTGTAACTGTACAGAGTCACTGTGTATTCAGGGTGAGGGTCACTCACTGTGTAACTGTGCAGAGTCACTGTTTATTCAGGGTTAGGGTCACTGTATATCTGTACAGAATCACTGTTTATTCAGGGTGAGGGTCACAGTGTCTAGGTACACAGTCACTGTCTATTCAGGGTGAGGGTCACTTGCTGTAATTGTACAAAGTCACTGTTTATTCAGGGTGAGGGTTACTGTGTTACTGTACAGAGTCACTGCTTATTCAGGGTGAGGATCACTGTGTAACTGTACAGAGTCACTGTTTATTCAGGGTGAGGGTCACTGTATAACTGTACAGAGTCACTGTTTTTTCAGGGTGAGGGTCACAGTGTAGCTGTACAGAGTCACTGTTTATTCAGGGTGAGGGTCACTGTCTCTCTGTACAGAGTCACTGTTTATTCAGGGTGAGGGTCAGTGTGTAACTGTACAGAGTCACTGTTTATTCAGGGGGAGGGTCACTGTAACTGTACAGAGTCACTGTTTATTCAGGGTGAGGGTCACTGACTGTATCTGTACAGAGTCACTGTTTATTCAGGGTGAGGGTCACTGTGTAACTGTGCAGGTTCACTGTTTATTCCGGGTGAGGTTCACTGTGAAACTGTACGGAGTCACTGTTTATTCCCGGTGAGGGTCAGTGTGTAACTGTACAGGGTCACTGTTTATTCAGGGTGACGGTCACTGTATAACTGTACAGAATCACTGTTTATTTAGGGTGACGGTCACTGTATAACTGTACAGAATCACTGTTTATTCAGGGTGAGGTTCACTGTGTAACTGTACAGAGTCACTGTTTATTCAGGGTAATTGTCACTCACTGTGTAACTGTACAGTGTCACTGTTTATTCCGCGTGAGGGTCATTTACTGTGTAAATGTACAGAATCACTGTTTATTCTGGGTGAGAGTCACTCACTGTGTCACTGTACAGAGTCACTGTTTCTTCAGGGTGAGGGTCACTCACTGTGTCACTGTACAGAGGCACTGTTTTTTCAGGGTGAGGGTCACTGTGTAATTGTACAGAGTCACTTTTTATTCAGGGTGAGGGTCACTGTGTAACTGTACAAAGTCACTGTTTATTCAGGGTGAGGGTCACTGTGTAACTGTACAGAGTCACTGTGTATTCAGGGTGAGGGTCACTCTCTGTGTAACTGTGCAGAGTCACTGTTTATTCAGGGTTAGGGTCACTGTATAACTGTACAGAATCACTCTTTATTCAGGGTGAGGGTCACAGTGTCTAGGTACACAGTCACTGTTTATTCAGGGTGAGGGTCACTCGCTGTAACTGTACAGAGTCACTGTTTATTCAGGGTGAGGGTCACTGTATAACTGCACAGAGTCACTGTTTATTCAGGGTGAGAGTCACTATGTAACTGTACAGAGTCAGTGATTATTCTGGGTGAGGGTCACTGTGGAACCGTGCAGAGTCACTGTTTATTCCGGGTGAGGGTCACTCGCTGTGTAAATGTACAGGGTCACTGTTTATTCAGGGTGAGGGTCACTCACTGTGTAACTGTACAGAGTCACTGTTTATTAAGGGTGAGGATCACTGTGTAACTGTACAGAGTCACTATTTATTAAGGGTGAGGGTCACTGTGTAACTGTACAGAGTCACTGTTTATTCAGGGTGAGGGTCACTGTATAACTGTACAGAGTCACTGTTTTTTCAGGGTGAGGGTCACAGTGTAGCTGTACAGAGTCACTGTTTATTCAGGGTGAGGGTCACTGTCTCTCTGTACAGAGTCACTGTTTATTCAGGGTGAGGGTCAGTGTGTAACTGTACAGAGTCACTGTTTATTCAGGGGGAGGGTCACTGTAACTGTACAGAGTCACTGTTTATTCAGGGTGAGGGTCACTGACTGTATCTGTACAGAGTCACTGTTTATTCAGGGTGAGGGTCACTGTGTAACTGTGCAGGTTCACTGTTTATTCCGGGTGAGGTTCACTGTGAAACTGTACGGAGTCACTGTTTATTCCCGGTGAGGGTCAGTGTGTAACTGTACAGGGTCACTGTTTATTCAGGGTGACGGTCACTGTATAACTGTACAGAATCACTGTTTATTTAGGGTGACGGTCACTGTATAACTGTACAGAATCACTGTTTATTCAGGGTGAGGTTCACTGTGTAACTGTACAGAGTCACTGTTTATTCAGGGTAATTGTCACTCACTGTGTAACTGTACAGTGTCACTGTTTATTCCGCGTGAGGGTCATTTACTGTGTAAATGTACAGAATCACTGTTTATTCAGGGTGTGGGTCACTCTGTCTTGTACAGAGTCGCTGTTTATTGAGGGTGAGAGTCACTGTGTAACTGTACAGAGTCACCGTTTATTCAGGGTGAGGGTCACTGTAACTTCACAAAGTCACTGTTTATCCAGGGTGAGGGTCACTGTGTAACTATACAGAGTCACTGTTTATTCAGGGTGAGGGTCACTCACTGTGTAACTGTGCAGAGTCACTGTTTATTCAGGGTGAGGGTCACTGTATAACTGTACAGAATCACTGTTTATTCAGGGTGAGGGTCACAGTGTCTAGGTACACAGTCACTGTTTATTCAGGGTGAGGGTCACTCGCTGTAACTGTACAGAGTCACTGTTTATTCAGGGTGAGGGTCACTGTGTAACTGTACAAAGTCACTGTTTATTCAGGGTGAGGGTTACTGTGTCACTGTACAGAGTCACTGTTTATTCAGGGTGAGAGTCACTGTGTAACTGTACAGAGTCACCGTTTATTCAGGGTGAGGGTCACTGTAACTTTACAGAGTCACTGTTTATCCAGGGTGAGGGTCACGGTGTAACTATACAGAGTCACTGTTTATTCAGGGTGAGGGTCACTCACTGTGTAACTGTGCAGAGTCACTGTTTATTCAGGGTGAGGGTCACTGTTTAACTGTACAGAGTCACTGACTATTCAGGGTGAGGGTTACTGTGTAAATGTACAGAGTCACTTTTTATTCAGGGTGAGGGTCACTCACTTTGTCACTATACAGAGTCACTGTTTATTCAGGATGAGGATCACTGTGTAACTGGACAGGGTAACTGTTCATTCAGGGTGAGGGTCACTGTGTAACTGTACAGAGTCACTGTTTATTCTGGTTGAGGGTCACTCACTGTGTCACTGTACAGAGTCACTGTTTATTCAGGGTGAGGGTCACTGTGTAACTGTACAGAGTCACTGTTTATTCAGCGTTAGGGTCATTCACTGTGTAACTGTACAGAGTCACTGTTTTATTGAGGGTGAGGGTCACTGTGTAACTGTACAGAGTCAGTGTTTATTAATGGTGAGGGTCACTGTGTAACTGTATAGAATCACTGTTTATTAAGTGGAGGGTCACTGTGTCACTGTACAGAGTCACTGTTTTATTGACGGTGAGGGTCACTGTGTAACTGTACAGAGTCACTGTTTATTCAGTGTGAGGGTCACTGTGTAACTGTACAGAGTCACTGTGTAACTGTGCAGGGTCACTGTGTAACTGTACAGAGTCACTGTTTATTCTGGGTGAGGGTCACTGATTGTGTAACTGTGCACAGTCACTGTTTATTCAGAGTGAGGGTCACTGTGTGACTGTACAGAGTCAGTGTTTATTCAGGGTGAGGGTCACTGTGTAAATGTACAGAGTCACTGTTTATTCAGGGTGAGGGTCACTGTAACTGTACAGAGTCACTGTTTATTCAGGGTGAGGTTCACTCACTGTAACTGTACAGAGTCACTGTTTATTCAGGGTGAGGTTCACTCACTGTAACTGTACAGAGTCACTGTTTATTCAGGGTGAGGTTCACTCACTGTGTAACTGTGCAGAGTCACTGTTTATTCAGGGTGAGGGTCACTGTATAACTGTACAGAATCACTGTTTATTCAGGGTGAGGGTCACAGTGTCTAGGAACACAGTCACTGTTTATTCAGGGTGAGGGTCACTCGCTGTAACTGTACAGAGTCACTGTTTATTCAGGGTGAGGGTCACTGTGCAACTGTACAAAGTCACTGTTTATTCAGGGTGAGTGTTACTGTGTCACTGTACATAGTCACTGTTTATTCAGGGCGAGGATCACTGTGTAACTGTACAGAGTCACTGCTTATTCAGGGTGAGGGTCACTGTGTAACTGTACAGAGTCACTGTTTATTCAGGGTGAGGGTCACTGTGGAACTGTACAGAGTCACTGTTTACTCAGGGTGAGGGTCACTGTGTCTCTGTACACAGTCACTGTTTATTCAGGGTGAGGGTCACTGTGTCTCTGTACACAGTCACTGTTTATTCAGGGTGAGGGTCACTCATTGTAACTGTACAGAGTCACTGTTTATTGAGGGTGAGGGTCACTGTGTAACTGTGCAGAGTCAATGTTTATTCTGGGTGACGGTCACTATATAACTGTAAAGAATCACTGTTTATTCAGGGTGAGGGTTACTGTGTAATTGTACAGAGTCACTTTTTATTCAGGGTGAGGGTCACTGTGTAACTGTAGAAAGTCACTGTTTATTCAGGGTGAGGGTCACTGTGTAACTGTACAGAGTCACTGTGTATTCAGGGTGAGGGTCACTCACTGTGTAACTGTGCAGAGTCACTGTTTATTCAGGGTTAGGGTCACCGTGTCTAGGTACACAGTCACTGTTTATTCAGGGTGAGGGTCACTGTGTAACTGTACAGAGTCACTGTTTATTCAGGGTGAGGGTCACTGTATAACTGTACAGAATCACTGTTTATTCAGGGTGAGGGTCACAGTGTCTAGGTACACAGTCACTGTTTATTCAGGGTGAGGGTCACTGTGTAACTGTACAAAGTCACTGTTTATTCAGGGTGCGGATCACTGTGTAACTGTACAGAGTCACTGCTCATTCAGGGTGAGGATCACTGTGTAACTGTACAGAGTCACTGCTTATTCAGGGTGAGGGTTACTGTGTCATTGTACAGAGTCACTGTTTATTCAGGGTGAGGGTCACTCACTGTGTCACTGTACAGAGTCACTTTTTATTCAGGGTGAGGGTCACTGTGTAATTGTACAGAGTCATTCTTTATTCAGTGTGAGGGTTACTGTGTCACTCTACAGAGTCACTGTTTATTCAGGGTGAGGATCACTGTGCAACTGGACAGAGTCACTGTTCATTCAGGGTGAGGATCACTGTGTAACTGTACAGAGTTACTGTTTATTCTGGGTGAGGGTCACTGTGTAACTGTACAGAGTCATTGTTTATTCTGGGTGAGGGTCACTCGCTGTGTTACTCTACAGAGTCACTGTTTATTCAGGGTGAGGTTCACTGTGAAACTGCATAAAGTCACTGTTTTATTGAGGGTGAGGGTCACTGTGTAACTGTACAGTCACTGTTTATTCAGGGTGAGGATCACTCACTGTGTAACTGTTCACAGTCACTGTTTACTCAGGGTGAGGTTCACTGTGTAACTGTACAGAGTCACTGTTTATTAAGGATGAGGGTCACTGTGTCACTGTACGGAGTCACTGTTTATTCAGGGTGAGGATCACTGTGTCACTGTACAGAGTCACTTTTTATTCAGGGTGAGGGTCACTGTGTAATTGTACAGAGTCATTCTTTATTCAGTGTGAGGGTTACTGTGTCACTCTACAGAGTCACTGTTTATTCAGGGTGAGGATCACTGTGCAACTGGACAGAGTCACTGTTCATTCAGGGTGAGGATCACTGTGTAACTGTACAGAGTTACTGTTTATTCTGGGTGAGGGTCACTGTGTAACTGTACAGAGTCATTGTTTATTCTGGGTGAGGGTCACTCGCTGTGTTACTCTACAGAGTCACTGTTTATTCAGGGTGAGGTTCACTGTGAAACTGCATAAAGTCACTGTTTTATTGAGGGTGAGGGTCACTGTGTAACTGTACAGTCACTGTTTATTCAGGGTGAGGATCACTTACTGTGTAACTGTACACAGTCACTGTTTACTCAGGGTGAGGTTCACTGTGTAACTGTACAGAGTCACTGTTTATTAAGGATGAGGGTCACTGTGTCACTGTACGGAGTCACTGTTTATTCAGGGTGAGGATCACTGTGTCACTGTACAGAGTCACTTTTTATTCAGGGTGAGGGTCACTGTGCAATTGTACAGAGTCATTCTTTATTCAGTGTGAGGGTCACTCACTGTGTAACTGTACAGAGTCACTGTTTATTCAGGGTGACAGTCACTGTAACTATACAGAGTGACTGTTTATTCTGCGTGAGGGTCACTCACTGTGTCACTGTACAGAGTCACTGTTTATTCAGGGTGAGGGTCACTCACTGTGTAACTGTACAGAATCACTATTTGCTCAGGGTGAGGGTCACTGTGTAACTGTACAGAGTCACTGTTTATTAAGGGTGAGGGTCACTGTGTCTCTGTACACAGTCACTGTTTATTCAGGGTGAGGGTCACTGTGTCTCTGTACACAGTCACTGTTTATTCAGGGTGAGGGTCACTCATTGTAACTGTACAGAGTCACTGTTTATTGAGGGTGAGGGTCACTGTGTAACTGTGCAGAGTCACTGTTTATTCTGGGTGAGGGTCACTCACTGTGTCACTGTACAGAGTCACTGTTTATTCAGGGTGACGGTCACTATATAACTGTAAAGAATCACTGTTTATTCAGGGTGAGGGACACTGTGTAACTGTACACAGTCACTGTTTATTCAGGGTGAGGGTCACTCACTGTGTCACTGTACAGAGTCACTGTTTATTCAGGGTGAGGGACACTCACTCTGTTACTGTACAGAATCACTGTTTATTCAGGGTGAGGGTCACTGTGTAACTGTACAGGGTCACTGTTTATTCAGGGTGAGGGTCACTGTGTAACTGTACAGGGTCACTGTTTATTCAGGGTGAGGATCACTCACTGTGTAACTGTACACAGTCAGTGTTTACTCGGGGTGAGGGTCACTGCGTAACTGTACAGAGTCACTGTTTATTCAGGGTGAGGGTCACTCACTGTGTCACTGTACAGAGTCACTTTTTATTCAGGATGAGGGTCACTGTGCAATTGTACATAGTCATTCTTTATTCAGTGTGAGGGTTACTGTGTCACTCTATAGAGTCACTGTTAATTCAGGGTGAGGGTCACTGTTTAACTGGACAGGGTCACTGTTCATTCAGGGTGAGGGTTACTGTGTAACTGTACAGAGTCACTGTTTATTCATGGTGAGGGTCACTCACTGTGTCACTGTACAGAGTCACTTTTTATTCAGGGTGAGGGTCACTGTGTAATTGTACAGAGTCATTCTTTATTCAGTGTGAGGGTTACTGTGTCACTCCACAGAGTCACTGTTTATTCAGGGTGAGGATCACTGTGTAACTGGACAGAGTCACTGTTCATTCAGGGTGAGGATCACTGTGTAACTATACAGAGTCACTGTTTATTCTGGGTGAGGTTCACTCGCTGTGTCACTCTACAGAGTCACTGTTTATTCAGGGTGATGTTCACTGTGAAACTGCATAAAGTCACTGTTTTATTGAGGATGAGGGTCATTGTTGAACTGTACAGAGTCACTGTTTATTCAGGGTGAGGATCACTCACTCTGTAACTGTACACAGTCACTGTTTACTCAGCGTGAGGGTCACTGTGTAACTGTACAGAGTCACTGTTTATTAAGGATGAGGGTCACCGTGTCACTGTACAGAGTCACTGTTTATTGAGGGTGAGGATCACCGAGTCACTGTACAGAGTCACTTTTTATTCAGGGTGAGGGTCACTGTGTCACTCTGCAGAGTCACTGGTAATTCAGGGTGAGGGTCACTGTTTAACTGGACAGGGTCACTGTTCATTCAGGGTGAGGGTCACTGTGTAAGTGTACAGAGTCATTGTTTATTCTGGGTGAGGGTCACTCACTGTGTCACTGTACAGAGTCACTGTTTATTCAGGGTGAGGGTCAGTGTGTAACTGTACAGGGTCACTGTTTATTCAGGGTGACGGTCACTGTATAACTGTACAGAATCACTGTTTATTCAGGGTGAGGGTCACTGTGTAACTGTACAGAGTCACTGTTTTATTGAGGGTGAGGGTCATTGTTTAATTGTACAGGGTCACTGTTTATTCTGGGTGAGAGACACTGTGTAACTCTACAGTCACTGTTTACTCAGGGTGAGGGTCACTGTGTAACTGTACAGAGTCGCTGTTTATTCAGAGTGAGGGTCACTGTGTAAATGTACAGAATCACTGTTTATTCAGGGTGACGGTCACTGTAACTGTACAGAGTCACTGTTCATTCAGGGTGAGGATCACTTTGTAACTGTACAGAGTCACTGTTTATTCTGGGTGAGGGTCACTTGCTGTGTCACTCTACAGAGTCACTGTTTATTCTGGATGAGGTTCACTGTGAAACTGCATAAAGTCACTGTTTATTCAGGGGGAGGGTCACTGTGTAATTGTACACAGTCAGTATTTATTCCGGGTGACGGTCATTCGCTGTGTAACTGTACAGGGTCACTGTTTATTCAGGGTGAGGATCACTCACTGTGTAACTGTACACAGTCACTGTTTATTGAGGGTGAGGGTCACTCACTGTGTCACTGTACAGAGTCACTTTTTATTCAGTGTGAGGGTCACTGTGCAATTGTACAGAGTCTTTCTTTATTCAGTGTGAGGGTTACTGTGTCACTCTACAGAGTCACTGTTCATTTAGGGTGAGGGTCACTGTTTAACTGGACAGGGTCACTGTTCATTCAGGGTGAGGGTTACTGTGTCACTGTACAGAGTCACTGTTTATTCAGGTGAGGGTCACTGTGGAACTGTACAGAGTCACTGTTTACTCAGGGGGAGGGTCACTCACTGTGTAACTATACAGAGTCACTATTTGCTCAGGGTGAGGGTCACTGTGTCTCTGTACAGAGTCACTGTTTATTAAGGGTGAGGGTCACTGTGTAACTGTACAGAGTCACTGTTTATTCAGGGTGAGGGTCACTGTGTAACTGTACAGAGTCACTTTTTATTCAGGGTGAGGGTCACTGTGTCACTGTGCAGAGTCACTGTTTATTCTGGGTGAGGGTCACTCATTGTGTAACTGTACAGAGTCATTGTTTATCAGGGTAAGGATCACTGTGTAACTGTACAGAGTCACTGTGTATTCAGGGTGAGGGTCACTCACTGTGTAACTGTGCAGAGTCACTGTTTATTCAGGGTTAGGGTCACTGTATATCTGTACAGAATCACTGTTTATTCAGGGTGAGGGTCACAGTGTCTAGGTACACAGTCACTGTTTATTCAGGGTGAGGGTCACTCGCTGTAACTGTACAGAGTCACTGTTTATTCAGGGTGAGGGTCACTGTGTAACTGTACAAAGTCACTGTTTATTCAGGGTGAGGGTTACTGTGTCACTGTACAGAGTCACTGTTTATTCAGGGTGAGGGTCACTGTGTAACTGTACAGAGTCACTGTTTATTCAGGGTGAGGGTCACTCATTGTAAATGTACAGAGTCACTGTTTATTGAGGGTGAGGGTCACTGTGTAAATGTACAGAGTCACTGTTTATTCTGGGTGAGAGTCACTCACTGTGTCACTGTACAGAGTCACTGTTTCTTCAGGGTGAGGGTCACTCACTGTGTAACTGGACAGAGTCACTGTTTATTCAGGATGAGGGTCACTGTGTAACTGTACAGAGTCACCTATTTATTCAGGGTGAGGGTCACTCACTGTGTAACTGTACAGAGTCACTGTTTATTCAGGGTGAGTGTCACTGTGTAACTGTACAGAATCACTGTTTATTCAGGGTGAAGGTTACTCACTGTGTAACTGTACAGAGTCACTGTTTATTCAGGGTGAGTGTCACTGTGTAACTGTACAGAGTCACTGTTTATTCAGGGTGAAGGTTACTCACTGTGTAACTGTACAGAGTCACTGTTTATTCGGGGTAAGGGTCACTCAGTGTGTAACTGTACAGGGTCACTGTTTATTCAGGGTGAGGGTCACTGTGTAACTGTACAGAGTCACTGTTTATTAAGGGTGAGGGTCACTGTGTCTCTGTACACAGTCACTGTTTATTCAGGGTGAGGGTCACTGTGTCTCTGTACACAGTCACTGTTTATTCAGGGTGAGGGTCACTCATTGTAACTGTACAGAGTCACTGTTTATTGAGGGTGAGGGTCACTGTGTAACTGTGCAGAGTCACTGTTTATTCTGGGTGACGGTCACTATATACTGTAAAGAATCACTGTTTATTCAGGGTGAGGGTTACTGTGTAATTGTACAGAGTCACTTTTTATTCAGGGTGAGGGTCACTGTGTAACTGTACAAAGTCACTGTTTATTCAGGGTGAGGGTCACTGTGTAACTGTACAGAGTCACTGTGTATTCAGGGTGAGGGTCACTCACTGTGTAACTGTGCAGAGTCACTGTTTATTCAGGGTTAGGGTCACTGTATAACTGTACAGAATCACTGTTTATTCAGGGTGAGGGTCACAGTGTCTAGGTACACAGTCACTGTTTATTCAGGGTGAGGGTCACTGTGTAACTGTACAGAGTCACTGTTTATTCTGGGTGAGGGTCACTGTATAACTGTACAGAGTCACTGTTTATTCAGGGTGAGGGTCACAGTGTCTAGGTACACAGTCACTGTTTATTCAGGGTGAGGGTCACTGTGTAACTGTACAAAGTCACTGTTTATTCAGGGTGCGGATCACTGTGTAACTGTACAGAGTCACTGCTCATTCAGGGTGAGGATCACTGTGTAACTGTACAGAGTCACTGCTTATTCAGGGTGAGGGTTACTGTGTCATTGTACAGAGTCACTGTTTATTCAGGGTGAGGGTCACTCACTGTGTCACTGTACAGAGTCACTTTTTATTCAGGGTGAGGGTCACTGTGTAATTGTACAGAGTCATTCTTTATTCAGTGTGAGGGTTACTGTGTCACTCTACAGAGTCACTGTTTATTCAGGGTGAGGATCACTGTGCAACTGGACAGAGTCACTGTTCATTCAGGGTGAGGATCACTGTGTAACTGTACAGAGTTACTGTTTATTCTGGGTGAGGGTCACTGTGTAACTGTACAGAGTCATTGTTTATTCTGGGTGAGGGTCACTCGCTGTGTTACTCTACAGAGTCACTGTTTATTCAGGGTGAGGTTCACTGTGAAACTGCATAAAGTCACTGTTTTATTGAGGGTGAGGGTCACTGTGTAACTGTACAGTCACTGTTTATTCAGGGTGAGGATCACTCACTGTGTAACTGTACACAGTCACTGTTTACTCAGGGTGAGGTTCACTGTGTAACTGTACAGAGTCACTGTTTATTAAGGATGAGGGTCACTGTGTCACTGTACGGAGTCACTGTTTATTCAGGGTGAGGATCACTGTGTCACTGTACAGAGTCACTTTTTATTCAGGGTGAGGGTCACTGTGCAATTGTACAGAGTCATTCTTTATTCAGTGTGAGGGTCACTCACTGTGTAACTGTACAGAGTCACTGTTTATTCAGGGTGACAGTCACTGTAACTATACAGAGTGACTGTTTATTCTGCGTGAGGGTCACTCACTGTGTCACTGTACAGAGTCACTGTTTATTCAGGGTGAGGGTCACTCATTTTTGACTGTACAGAGTCACTGTTTATTGAGGGTGAGGGTCACTGTGTCACTGTACAGAGTCACTGTTTACTCAGCGTGAGGGTCACTGTGTCACTGTACAGAGGCACTGTTTATTCAGGGTGTGGGTCACTGTTTAACTGTACAGAGTCACTGTTTATTCAGGGTGAGGGTCACTGTGCAATTGTACGGAGTCATTCTTTATTCAGTGTGAGGGTTACTGTGTCACTCTACAGAGTCACTGTTTATTCAGGGTGAGGATCACTGTGTAGCTGTACAGAGTCACTGTTTATTCAGGGTGAGGATCACTGTGTAACTGGACAGAGTCACTGTTTATTCTGGGTGAGGGTCACTCGCTGTGTCACTCTACAGAGTCACAGTTTATTCAGGGTGAGGTTCACTGTGAAACTGCATAAAGTCACTGTTTTATTGAGGGTGAGGGTCACTGTGTAACTGTACAGAGTCACTGTTTATTCAGGGTGAGGGTCACTGTGTAACTGTACAGAGTCACTGTTTATTCAGGGTGAGGGTCACTGTGTAATTGTACACAGTCAGTATTTATTCCTGGTGAGGGTCACTTGCTGTGTAACTGTACAGGGTCACTGTTTATTCAGGGTGAGGATCACTCACTGTGTAACTGTACACAGTCAGTGTTTACTCAGGGTGAGGGTCACTGCGTAACTGTACAGAGTCACTGTTTATTCAGGGTGAGGGTCACTCTGCAATTGTACAGAGTCATTCTTTATTCAGTGTGAGGGTTACTGTGTAGCTGTACAGAGTCATTGTTTATTCTGGGTGAGGGTCACTCGCTGTGTTACTCTACAGAGTCACTGTTTATTCAGGGTGAGGTTCACTGTGAAACTGCATAAAGTCACTGTTTTATTGAGGGTGAGGGTCACTGTGTAACTGTACAGTCACTGTTTATTCAGGGTGAGGATCACTCACTGTGTAACTGTTCACAGTCACTGTTTACTCAGGGTGAGGTTCACTGTGTAACTGTACAGAGTCACTGTTTATTAAGGATGAGGGTCACTGTGTCACTGTACGGAGTCACTGTTTATTCAGGGTGAGGATCACTGTGTCACTGTACAGAGTCACTTTTTATTCAGGGTGAGGGTCACTGTGTAATTGTACAGAGTCATTCTTTATTCAGTGTGAGGGTTACTGTGTCACTCTACAGAGTCACTGTTTATTCAGGGTGAGGATCACTGTGCAACTGGACAGAGTCACTGTTCATTCAGGGTGAGGATCACTGTGTAACTGTACAGAGTTACTGTTTATTCTGGGTGAGGGTCACTGTGTAACTGTACAGAGTCATTGTTTATTCTGGGTGAGGGTCACTCGCTGTGTTACTCTACAGAGTCACTGTTTATTCAGGGTGAGGTTCACTGTGAAACTGCATAAAGTCACTGTTTTATTGAGGGTGAGGGTCACTGTGTAACTGTACAGTCACTGTTTATTCAGGGTGAGGATCACTTACTGTGTAACTGTACACAGTCACTGTTTACTCAGGGTGAGGTTCACTGTGTAACTGTACAGAGTCACTGTTTATTAAGGATGAGGGTCACTGTGTCACTGTACGGAGTCACTGTTTATTCAGGGTGAGGATCACTGTGTCACTGTACAGAGTCACTTTTTATTCAGGGTGAGGGTCACTGTGCAATTGTACAGAGTCATTCTTTATTCAGTGTGAGGGTCACTCACTGTGTAACTGTACAGAGTCACTGTTTATTCAGGGTGACAGTCACTGTAACTATACAGAGTGACTGTTTATTCTGCGTGAGGGTCACTCACTGTGTCACTGTACAGAATCACTGTTTATTCAGGGTGAGGGTCACTCACTGTGTAACTGTACAGAATCACTATTTGCTCAGGGTGAGGGTCACTGTGTAACTGTACAGAGTCACTGTTTATTAAGGGTGAGGGTCACTGTGTCTCTGTACACAGTCACTGTTTATTCAGGGTGAGGGTCACTGTGTCTCTGTACACAGTCACTGTTTATTCAGGGTGAGGGTCACTCATTGTAACTGTACAGAGTCACTGTTTATTGAGGGTGAGGGTCACTGTGTAACTGTGCAGAGTCACTGTTTATTCTGGGTGAGGGTCACTCACTGTGTCACTGTACAGAGTCACTGTTTATTCAGGGTGACGGTCACTATATAACTGTAAAGAATCACTGTTTATTCAGGGTGAGGGACACTGTGTAACTGTACACAGTCACTGTTTATTCAGGGTGAGGGTCACTCACTGTGTCACTGTACAGAGTCACTGTTTATTCAGGGTGAGGGACACTCACTCTGTTACTGTACAGAATCACTGTTTATTCAGGGTGAGGGTCACTGTGTAACTGTACAGGGTCACTGTTTATTCAGGGTGAGGGTCACTGTGTAACTGTACAGGGTCACTGTTTATTCAGGGTGAGGATCACTCACTGTGTAACTGTACACAGTCAGTGTTTACTCAGGGTGAGGGTCACTGCGTAACTGTACAGAGTCACTGTTTATTCAGGGTGAGGGTCACTCACTGTGTCACTGTACAGAGTCACTTTTTATTCAGGATGAGGGTCACTGTGCAATTGTACATAGTCATTCTTTATTCAGTGTGAGGGTTACTGTGTCACTCTATAGAGTCACTGTTAATTCAGGGTGAGGGTCACTGTTTAACTGGACAGGGTCACTGTTCATTCAGGGTGAGGGTTACTGTGTAACTGTACAGAGTCACTGTTTATTCATGGTGAGGGTCACTCACTGTGTCACTGTACAGAGTCACTTTTTATTCAGGGTGAGGGTCACTGTGTAATTGTACAGAGTCATTCTTTATTCAGTGTGAGGGTTACTGTGTCACTCCACAGAGTCACTGTTTATTCAGGGTGAGGATCACTGTGTAACTGGACAGAGTCACTGTTCATTCAGGGTGAGGATCACTGTGTAACTATACAGAGTCACTGTTTATTCTGGGTGAGGTTCACTCGCTGTGTCACTCTACAGAGTCACTGTTTATTCAGGGTGATGTTCACTGTGAAACTGCATAAAGTCACTGTTTTATTGAGGATGAGGGTCATTGTTGAACTGTACAGAGTCACTGTTTATTCAGGGTGAGGATCACTCACTCTGTAACTGTACACAGTCACTGTTTACTCAGCGTGAGGGTCACTGTGTAACTGTACAGAGTCACTGTTTATTAAGGATGAGGGTCACCGTGTCACTGTACAGAGTCACTGTTTATTGAGGGTGAGGATCACCGAGTCACTGTACAGAGTCACTTTTTATTCAGGGTGAGGGTCACTGTGTCACTCTGCAGAGTCACTGGTAATTCAGGGTGAGGGTCACTGTTTAACTGGACAGGGTCACTGTTCATTCAGGGTGAGGGTCACTGTGTAAGTGTACAGAGTCATTGTTTATTCTGGGTGAGGGTCACTCACTGTGTCACTGTACAGAGTCACTGTTTATTCAGGGTGAGGGTCAGTGTGTAACTGTACAGGGTCACTGTTTATTCAGGGTGACGGTCACTGTATAACTGTACAGAATCACTGTTTATTCAGGGTGAGGGTCACTGTGTAACTGTACAGAGTCACTGTTTTATTGAGGGTGAGGGTCATTGTTTAATTGTACAGGGTCACTGTTTATTCTGGGTGAGAGACACTGCGTAACTCTACAGTCACTGTTTACTCAGGGTGAGGGTCACTGTGTAACTGTACAGAGTCGCTGTTTATTCAGAGTGAGGGTCACTGTGTAAATGTACAGAATCACTGTTTATTCAGGGTGACGGTCACTGTAACTGTACAGAGTCACTGTTCATTCAGGGTGAGGATCACTTTGTAACTGTACAGAGTCACTGTTTATTCTGGGTGAGGGTCACTTGCTGTGTCACTCTACAGAGTCACTGTTTATTCTGGATGAGGTTCACTGTGAAACTGCATAAAGTCACTGTTTATTCAGGGGGAGGGTCACTGTGTAATTGTACACAGTCAGTATTTATTCCGGGTGACGGTCATTCGCTGTGTAACTGTACAGGGTCACTGTTTATTCAGGGTGAGGATCACTCACTGTGTAACTGTACACAGTCACTGTTTATTGAGGGTGAGGGTCACTCACTGTGTCACTGTACAGAGTCACTTTTTATTCAGTGTGAGGGTCACTGTGCAATTGTACAGAGTCTTTCTTTATTCAGTGTGAGGGTTACTGTGTCACTCTACAGAGTCACTGTTCATTTAGGGTGAGGGTCACTGTTTAACTGGACAGGGTCACTGTTCATTCAGGGTGAGGGTTACTGTGTCACTGTACAGAGTCACTGTTTATTCAGGGTGAGGGTCACTGTGGAACTGTACAGAGTCACTGTTTACTCAGGGGGAGGGTCACTCACTGTGTAACTATACAGAGTCACTATTTGCTCAGGGTGAGGGTCACTGTGTCTCTGTACAGAGTCACTGTTTATTAAGGGTGAGGGTCACTGTGTAACTGTACAGAGTCACTGTTTATTCAGGGTGAGGGTCACTGTGTAACTGTACAGAGTCACTTTTTATTCAGGGTGAGGGTCACTGTGTCACTGTGCAGAGTCACTGTTTATTCTGGGTGAGGGTCACTCATTGTGTAACTGTACAGAGTCATTGTTTATTCAGGGTAAGGATCACTGTGTAACTGTACAGAGTCACTGTGTATTCAGGGTGAGGGTCACTCACTGTGTAACTGTGCAGAGTCACTGTTTATTCAGGGTTAGGGTCACTGTATATCTGTACAGAATCACTGTTTATTCAGGGTGAGGGTCACAGTGTCTAGGTACACAGTCACTGTTTATTCAGGGTGAGGGTCACTCGCTGTAACTGTACAGAGTCACTGTTTATTCAGGGTGAGGGTCACTGTGTAACTGTACAAAGTCACTGTTTATTCAGGGTGAGGGTTACTGTGTCACTGTACAGAGTCACTGTTTATTCAGGGTGAGGGTCACTGTGTAACTGTACAGAGTCACTGTTTATTCAGGGTGAGGGTCACTCATTGTAAATGTACAGAGTCACTGTTTATTGAGGGTGAGGGTCACTGTGTAAATGTACAGAGTCACTGTTTATTCTGGGTGAGAGTCACTCACTGTGTCACTGTACAGAGTCACTGTTTCTTCAGGGTGAGGGTCACTCACTGTGTAACTGGACAGAGTCACTGTTTATTCAGGATGAGGGTCACTGTGTAACTGTACAGAGTCACTATTTATTCAGGGTGAGGGTCACTCACTGTGTAACTGTACAGAGTCACTGTTTATTCAGGGTGAGTGTCACTGTGTAACTGTACAGAATCACTGTTTATTCAGGGTGAAGGTTACTCACTGTGTAACTGTACAGAGTCACTGTTTATTCAGGGTGAGTGTCACTGTGTAACTGTACAGAGTCACTGTTTATTCAGGGTGAAGGTTACTCACTGTGTAACTGTACAGAGTCACTGTTTATTCGGGGTAAGGGTCACTCAGTGTGTAACTGTACAGGGTCACTGTTTATTCAGGGTGAGGGTCACTGTGTAACTGTACAGAGTCACTGTTTATTAAGGGTGAGGGTCACTGTGTCTCTGTACACAGTCACTGTTTATTCAGGGTGAGGGTCACTGTGTCTCTGTACACAGTCACTGTTTATTCAGGGTGAGGGTCACTCATTGTAACTGTACAGAGTCACTGTTTATTGAGGGTGAGGGTCACTGTGTAACTGTGCAGAGTCACTGTTTATTCTGGGTGACGGTCACTATATAACTGTAAAGAATCACTGTTTATTCAGGGTGAGGGTTACTGTGTAATTGTACAGAGTCACTTTTTATTCAGGGTGAGGGTCACTGTGTAACTGTACAAAGTCACTGTTTATTCAGGGTGAGGGTCACTGTGTAACTGTACAGAGTCACTGTGTATTCAGGGTGAGGGTCACTCACTGTGTAACTGTGCAGAGTCACTGTTTATTCAGGGTTAGGGTCACTGTATAACTGTACAGAATCACTGTTTATTCAGGGTGAGGGTCACAGTGTCTAGGTACACAGTCACTGTTTATTCAGGGTGAGGGTCACTGTGTAACTGTACAAAGTCACTGTTTATTCAGGGTGCGGATCACTGTGTAACTGTACAGAGTCACTGCTCATTCAGGGTGAGGATCACTGTGTAACTGTACAGAGTCACTGCTTATTCAGGGTGAGGGTTACTGTGTCATTGTACAGAGTCACTGTTTATTCAGGGTGAGGGTCACTCACTGTGTCACTGTACAGAGTCACTTTTTATTCAGGGTGAGGGTCACTGTGTAATTGTACAGAGTCATTCTTTATTCAGTGTGAGGGTTACTGTGTCACTCTACAGAGTCACTGTTTATTCAGGGTGAGGATCACTGTGCAACTGGACAGAGTCACTGTTCATTCAGGGTGAGGATCACTGTGTAACTGTACAGAGTTACTGTTTATTCTGGGTGAGGGTCACTGTGTAACTGTACAGAGTCATTGTTTATTCTGGGTGAGGGTCACTCGCTGTGTTACTCTACAGAGTCACTGTTTATTCAGGGTGAGGTTCACTGTGAAACTGCATAAAGTCACTGTTTTATTGAGGGTGAGGGTCACTGTGTAACTGTACAGTCACTGTTTATTCAGGGTGAGGATCACTCACTGTGTAACTGTACACAGTCACTGTTTACTCAGGGTGAGGTTCACTGTGTAACTGTACAGAGTCACTGTTTATTAAGGATGAGGGTCACTGTGTCACTGTACGGAGTCACTGTTTATTCAGGGTGAGGATCACTGTGTCACTGTACAGAGTCACTTTTTATTCAGGGTGAGGGTCACTGTGCAATTGTACAGAGTCATTCTTTATTCAGTGTGAGGGTCACTCACTGTGTAACTGTACAGAGTCACTGTTTATTCAGGGTGACAGTCACTGTAACTATACAGAGTGACTGTTTATTCTGCGTGAGGGTCACTCACTGTGTCACTGTACAGAGTCACTGTTTATTCAGGGTGAGAGTCACTCATTTTTGACTGTACAGAGTCACTGTTTATTGAGGGTGAGGGTCACTGTGTCACTGTACAGAGTCACTGTTTACTCAGCGTGAGGGTCACTGTGTCACTGTACAGAGGCACTGTTTATTCAGGGTGTGGGTCACTGTTTAACTGTACAGAGTCACTGTTTATTCAGGGTGAGGGTCACTGTGCAATTGTACGGAGTCATTCTTTATTCAGTGTGAGGGTTACTGTGTCACTCTACAGAGTCACTGTTTATTCAGGGTGAGGATCACTGTGTAGCTGTACAGAGTCACTGTTTATTCAGGGTGAGGATCACTGTGTAACTGGACAGAGTCACTGTTTATTCTGGGTGAGGGTCACTCGCTGTGTCACTCTACAGAGTCACAGTTTATTCAGGGTGAGGTTCACTGTGAAACTGCATAAAGTCACTGTTTTATTGAGGGTGAGGGTCACTGTGTAACTGTACAGAGTCACTGTTTATTCAGGGTGAGGGTCACTGTGTAACTGTACAGAGTCACTGTTTATTCAGGGTGAGGGTCACTGTGTAATTGTACACAGTCAGTATTTATTCCTGGTGAGGGTCACTTGCTGTGTAACTGTACAGGGTCACTGTTTATTCAGGGTGAGGATCACTCACTGTGTAACTGTACACAGTCAGTGTTTACTCAGGGTGAGGGTCACTGCGTAACTGTACAGAGTCACTGTTTATTCAGGGTGAGGGTCACTCTGCAATTGTACAGAGTCATTCTTTATTCAGTGTGAGGGTTACTGTGTAGCTGTACAGAGTCACTGTTTATTTAGGGTGAGGGTCACTCGCTGTGTAAATGTACAGGGTCACTGTTTATTCAAGGTGAGGATCACTCACTGTTTAACTGTACAGAGTCACTATTTACTCAGGGTGAGGGTCACTGTGTAACTGTACAGAGTCACTGTTTATTAAGGGTGAGGGTCCCTGTGTAACTGTATAGAATCACTGTTTTATTGAGGGTGAGGGTCACTGTGTAACTGTACAGTCACTGTTTATTCAGGGTGAGGGTCACTGTGTCTCTGTCCACAGTCACTGTTTATTCAGGGTGAGGGTCACTCATTGTAACTGTACAGAGTCACTGTTTATTGAGGGTGAGGGTCACTGTGTCACTGTACAGAGTCACTGTTTACTCAGGGTGAGGGTCACTGTATAACTGTACAGAGTCACTGTTTATTCAGGGTGAGGGTTACTGTGTCACTGTACAGAGTCACTGTATATTCAGGGTGAGGGTCACTCACGGTGTCACTGTACAGAGTCACTTTTTATTCAGGGTGAGGGTCACTGTGTAATTGTACAGATTCATTCTTTATTCAGTGTGAGGGTTACTGTGTCACTCTACAGAGTCACTGTTTAATGAGGGTGAGGATCACTGTGTAGCTGTACAGAGTTACTGTTTATTCAGGGTGAGGATCACTGTGTAACTGTACAGAGTCAGTGTTTATTCTGGGTGAGGATCACTGTGTAACTGTACAGAGTCAGTGTTTATTCTGGGTGAGGGTCACTGTGTAACTGTACAGAGTCACTGTTCATTCAGGGTGAGGATCACTGTGTAACTGTACAGAGTCAGTGTTTATTCTGGGTGAGGGTCACTGTGTAACTGTACAGAGTCACTGTTTATTCTGGGTGAGGGTCACTCGCTGTGTCACTCTACAGAGTCACTGTTTATTCAGGGTGAGGTTCACTGTGAAACTGTACAGAATCACTGTTTTACTGAGGTTCAGGGTCACTGGTAACTGTACAGAGAGACTGTTTATTCAGGGTGAGGGTCACTGTGTAATTGTACACAGTCAGTATTTATTCCTGGTGAGGGTTACTTGCTGTGTAACTGTACAGGGTCACTGTTTATTCAGGGTGAGGATCACTCACTGTGTAACAGTACACAGTGTTTATGCAGGGTGAGGGTCACTGCGTAACTGTACAGAGTCACTGTTTATTCAGGGTGAGGGTCACTCACTGTGTCACTGTACAGAGTCACTTTTTATTCAGGATGAGGGTCACTGTGCAATTGTACATAGTCATTCTTTATTCAGTGTGAGGGTTACTGTGTCACTCTATAGAGTCACTGTTAATTCAGGGTGAGGGTCACTGTTTAACTGGACAGGGTCACTGTTCATTCAGGGTGAGGGTTACTGTGTAACTGTACAGAGTCACTGTTTATTCATGGTGAGGGTCACTCACTGTGTCACTGTTTATTCAGGGTGAGGGACACTCACTCTGTTACTGTATAGAATCACTGTTTATTCAGGGTGAGGGTTACTGTGTCACTGTACAGAGTCACTTCAGGGTGAGGGTCACTCACTATGTCACTGTACAGAGTCACTTTTTATTCAGGGTGAGGGTCACTGTGTAATTGTACAGAGTCATTCTTTATTCAGTGTGAGGGTTACTGTGTCACTCCACAGAGTCACTGTTTATTCAGGGTGAGGATCACTGTGTAACTGGACAGAGTCACTGTTCATTCAGGGTGAGGATCACTGTGTAACTGTACAGAGTCACTAGTTATTCTGGGTGAGGGTCACTGTGTAACTATACAGAGACACTGTTTATTCTGGGTGAGGTTCACTCGCTGTGTCACTCTACAGAGTCACTGTTTATTCAGGGTGAGGTTCACTGTGAAACTGCATAAAGTCACTGTTTTATTGAGGGTGAGGGTCACTGTGTAACTGTACAGTCACTGTTTATTAAGGATGAGGGTCACTGTTGAACTGTACAGAGTCACTGTTTATTCAGGGTGAGGATCACTCACTCTGTAACTGTACACAGTCACTGTTTACTCAGCGTGAGGGTCACTGTGTAACTGTACAGAGTCATTGTTTATTAAGGATGAGGGTCACCGTGTCACTGTACAGAGTCACTGTTTATTGAGAATGAGGATCACCGAGTCACTGTACAGAGTCACTTTTTATTCAGGGTGAGGGTCACTGTGTCACTCTGCAGAGTCACTGGTAATTCAGGGTGAGGGTCACTGTTTAACTGGACAGGGTCACTGTTCATTCAGGGTGAGGGTCACTGTGTAAGTGTACAGAGTCATTGTTTATTCTGGGTGAGGGTCACTCACTGTGTCACTGTACAGAGTCACTGTTTATTCAGGGTGACGGTCACTGTATAACTGTACAGAATCACTGTTTATTCAGGGTGAGGGTCACTGTGTAACTGTACAGAGTCACTGTTTTATTGAGGGTGAGGGTCATTGTTTAATTGTACAGGGTCACTGTTTATTCTGGGTGAGAGACACTGCGTAACTCTACAGTCACTGTTTACTCAGGGTGAGGGTCACTGTGTAACTGTACAGAGTCGCTGTTTATTCAGAGTGAGGGTCACTGTGTAAATGTACAGAGTCAGTGTTTATTCAGGGTAAGTGTCACTCACTGCGTAACTGTACAGAGGCACTGTTTATTCAGGGTGAGGATCACTGTGTAACTGTACAGAGTCACTGTTTATTCAGGGTGAGGGTCACTGTGCAACTGTACAGAATCACTGTTTATTAAGGGTGAGGGTCACTGTAACTGTACAGAGTCACTGTTCATTCAGGGTGAGGATCACTTTGTAACTGTACAGAGTCACTGTTTATTCTGGGTGAGGGTCACTTGCTGTGTCACTCTACAGAGTCACTGTTTATTCTGGATGAGGTTCACTGTGAAACTGCATAAAGTCACTGTTTATTCAGGGGGAGGGTCACTGTGTAATTGTACACAGTCAGTATTTATTCCGGGTGACGGTCATTCGCTGTGTAACTGTACAGGGTCACTGTTTATTCAGGGTGAGGATCACTCACTGTGTAACTGTACACAGTCACTGTTTATTGAGGGTGAGGGTCACTCACTGTGTCACTGTACAGAGTCACTTTTTATTCAGTGTGAGGGTCACTGTGCAATTGTACAGAGTCTTACTTTATTCAGTGTGAGGGTTACTGTGTCACTCTACAGAGTCACTGTTCATTTAGGGTGAGGGTCACTGTTTAACTGGACAGGGTCACTGTTCATTCAGGGTGAGGGTTACTGTGTCACTGTACAGAGTCACTGTTTATTCAGGGTGAGGGTCACTGTGGAACTGTACAGAGTCACTGTTTACTCAGGGGGAGGGTCACTCACTGTGTAACTATACAGAGTCACTATTTGCTCAGGGTGAGGGTCACTGTGTCTCTGTACAGAGTCACTGTTTATTAAGGGTGAGGGTCACTGTGTAACTGTACAGAGTCACTGTTTATTCAGGGTGAGGGTCACTCATTGTAACTGTACAGAGTCACTGTTTATTGAGGGTGAGGGTCACTGTGTCACTGTACAGAGTCACTGTTTACTCAGGGTGAGGGTCACTGTATAACTGTACAGAGTCACTGTTTATTCAGGGTGAGGGTTACTGTGTGACTGTACAGAGTCACTGTTTATTCAGGGTGAGGGACACTCACTCTGTTACTGTACAGAATCACTGTTTATTCAGGGTGAGGGTCACTGTGTAACTGTACAGGGTCACTGTTTATTCAGGGTGAGGGTCACTGTAACTGTACAGGGTCACTGTTTATTCAGGGTGAGGATCACTCACTGTGTAACTGTACACAGTCAGTGTTTACTCAGGGTGAGGGTCACTGCGTAACTGTACAGAGTCACTGTTTATTCAGGGTGAGGGTCACTCACTGTGTCACTGTACAGAGTCACTTTTTATTCAGGATGAGGGTCACTGTGCAATTGTACATAGTCATTCTTTATTCAGTGTGAGGGTTACTGTGTCACTCTATAGAGTCACTGTTAATTCAGGGTGAGGGTCACTGTTTAACTGGACAGGGTCACTGTTCATTCAGGGTGAGGGTTACTGTGTAACTGTACAGAGTCACTGTTTATTCATGGTGAGGGTCACTCACTGTGTCACTGTACAGAGTCACTTTTTATTCAGGGTGAGGGTCACTGTGTAATTGTACAGAGTCATTCTTTATTCAGTGTGAGGGTTACTGTGTCACTCCACAGAGTCACTGTTTATTCAGGGTGAGGATCACTGTGCAACTGGACAGAGTCACTGTTCATTCAGGGTGAGGATCACTGTGTAACTGTACAGAGTCACTAGTTATTCTGGGTGAGGGTCACTGTGTAACTATACAGAGTCACTGTTTATTCTGGGTGAGGTTCACTCGCTGTGTCACTCTACAGAGTCACTGTTTATTCAGGGTGAGGTTCACTGTGAAACTGCATAAAGTCACTGTTTTATTGAGGATGAGGGTCATTGTTGAACTGTACAGAGTCACTGTTTATTCAGGGTGAGGATCACTCACTCTGTAACTGTACACAGTCACTGTTTACTCAGCGTGAGGGTCACCGTGTAACTGTACAGAGTCACTGTTTATTAAGGATGAGGGTCACCGTGTCACTGTACAGAGTCACTGTTTATTGAGGGTGAGGATCACCGAGTCACTGTACAGAGTCACTTTTTATTCAGGGTGAGGGTCACTGTGTCACTCTGCAGAGTCACTGGTAATTCAGGGTGAGGGTCACTGTTTAACTGGACAGGGTCACTGTTCATTCAGGGTGAGGGTCACTGTGTAACTGTACAGAGTCGCTGTTTATTCAGAGTGAGGGTCACTGTGTAAATGTACAGAATCACTGTTTATTCAGGGTGACGGTCACTGTAACTGTACAGAGTCACTGTTCATTCAGGGTGAGGATCACTTTGTAACTGTACAGAGTCACTGTTTATTCTGGGTGAGGGTCACTTGCTGTGTCACTCTACAGAGTCACTGTTTATTCTGGATGAGGTTCACTGTGAAACTGCATAAAGTCACTGTTTATTCAGGGTGAGGGTCACAGTGTCTAGGTACACAGTCACTGTCTATTCAGGGTGAGGGTCACTTGCTGTAATTGTACAAAGTCACTGTTTATTCAGGGTGAGGGTTACTGTGTTACTGTACAGAGTCACTGCTTATTCAGAGTGAGGATCACTGTGTAACTGTACAGAGTCACTGTTTATTCAGGGTGAGGGTCACTGTATAACTGTACAGAGTCACTGTTTTTTCAGGGTGAGGGTCACAGTGTAGCTGTACAGAGTCACTGTTTATTCAGGGTGAGGGTAACTGTCTCTCTGTACAGAGTCACTGTTTTTTCAGGGTGAGGGTCACAGTGTAGCTGTACAGAGTCACTGTTTATTCAGGGTGAGGGTAACTGTCTCTCTGTACAGAGTCACTGTTTATTCAGGGTGAGGGTCAGTGTGTAACTGTACAGAGTCACTGTTTATTCAGGGTGAGTGTCACTGTAACTGTACAGAGTCACTGTTTATTCAGGGTGAGGGTCACTGACTGTATCTGTACAGAGTCACAGTTTATTCAGGGTGAGGGTCACTGTGTAACTGTGCAGGTTCACTGTTTATTCAGGGTGAGTGTCACTCACTGTAACTGTACAGAGTCACTGTTTATTCCGGGTGAGGTTCACTGTGAAACTGTACGGAGTCACTGTTTATTCCCGGTGAGGGTCAGTGTGTAACTGTACAGGGTCACTGTTTATTCCGCGTGAGGGTCATTTACTGTGTAAATGTACAGAATCACTGTTTATTCAGGGTGTGGGTCACTCTGTCTTGTACAGAGTCGCTGTTTATTGAGGGTGAGAGTCACTGTGTAACTGTACAGAGTCACCGTTTATTCAGGATGAGGGTCACTGTAACTTTACAGAGTCACTGTTTATCCAGGGTGACGGTCACGGTGTAACTATACAGAGTCACTGTTTATTCAGGGTGAGGGTCACTCACTGTGTAACTGTGCAGAGTCACTGTTTATTCAGGGTGAGGGTCACTGTATAACTGTACAGAATCACTGTTTATTCAGGGTGAGGGTCACAGTGTCTAGGTACACAGTCACTGTTTATTCAGGGTGAGGGTCACTCGCTGTAACTGTACAGAGTCACTGTTTATTCAGGGTGAGGGTCACTGTGTAACTGTACAAAGTCACTGTTTATTCAGGGTGAGGGTTACTGTGTCACTGTACAGAGTCACTGTTTATTCAGGGTGAGGGTCACTGTGTAACTGTACAGACTCACTGTTTATTCTGGGTGAGAGTCACTCACTGTGTCACTGTACAGAGTCACTGTTTCTTCAGGGTGAGGGTCACTCACTGTGTCACTGTACAGAGGCACTGTTTTTTCAGGGTGAGGGTCACTGTGTAATTGTACAGAGTCACTTTTTATTCAGGGTGAGGGTCACTGTGTAACTGTACAAAGTCACTGTTTATTCAGGGTGAGGGTCACTGTGTAACTGTACAGAGTCACTGTGTATTCAGGGTGAGGGTCACTCTCTGTGTAACTGTGCAGAGTCACTGTTTATTCAGGGTTAGGGTCACTGTATAACTGTACAGAATCACTCTTTATTCAGGGTGAGGGTCACAGTGTCTAGGTACACAGTCACTGTTTATTCAGGGTGAGGGTCACTCGCTGTAACTGTACAGAGTCACTGTTTATTCAGGGTGAGGGTCACTGTATAACTGCACAGAGTCACTGTTTATTCAGGGTGAGAGTCACTATGTAACTGTACAGAGTCAGTGATTATTCTGGGTGAGGGTCACTGTGGAACCGTGCAGAGTCACTGTTTATTCCGGGTGAGGGTCACTCATTGTGTAACTGTACAGAGTCATTGTTTATTCAGGGTAAGGGTCACTGTGTAACTGTACAGAGTCACTGTGTATTCAGGGTGAGGGTCACTCACTGTGTAACTGTGCAGAGTCACTGTTTATTCAGGGTTAGGGTCACTGTATATCTGTACAGAATCACTGTTTATTCAGGGTGAGGGTCACAGTGTCTAGGTACACAGTCACTGTCTATTCAGGGTGAGGGTCACTTGCTGTAATTGTACAAAGTCACTGTATATTCAGGGTGAGGGTTACTGTGTTACTGTACAGAGTCACTGCTTATTCAGGGTGAGGATCACTGTGTAACTGTACAGAGTCACTGTTTATTCAGGGTGAGGGTCACTGTATAACTGTACAGAGTCACTGTTTTTTCAGGGTGAGGGTCACAGTGTAGCTGTACAGAGTCACTGTTTATTCAGGGTGAGGGTCACTGTCTCTCAGTACAGAGTCACTGTTTATTCAGGGTGAGGGTCAGTGTGTAACTGTACAGAGTCACTGATTATTCAGGGTGAGGGTCACTGTAACTATACAGAGTCACTGTTTATTCAGGGTGAGGGTCACTGACTGTATCTGTACAGAGTCACTGTTTATTCAGGGTGAGGGTCACTGTGTAACTGTGCAGGTTCACTGTTTATTCCGGGTGAGGTTCACTGTGAAACTGTACGGAGTCACTGTTTATTCCCGGTGAGGGTCAGTGTGTAACTGTACAGGGTCACTGTTTATTCAGGGTGACGGTCACTGTATAACTGTACAGAATCACTGTTTATTTAGGGTGACGGTCACTGTATAACTGTACAGAATCACTGTTTATTCAGGGTGAGGTTCACTGTGTAACTGTACAGAGTCACTGTTTATTCAGGGTAATTGTCACTCACTGTGTAACTGTACAGTGTCACTGTTTATTCCGCGTGAGGGTCATTTACTGTGTAAATGTACAGAATCACTGTTTATTCAGGGTGTGGGTCACTCTGTCTTGTACAGAGTCGCTGTTTATTGAGGGTGAGAGTCACTGTGTAACTGTACAGAGTCACCGTTTATTCAGGGTGAGGGTCACTGTAACTTCACAGAGTCACTGTTTATCCAGGGTGAGGGTCACGGTGTAACTATACAGAGTCACTGTTTATTCAGGGTGAGGGTCACTCACTGTGTAACTGTGCAGAGTCACTGTTTATTCAGGGTGAGGGTCACTGTATAACTGTACAGAATCACTGTTTATTCAGGGTGAGGGTCACAGTGTCTAGGTACACAGTCACTGTTTATTCAGGGTGAGGGTCACTCGCTGTAACTGTACAGAGTCACTGTTTATTCAGGGTGAGGGTCACTGTGTAACTGTACAGAGTCACCGTTTATTCAGGGTGAGGGTCACTGTGTAACTGTACAGAGTCACCGTTTATTCAGGGTGAGGGTCACTCATTGTAACTGTACAGAGTCACTGTTTATTGAGGGTGAGGGTCACTGTGTAAATGTACAGAGTCACTGTTTATTCTGGGTGAGAGTCACTCACTGTGTCACTGTACAGAGTAACTGTTTCTTCAGGGTGAGGGTCACTCACTGTGTCACTGTACAGAGGCACTGTTTTTTCAGGGTGAGGGTCACTGTGTAATTGTACAGAGTCACTTTTTATTCAGGGTGAGGGTCACTGTGTAACTGTACAAAGTCACTGTTTATTCAGGGTGAGGGTCACTGTGTAACTGTACAGAGTCACTGTGTATTCAGGGTGAGGGTCACTCTCTGTGTAACTGTGCAGAGTCACTGTTTATTCAGGGTTAGGGTCACTGTATAACTGTACAGAATCACTCTTTATTCAGGGTGAGGGTCACAGTGTCTAGGTACACAGTCACTGTTTATTCAGGGTGAGGGTCACTCGCTGTAACTGTACAGAGTCACTGTTTATTCAGGGTGAGGGTCACTGTATAACTGCACAGAGTCACTGTTTATTCAGGGTGAGAGTCACTATGTAACTGTACAGAGTCAGTGATTATTCTGGGTGAGGGTCACTGTGGAACCGTGCAGAGTCACTGTTTATTCCGGGTGAGGGTCACTCGCTGTGTAAATGTACAGGGTCACTGTTTATTCAGGGTGAGGGTCACTCACTGTGTAACTGTACAGAGTCACTGTTTATTAAGGGTGAGGATCACTGTGTAACTGTACAGAGTCACTGTTTATTAAGGGTGAGGGTCACTGTGTAACTGTACAGAGTCACTGTTTATTCAGGGTGAGGGTCACTGTGTAACTGTACAGAGTCACTTTTTATTCAGGGTGAGGGTCACTGTGTCACTGTGCAGAGTCACTGTTTATTCTGGGTGAGGGTCACTCATTGTGTAACTGTACAGAGTCATTGTTTATTCAGGGTAAGGGTCACTGTGTAACTGTACAGAGTCACTGTGTATTCAGGGTCAGGGTCACTCACTGTGTAACTGTGCAGAGTCACTGTTTATTCAGGGTTAGGGTCACTGTATATCTGTACAGAATCACTGTTTATTCAGGGTGAGGGTCACAGTGTCTAGGTACACAGTCACTGTCTATTCAGGGTGAGGGTCACTTGCTGTAATTGTACAAAGTCACTGTTTATTCAGGGTGAGGGTTACTGTGTTATTGTACAGAGTCACTGCTTATTCAGGGTGAGGATCACTGTGCAACTATACAGAGTCACTGTTTATTCAGGGTGAGGGTCACTGTATAACTGTACAGAGTCACTGTTTTTTCAGGGTGAGGGTCACAGTGTAGCTGTACAGAGTCACTGTTTATTCAGGGTGAGGGTCACTGTCTCTCTGTACAGAGTCACTGTTTATTCAGGGTGAGGGTCACTGTAACTGTACAGAGTCACTGTTTATTCAGGGTGAGGGTCACTGACTGTATCTGTACAGAGTCACTGTTTATTCAGGGTGAGGGTCACTGTGTAACTGTGCAGGTTCACTGTTTATTCCGGGTGAGGTTCACTGTGAAACTGTACGGAGTCACTGTTTATTCCCGGTGAGGGTCAGTGTGTAACTGTACAGGGTCACTGTTTATTCAGGGTGACGGTCACTGTATAACTGTACAGAATCACTGTTTATTTAGGGTGACGGTCACTGTATAACTGTACAGAATCACTGTTTATTCAGGGTGAGGTTCACTGTGTAACTGTACAGAGTCACTGTTTATTCAGGGTAATTGTCACTCACTGTGTAACTGTACAGTGTCACTGTTTATTCCGCGTGAGGGTCATTTACTGTGTAAATGTACAGAATCACTGTTTATTCAGGGTGTGGGTCACTCTGTCTTGTACAGAGTCGCTGTTTATTGAGGGTGAGAGTCACTGTGTAACTGTACAGAGTCACCGTTTATTCAGGGTGAGGGTCACTGTAACTTCACAGAGTCACTGTTTATCCAGGGTGAGGGTCACGGTGTAACTATACAGAGTCACTGTTTATTCAGGGTGAGGGTCACTCACTGTGTAACTGTGCAGAGTCACTGTTTATTCAGGGTGAGGGTCACTGTATAACTGTACAGAATCACTGTTTATTCAGGGTGAGGGTCACAGTGTCTAGGTACACAGTCACTGTTTATTCAGGGTGAGGGTCACTCGCTGTAACTGTACAGAGTCACTGTTTATTCAGGGTGAGGGTCACTGTGTAACTGTACAAAGTCACTGTTTATTCAGGGTGAGGGTTACTGTGTCACTGTACAGAGTTACCGTTTATTCAGGGTGAGGGTCACTCATTGTAACTGTACAGAGTCACTGTTTATTGAGGGTGAGGGTCACTGTGTAAATGTACAGAGTCACTGTTTATTCTGGGTGAGAGTCACTCACTGTGTCACTGTACAGAGTCACTGTTTCTTCAGGGTGAGGGTCACTCACTGTGTCACTGTACAGAGGCACTGTTTTTTCAGGGTGAGGGTCACTGTGTAATTGTACAGAGTCACTTTTTATTCAGGGTGAGGGTCACTGTGTAACTGTACAAAGTCACTGTTTATTCAGGGTGAGGGTCACTGTGTAACTGTACAGAGTCACTGTGTATTCAGGGTGAGGGTCACTCTCTGTGTAACTGTGCAGAGTCACTGTTTATTCAGGGTTAGGGTCACTGTATAACTGTACAGAATCACTCTTTATTCAGGGTGAGGGTCACAGTGTCTAGGTACACAGTCACTGTTTATTCAGGGTGAGGGTCACTCGCTGTAACTGTACAGAGTCACTGTTTATTCAGGGTGAGGGTCACTGTATAACTGCACAGAGTCACTGTTTATTCAGGGTGAGAGTCACTATGTAACTGTACAGAGTCAGTGATTATTCTGGGTGAGGGTCACTGTGGAACCGTGCAGAGTCACTGTTTATTCCGGGTGAGGGTCACTCGCTGTGTAAATGTACAGGGTCACTGTTTATTCAGGGTGAGGGTCACTCACTGTGTAACTGTACAGAGTCACTGTTTATTAAGGGTGAGGATCACTGTGTAACTGTACAGAGTCACTGTTTATTAAGGGTGAGGGTCACTGTGTAACTGTACAGAGTCACTGTTTATTCAGGGTGAGGGTCACTGTGTAACTGTACAGAGTCACTTTTTATTCAGGGTGAGGGTCACTGTGTCACTGTGCAGAGTCACTGTTTATTCTGGGTGAGGGTCACTCATTGTGTAACTGTACAGAGTCATTGTTTATTCAGGGTAAGGGTCACTGTGTAACTGTACAGAGTCACTGTGTATTCAGGGTCAGGGTCACTCACTGTGTAACTGTGCAGAGTCACTGTTTATTCAGGGTTAGGGTCACTGTATATCTGTACAGAATCACTGTTTATTCAGGGTGAGGGTCACAGTGTCTAGGTACACAGTCACTGTCTATTCAGGGTGAGGGTCACTTGCTGTAATTGTACAAAGTCACTGTTTATTCAGGGTGAGGGTTACTGTGTTATTGTACAGAGTCACTGCTTATTCAGGGTGAGGATCACTGTGTAACTATACAGAGTCACTGTTTATTCAGGGTGAGGGTCACTGTATAACTGTACAGAGTCACTGTTTTTTCAGGGTGAGGGTCACAGTGTAGCTGTACAGAGTCACTGTTTATTCAGGGTGAGGGTCACTGTCTCTCTGTACAGAGTCACTGTTTATTCAGGGTGAGGGTCACTGTAACTGTACAGAGTCACTGTTTATTCAGGGTGAGGGTCACTGTGTAACTGTACAGAGTCACTGTGTATTCAGGGTGAGGGTCACTCTCTGTGTAACTGTGCAGAGTCACTGTTTATTCAGGGTTAGGGTCACTGTATAACTGTACAGAATCACTCTTTATTCAGGGTGAGGGTCACAGTGTCTAGGTACACAGTCACTGTTTATTCAGGGTGAGGGTCACTTGCTGTAACTGTACAGAGTCACTGTTTATTCAGGGTGAGGGTCACTGTATAACTGCACAGAGTCACTGTTTATTCAGGGTGAGAGTCACTATGTAACTGTACAGAGTCAGTGATTATTCTGGGTGAGGGTCACTGTGGAACCGTGCAGAGTCACTGTTTATTCCGGGTGAGGGTCACTCGCTGTGTAAATGTACAGGGTCACTGTTTATTCAGGGTGAGGGTCACTCACTGTGTAACTGTACAGAGTCACTGTTTATTAAGGGTGAGGATCACTGTGTAACTGTACAGAGTCACTGTTTATTCAGGGAGAGGGTCACAGTGTAGCTGTACAGAGTCACTGTTTATTCAGGGTGAGGGTCACTGTGTAACTGTACAGAGTCACTGTTTATTCAGGGTGAGGGTCACGGTGTAACTGTACAGAGTCACTGTTTATCCAGGGTGAGGGTCACGGTGTAACTATACAGAGTCACTGTTTATTCAGGGTGAGGGTCACTCACTGTGTAACTGTGCAGAGTCACTGTTTATTCAGGGTGAGGGTCACTGTATAACTGTACAGAATCGCTGTTTATTCAGGGTGAGGGTCACAGTGTCTAGGTACACAGTCACTGTTTATTCAGGGTGCGGGTCACTCGCTGTAACTGTACAGAGTCACTGTTTATTCAGGGTGAGGGTCACTGTGTAACTGTACAAAGTCACTGTTTATTCAGGGTGAGGGTTACTGTGTCACTGTACAGAGTCACTGTTTATTCAGGGTGAGGGTCACTGTGTAACTGTACAGAGTCACTGTTTATTCAGGGTGAGGGTCACTCATTGTAACTGTACAGAGTCACTGTTTATTGAGGGTGAGGGTCACTGTGTAAATGTACAGAGTCACTGTTTATTCTGGGTGAGAGTCACTCACTGTGTCACTGTACAGAGTCACTGTTTATTCAGGGTGAGGGTCACTCACTGTGTCACTGTGCAGAGGCACTGTTTTTTCAGGGTGAGGGTCACTGTGTAATTGTACAGAGTCACTTTTTATTCAGGGTGAGGGTCACTGTGTAACTGTACAAAGTCACTGTTTATTCAGGGTGAGGGTCACTGTGTAACTGTACAGAGTCACTGTGTATTCAGGGTGAGGGTCACTCTCTGTGTAACTGTGCAGAGTCACTGTTTATTCAGGGTTAGGGTCACTGTATAACTGTACAGAATCACTCTTTATTCAGGGTGAGGGTCACAGTGTCTAGGTACACAGTCACTGTTTATTCAGGGTGAGGGTCACTCGCTGTAACTGTACAGAGTCACTGTTTATTCAGGGTGAGGGTCACTGTATAACTGCACAGAGTCACTGTTTTTTCAGGGTGAGAGTCACTATGTAACTGTACAGAGTCACTGTTTATTAAGGGTGAGGGTCACTGTGTAACTGTACAGAGTCACTGTTTATTCAGGGTGAGGGTCACTGTGTAACTGTACAGAGTCACTTTTTATTCAGGGTGAGGGTCACTGTGTCACTGTGCAGAGTCACTGTTTATTCTGGGTGAGGGTCACTCATTGTGTAACTGTACAGAGTCATTGTTTATTCAGGGTAAGGGTCACTGTGTAACTGTACAGAGTCACTGTGTATTCAGGGTCAGGGTCACTCACTGTGTAACTGTGCAGAGTCACTGTTTATTCAGGGTTAGGGTCACTGTATATCTGTACAGAATCACTGTTTATTCAGGGTGAGGGTCACAGTGTCTAGGTACACAGTCACTGTCTATTCAGGGTGAGGGTCACTTGCTGTAATTGTACAAAGTCACTGTTTATTCAGGGTGAGGGTTACTGTGTTATTGTACAGAGTCACTGCTTATTCAGGGTGAGGATCACTGTGTAACTATACAGAGTCACTGTTTATTCAGGGTGAGGGTCACTGTATAACTGTACAGAGTCACTGTTTTTTCAGGGTGAGGGTCACAGTGTAGCTGTACAGAGTCACTGTTTATTCAGGGTGAGGGTCACTGTCTCTCTGTACAGAGTCACTGTTTATTCAGGGTGAGGGTCACTGTAACTGTACAGAGTCACTGTTTATTCAGGGTGAGGGTCACTGACTGTATCTGTACAGAGTCACTGTTTATTCAGGGTGAGGGTCACTGTGTAACTGTGCAGGTTCACTGTTTATTCCGGGTGAGGTTCACTGTGAAACTGTACGGAGTCACTGTTTATTCCCGGTGAGGGTCAGTGTGTAACTGTACAGGGTCACTGTTTATTCAGGGTGACGGTCACTGTATAACTGTACAGAATCACTGTTTATTTAGGGTGACGGTCACTGTATAACTGTACAGAATCACTGTTTATTCAGGGTGAGGTTCACGGTGTAACTGTACAGAGTCACTGTTTATTCCCGGTGAGGGTCAGTGTGTAACTGTACAGGGTCACTGTTTATTCAGGGTGACGGTCACTGTATAACTGTACAGAATCACTGTTTATTTAGGGTGAGGGTCACTGTCTCTCTGTACAGAGTCACTGTTTATTCAGGGTGAGGGTCACGGTGTAACTGTACAGAGTCACTGTTTATCCAGGGTGAGGGTCACGGTGTAACTATACAGAGTCACTGTTTATTCAGGGTGAGGGTCACTCACTGTGTAACTGTACAGAGTCACTGTTTATTCAGGGTGAGGGTCACTGTGTAACTGTACAAAGTCACTGTTTATTCAGGGTGAGGGTTACTGTGTCACTGTACAGAGTCACTGTTTATTCAGGGTGAGGGTCACTGTGTAACTGTACAGAGTCACTGTTTATTCAGGGTGAGGGTCACTCATTGTAACTGTACAGAGTCACTGTTTATTGAGGGTGAGGGTCACTGTGTAAATGTACAGAGTCACTGTTTATTCTGGGTGAGAGTCACTCACTGTGTCACTGTACAGAGTCACTGTTTATTCAGGGTGAGGGTCACTCACTGTGTCACTGTACAGAGGCACTGTTTTTTCAGGGTGAGGGTCACTGTGTAATTGTACAGAGTCACTTTTTATTCAGGGTGAGGGTCACTGTGTAACTGTACAAAGTCACTGTTTATTCAGGGTGAGGGTCACTGTGTAACTGTACAGAGTCACTGTGTATTCAGGGTGAGGGTCACTCTCTGTGTAACTGTGCAGAGTCACTGTTTATTCAGGGTTAGGGTCACTGTATAACTGTACAGAATCACTCTTTATTCAGGGTGAGGGTCACAGTGTCTAGGTACACAGTCACTGTTTATTCAGGGTGAGGGTCACTTGCTGTAACTGTACAGAGTCACTGTTTATTCAGGGTGAGGGTCACTGTATAACTGCACAGAGTCACTGTTTATTCAGGGTGAGAGTCACTATGTAACTGTACAGAGTCACTGTTTATTAAGGGTGAGGGTCACTGTGTAACTGTACAGAGTCACTGTTTATTCAGGGTGAGGGTCACTGTGTAACTGTACAGAGTCACTTTTTATTCAGGGTGAGGGTCACTGTGTCACTGTGCAGAGTCACTGTTTATTCTGGGTGAGGGTCACTCATTGTGTAACTGTACAGAGTCATTGTTTATTCAGGGTAAGGGTCACTGTGTAACTGTACAGAGTCACTGTGTATTCAGGGTCAGGGTCACTCACTGTGTAACTGTGCAGAGTCACTGTTTATTCAGGGTTAGGGTCACTGTATATCTGTACAGAATCACTGTTTATTCAGGGTGAGGGTCACAGTGTCTAGGTACACAGTCACTGTCTATTCAGGGTGAGGGTCACTTGCTGTAATTGTACAAAGTCACTGTTTATTCAGGGTGAGGGTTACTGTGTTATTGTACAGAGTCACTGCTTATTCAGGGTGAGGATCACTGTGTAACTATACAGAGTCACTGTTTATTCAGGGGTGAGGTCACTGTATAACTGTAGAGAGTCACTGTTTTTCAGGGTGAGGGTCACAGTGTAGCTGTACAGAGTCACTGTTTATTCAGGGTGAGGGTCACTGTCTCTCTGTACAGAGTCACTGTTTATTCAGGGTGAGGGTCACTGTAACTGTACAGAGTCACTGTTTATTCAGGGTGAGGGTCACTGACTGTATCTGTACTGAGTCACTGTTTATTCAGGGTGAGGGTCACTGTGTAACTGTACGGAGTCACTGTTTATTCCCGGTGAGGGTCAGTGTGTAACTGTACAGGGTCACTGTTTATTCAGGGTGACGGTCACTGTATAACTGTACAGAATCACTGTTTATTTAGGGTGACGGTCACTGTATAACTGTACAGAATCACTGTTTATTCAGGGTGAGGTTCACTGTGTAACTGTACAGAGTCACTGTTTATTCAGGGTAATTGTCACTCACTGTGTAACTGTACAGTGTCACTGTTTATTCCGCGTGAGGGTCATTTACTGTGTAAATGTACAGAATCACTGTTTATTCAGGGTGTGGGTCACTCTGTCTTGTACAGAGTCGCTGTTTATTGAGGGTGAGAGTCACTGTGTAACTGTACAGAGTCACCGTTTATTCAGGGTGAGGGTCACTGTAACTTCACAGAGTCACTGTTTATCCAGGGTGAGGGTCACGGTGTAACTATACAGAGTCACTGTTTATTCAGGGTGAGGGTCACTCACTGTGTAACTGTGCAGAGTCACTGTTTATTCAGGGTGAGGGTCACTGTATAACTGTACAGAATCACTGTTTATTCAGGGTGAGGGTCACAGTGTCTAGGTACACAGTCACTGTTTATTCAGGGTGAGGGTCACTCGCTGTAACTGTACAGAGTCACTGTTTATTCAGGGTGAGGGTCACTGTGTAACTGTACAAAGTCACTGTTTATTCAGGGTGAGGGTTACTGTGTCACTGTACAGAGTCACTGTTTATTCAGGGTGAGAGTCACTGTGTAACTGTACAGAGTCACCGTTTATTCAGGGTGAGGGTCACTGTAACTTTACAGAGTCACTGTTTATCCAGGGTGAGGGTCACGGTGTAACTATACAGAGTCACTGTTTATTCAGGGTGAGGGTCACTCACTGTGTAACTGTGCAGAGTCACTGTTTATTCAGGGTGAGGGTCACTGTATAACTGTACAGAATCACTGTTTATTCAGGGTGAGGGTCACAGTGTCTAGGTACACAGTCACTGTTTATTCAGGGTGAGGGTCACTCGCTGTAACTGTACAGAGTCACTGTTTATTCAGGGTGAGGGTCACTGTGTAACTGTACAAAGTCACTGTTTATTCAGGGTGAGGGTTACTGTGTCACTGTACAGAGTCACTGTTTATTCAGGGTGAGGGTCACTGTGTAACTGTACAGAGTCACTGTTTATTCAGGGTGAGGGTCACTCATTGTAACTGTACAGAGTCACTGTTTATTGAGGGTGAGGGTCACTGTGTAAATGTACAGAGTCACTGTTTATTCTGGGTGAGAGTCACTCACTGTGTCACTGTACAGAGGCACTGTTTTTTCAGGGTGAGGGTCACTGTGTAATTGTACAGAGTCACTTTTTATTCAGGGTGAGGGTCACTGTGTAACTGTACAAAGTCACTGTTTATTCAGGGTGAGGGTCACTGTGTAACTGTACAGAGTCACTGTGTATTCAGGGTGAGGGTCACTCTCTGTGTAACTGTGCAGAGTCACTGTTTATTCAGGGTTAGGGTCACTGTATAACTGTACAGAATCACTCTTTATTCAGGGTGAGGGTCACAGTGTCTAGGTACACAGTCACTGTTTATTCAGGGTGAGGGTCACTCGCTGTAACTGTACAGAGTCACTGTTTATTCAGGGTGAGGGTCACTGTATAACTGCACAGAGTCACTGTTTATTCAGGGTGAGAGTCACTATGTAACTGTACAGAGTCAGTGATTATTCTGGGTGAGGGTCACTGTGGAACCGTGCAGAGTCACTGTTTATTCCGGGTGAGGGTCACTCGCTGTGTAAATGTACAGGGTCACTGTTTATTCAGGGTGAGGGTCACTCACTGTGTAACTGTACAGAGTCACTGTTTATTAAGGGTGAGGATCACTGTGTAACTGTACAGAGTCACTGTTTATTCAGGGAGAGGGTCACAGTGTAGTTGTATAGAGTCACTGTTTATTCAGGGTGAGGGTCACTGTCTCTCTGTACAGAGTCACTGTTTATTCAGGGTGAGGGTCACGGTGTAACTGTACAGAGTCACTGTTTATTCAGGGTGAGGGTTACTGTGTCACTGTACAGAGTCACTGTTTATTCAGGGTGAGGGTCACTCACTGTGTCACTGTACAGAGTCACTTTTTATTCAGGGTGAGGGTCACTGTGTAATTGTACAGAGTCATTCTTTATTCAGTGTGAGGGTTACTGTGTCACTCTACAGAGTCACTGTTTATTCAGGGTGAGGGTCACTCACTGTGTAACTGTACAGAGTCACTGTTTATTCTGGGTGAGGGTCACTCACTGTGTAACTGTACAGATTCATTGTTTATTAAGGGTGAGGGTCACTGTTTAACTGTACAGAGTCACTGATTATTCAGGGTGAGGGTTACTGTGTAAATGTACAGAGTCACTTTTTATTCAGGGTGAGGGTCACTCACTATGTCACTATACAGAGTCACTGTTTATTCAGGGTGAGGATCACTGTGTAACTGGACAGGGTAACTGTTCATTCAGGGTGAGGGTCACTGTGTAACTGTACAGAGTCACTGTTTATTCTGGTTGAGGGTCACTCACTGTGTCACTGTACAGAGTCACTGTTTATTCAGGGTGAGGGTTACTGTGTAACTGTACAGAGTCACTGTTTATTCAGCGTTAGGGTCATTCACTGTGTAACTGTACAGAGTCACTGTTTATTAAGGGTGAGGTTCACTCACTGTAACTGTACAGAGTCACTGTTTATTAAGGGTGAGGGTCACTGTGTAACTGTACAGAGTCACTGTTTATTCAGTGTGAGGGTCACTGTGTAACTGTACAGAGTCACTGTGTAACTGTGCAGGGTCACCGTGTAACTGTACAGAGTCACTGTTTATTCTGGGTGAGGGTCACTGATTGTGTAACTGTGCACAGTCACTGTTTATTCAGAGTGAGGGTCACTGTGTGACTGTACAGAGTCAGTGTTTATTCAGGGTGAGGGTCACTGTGTAAATGTACAGAGTCACTGTTTATTCAGGGTGAGGGTCACTGTAACTGTACAGAGTCACTGTTTATTCAGGGTGAGGTTCACTCACTGTAACTGTACAGAGTCACTGTTTATTCAGGGTGAGGTTCACTCACTGTAACTGTACAGAGTCACTGTTTATTCAGGGTGAGGTTCACTCACTGTGTAACTGTGCAGAGTCACTGTTTATTCAGGGTGAGGGTCACTGTATAACTGTACAGAATCACTGTTTATTCAGGGTGAGGGTCACAGTGTCTAGGAACACAGTCACTGTTTATTCAGGGTGAGGGTCACTCGCTGTAACTGTACAGAGTCACTGTTTATTCAGGGTGAGGGTCACTGTGCAACTGTACAAAGTCACTGTTTATTCAGGGTGAGGGTTACTGTGTCACTAAATAGTCACTGTTTATTCAGGGCGAGGATCACTGTGTAACTGTACAGAGTCACTGCTTATTCAGGGTGAGGGTCACTGTGTAACTGTACAGAGTCACTGTTTATTCAGGGTGAGGGTTACTGTGTAAGTTTACAGAGTCACTGCTTATTCAGGGTGAGGGTCACTGTGGAACTGTACAGAGTCACTGTTTACTCAGGGTGAGGGTCACTCACTGTGTAACTGTACAGAATCACTATTTGCTCAGGGTGAGGGTCACTGTGTAACTGTACAGAGTCACTGTTTATTAAGGGTGAGGGTCACTGTGTCTCTGTACACAGTCACTGTTTATTCAGGGTGAGGGTCACTCATTGTAACTGTACAGAGTCACTGTTTATTGAGGGTGAGGGTCACTGTGTAACTGTGCAGAGTCACTGTTTATTCTGGGTGACGGTCACTATATAACTGTAAAGAATCACTGTTTATTCAGGGTGAGGGTTACTGTATAATTGTACAGAGTCACTTTTTATTCAGGGTGAGGGTCACTGTGTAACTGTACAAAGTCACTGTTTATTCAGGGTGAGGGTCACTGTGTAACTGTACAGAGTCACTGTGTATTCAGGGTGAGGGTCACTCACTGTGTAACTGTGCAGAGTCACTGTTTATTCAGGGTTAGGGTCACTGTATAACTGTACAGAATCACTGTTTATTCAGGGTGAGGGTCACAGTGTCTAGGTACACAGTCACTGTTTATTCAGGGTGAGGGTCACTGTGTAACTGTACAAAGTCACTGTTTATTCAGGGTGCGGATCACTGTGTAACTGTACAGAGTCACTGCTCATTCAGGGTGAGGATCACTGTGTAACTGTACAGAGTCACTGCTTATTCAGGGTGAGGGTCACTCACTGTGTCACTGTACAGAGTCACTTTTTATTCAGGGTGAGAGTCACTGTGTAATTGTACAGAGTCATTCTTTATTCAGTGTGAGGGTTACTGTGTCACTCTACAGAGTCACTGTTTATTCAGGGTGAGGAGCACTGTGCAACTGGACAGAGTCACTGTTCATTCAGGGTGAGGATCACTGTGTAACTGTACAGAGTTACTGTTTATTCTGGGTGAGGGTCACTGTGTAACTGTACAGAGTCATTGTTTATTCTGGGTGAGGGTCACTCGCTGTGTTACTCTACAGAGTCACTGTTTATTCAGGGTGAGGTTCACTGTGAAACTGCATAAAGTCACTGTTTTATTGAGGGTGAGGGTCACTGTGTAACTGTACAGTCACTGTTTATTCAGGGTGAGGATCACTCACTGTGTAACTGTACACAGTCACTGTTTACTCAGGGTGAGGTTCACTGTGTAACTGTACAGAGTCACTGTTTATTAAGGATGAGGGTCACTGTGTCACTATACGGAGTCACTGTTTATTCAGGGTGAGGATCACTGTGTCACTGTACAGAGTCACTTTTTATTCAGGGTGAGGGTCACTGTGCAATTGTACAGAGTCATTCTTTATTCAGTGTGAGGGTCACTCACTGTGTAACTGTACAGAGTCACTGTTTATTCAGGGTGACAGTCACTGTAACTATACAGAGTGACTGTTTATTCTGCGTGAGGGTCACTCACTGTGTCACTGTACAGAGTCACTGTTTATTCAGGGTGAGGGTCACTCACTGTGTAACTGTACAGAATCACTATTTGCTCAGGGTGAGGGTCACTGTGTAACTGTACAGAGTCACTGTTTATTAAGGGTGAGGGTCACTGTGTCTCTGTACACAGTCACTGTTTATTCAGGGTGAGGGTCACTGTGTCTCTGTACACAGTCACTGTTTATTCAGGGTGAGGGTCACTCATTGTAACTGTACAGAGTCACTGTTTATTGAGGGTGAGGGTCACTGTGTAACTGTGCAGAGTCACTGTTTATTCTGGGTGAGGGTCACTCACTGTGTCACTGTACAGAGTCACTGTTTATTCAGGGTGACGGTCACTATATAACTGTAAAGAATCACTGTTTATTCAGGGTGAGGGACACTGTGTAACTGTACACAGTCACTGTTTATTCAGGGTGAGGGTCACTCACTGTGTCACTGTACAGAGGCACTGTTTTTTCAGGGTGAGGGTTACTGTGTAATTGTACAGAGTCACTTTTTATTCAGGGTGAGGGTCACTGTGTAACTGTACAAAGTCACTGTTTATTCAGGGTGAGGGTCACTGTGTAACTGTACAGAGTCACTGTGTATTCAGGGTGAGGGTCACTCACTGTGTAACTGTGCAGAGTCACTGTTTATTCAGGGTTAGGGTCACTGTATAACTGTACAGAATCACTGTTTATTCAGGGTGAGGGTCACAGTGTCTAGGTACACAGTCACTGTTTATTCAGGGTGAGGGTCACTGTGTAACTGTACAAAGTCACTGTTTATTCAGGGTGCGGATCACTGTGTAACTGTACAGAGTCACTGCTCATTCAGGGTGAGGATCACTGTGTAACTGTACAGAGTCACTGCTTATTCAGGGTGAGGGTTACTGTGTCATTGTACAGAGTCACTGTTTATTCAGGGTGAGGGTCACTCACTGTGTCACTGCACAGAGTCACTTTTTATTCAGGGTGAGGGTCACTGTGTAATTGTACAGAGTCATTCTTTATTCAGTGTGAGGGTTACTGTGTCACTCTACAGAGTCACTGTTTATTCAGGGTGAGGATCACTGTGCAACTGGACAGAGTCACTGTTCATTCAGGGTGAGGATCACTGTGTAACTGTACAGAGTTACTGTTTATTCTGGGTGAGGGTCACTGTGTAACTGTACAGAGTCATTGTTTATTCTGGGTGAGGGTCACTCGCTGTGTCACTCTACAGAGTCACTGTTTATTCAGGGTGAGGTTCACTGTGAAACTGCATAAAGTCACTGTTTATTCAGGGTGAGGATCACTCACTGTGTAACTGTACACAGTCACTGTTTACTCAGGGTGAGGTTCACTGTGTAACTGTACAGAGTCACTGTTTATTAAGGATGAGGGTCACTGTGTCACTGTACGGAGTCACTGTTTATTCAGGGTGAGGATCACTGTGTCACTGTACAGAGTTACTTTTTATTCAGGGTGAGGGTCACTGTGCAATTGTACAGAGTCATTCTTTATTCAGTGTGAGGGTCACTCACTGTGTAACTGTACAGAGTCACTGTTTATTCAGGGTGACAGTCACTGTAACTATACAGAGTGACTGTTTATTCTGCGTGAGGGTCACTCACTGTGTCACTGTACAGAGTCACTGTTTATTCAGGGCGAGGGTCACTCACTGTGTAACTGTACAGAGTCACTGTTTATTCAGGGTGAGGGTCACTGTGTAACTGTACAGAGTCACTGTTTTATTGAGGGTGAGGGTCATTGTTTAATTGTACAGGGTCACTGTTTATTCTGGGCGAGGGACTCTGCGTAACTGTACAGTCACTGTTTACTCAGGGTGAGGGTCACTGTGTAACTGTACAGAGTCACTGTTTATTAAGGGTGAGGGTCACTGTGTAACTGTACAGAGTCAGTGTTTATTCAGGGTAAGTGGCACTCACTGTGTAACTGAACAGAGTCACTGTTTATTCAGGGTGAGGGTCACTGTGTAACTGTACAGAGTGAATGTTTATTCAGGGTGAGGGTCACTGATTGTGTAACTGTACAGAGTCACTGTTTATTCTGGGTGAGGGTCACTCACTGTGTAACTGTACAGAGTCACTGTTTATTCAGGGTGAGGGTCACTGTGTAACTGTACAGTGTCACTGTTTATTCAGTGTGAGAGTCAGTGTAACTGTACTGAGTCACTGTTTATTCAGGGTGAGGGTCACTGTGTAACTGGTACAGAGTCACTGTTTATTCAGGGTGAGGGTCACTCATTGTGTAACTGTACAGAGTCACTGTTTATTCTGGGTGAGAGACACTCACTGTGTAACTGTACAGAGTCACTGTTCAGGGTGAGAGTCACTGTGTAACTGTACAGAGTGACTGATTATTCAGGGTGAGGGTTACTGTGTAACTGTACAGAGTCACTTTTTATTCAGGGTGAGGGTCACTCACTTTCTCACTATACAGAGTCATTGTTTATTCAGGGTGAGGGTCACTCACTTTGTCAGTATACAGAGTCACTGTTTATTGAGGGTGAGGGTCACTGTGTAACTGGACAAGGTCACTGTTTATTCAGGGTGAGGGTCACTGTGTCACTGTACAGAGTCACTTTTTATTCAGGGTGAGGGTCACTGTGCAATTGTACAGACTCATTCTTTATTCAGTGTGAGGGTTACTGTGTCACTCTGCAGAGACACTGTTAATTCAGGGTGAGGGTGACTGTTTAACTGGAGAGGGTCACTGTTCATTCAGGGTGAGGGTTACTGTGTAACTGTACAGAGTCACTGTTTATTCAGGGTGAGGGTCACTCACTGTGTAACTGTACAGAGTCACTGTTTATTCAGGGTGACGGTCACTGTGTAACTATACAGAGTCACTGTTTATTCTGGGTGAGGGTCACTCACTGTGTCACTGTACAGAGTCACTGTTTATTCAGGGTGAGGGTCACTCACTGTGTAACTGTACAGAGTCACTGTTTATTCAGGGTGAGGGTCACTGTGTAACTGTACAGTGTCACTGTTTTATTCAGGGTGAGAGTCAGTGTAACTGTACAGAGTCACTGTTTATTCAGGGTGAGGGTCACTGTGTAACTGGTACAGAGTCACTGTTTATTCAGGGTGAGGGTCACTCGTGTAACTGTACAGAGTCACTGTTTATTCTAGGTGAGGGTCACTCACTGTGTAACTGTACAGAGTCACTGTTTGTTCAGGGTGAGAGTCACTGTGTAACTGTACAGAGTCACTGATTATTCAGGGTGAGGGTTACTGTGTAACTGTACAGAGTCACTGTTTATTCAGGGTGAGGGTCACTCACTTTCTCACTGTACAGAGTCACTGTTTATTCAGGGTGAGGGTCACTCACTTTGTCAGTATACAGAGTCACTGTTTATTGAGGGTGAGGGTCACTGTGTCCCTGTATAGAGGCACTGTTTATTCAGGGTGAGGGTCACTGTGTAACTGTACAGAGTCACTGTTTATTCAGGGAGAGGTTCACTCACTGTGTCACTGTACAGAGTCACTTTTTATTTAGGGTGAGCGTCACTGTGCAATTGCACAGAGTCATTCTTTATTCAGTGTGAGGGTTACTGTGTCACTCTACAGAGTCACTGTTTATTCAGGGTGAGGGTCACTGTGTAACTGTACAGAGTCACTGTTTATTCAGGGTTAGGGTTACTGTGTCACTGTACAGAGTCACTGTTTATTCAGGGTGAGGATCACTGTGTAACTGTACGGAGTCACTGTTTCTTCAGGGTGAAGATCACTGTGTAACTGTACAGAGTCACTGTTTATTCAGGGTGAGGGTCACTGTGTAACTGGACAGGGTAACTGTTCATTCAGGGTGAGGGTCACTTTGTAACTGTACAGAGTCACTGTTTATTCTGGTTGAGGGTCACTCACTGTGTCACTGTACAGAGGCACTGTTTATTCAAGGTGAGGGTCACTGTGAAACTGTACGGAGTCACTCTTTATTCAGGATGAGGCTCACTGTGTAACTGTATAGGATCACTGTATATTCAGGGTGACGGTCACTGTATAACTGTACAGAATCACTGTTCATTCAGGGTTTCGTCACTGTGTCTCTGTACAGAGTCACTGTTTATTCAGGGTGAGGGTCACTGTTTAACTGTACAGAGTCACTATTAATTCAAGGTGTCTCACTGTGTAACTGTACAGAGTCACTGTTTCTTCAGGGTGAGGGTCACTGTGTAACTGTACAGAGTCACTGTTTATTCAGGGTGAGGGTCACTCACTGTGTCACTGTACAGAGTTACTTTTTATTCAGTGTGAGGGTCACTGTGCAATTGTACAGAGTCTTACTTTATTCAGTGTGAGGGTTACTGTGTCACTCTACAGAGTCACTGTTCATTTAGGGTGAGGGTCACTGTTTAACTGGACAGGGTCACTGTTCATTCAGGGTGAGGGTTACTGTGTCACTGTACAGAGTCACTGTTTATTCAGGGTGAGGGTCACTGTGGAACTGTACAGAGTCACTGTTTACTCAGGGGGAGGGTCACTCACTGTGTAACTATACAGAGTCACTATTTGCTCAGGGTGAGGGTCACTGTGTCTCTGTACAGAGTCACTGTTTATTAAGGGTGAGGGTCACTGTGTAACTGTACAGAGTCACTGTTTATTCAGGGTGAGGGTCACTCATTGTAACTGTACAGAGTCACTGTTTATTGAGGGTGAGGGTCACTGTGTCACTGTACAGAGTCACTGTTTACTCAGGGTGAGGGTCACTGTATAACTGTACAGAGTCACTGTTTATTCAGGGTGAGGGTTACTGTGTGACTGTACAGAGTCACTGTTTATTCAGGGTGAGGGACACTCACTCTGTTACTGTACAGAATCACTGTTTATTCAGGGTGAGGGTCACTGTGTAACTGTACAGGGTCACTGTTTATTCAGGGTGAGGGTCACTGTGTAACTGTACAGGGTCACTGTTTATTCAGGGTGAGGATCACTCACTGTGTAACTGTACACAGTCAGTGTTTACTCAGGGTGAGGGTCACTGCGTAACTGTACAGAGTCACTGTTTATTCAGGGTGAGGGTCACTCACTGTGTCACTGTACAGAGTCACTTTTTATTCAGGGTGAGGGTCACTGTGTAATTGTACAGAGTCATTCTTTATTCAGTGTGAGGGTTACTGTGTCACTCCACAGAGTCACTGTTTATTCAGGGTGAGGATCACTGTGTAACTGGACAGAGTCACTGTTCATTCAGGGTGAGGATCACTGTGTAACTGTACAGAGTCACTAGTTATTCTGGGTGAGGGTCACTGTGTAACTATACAGAGTCACTGTTTATTCTGGGTGAGGTTCACTCGCTGTGTCACTCTACAGAGTCACTGTTTATTCAGGGTGAGGTTCACTGTGAAACTGCATAAAGTCACTGTTTTATTGAGGATGAGGGTCATTGTTGAACTGTACAGAGTCACTGTTTATTCAGGGTGAGGATCACTCACTCTGTAACTGTACACAGTCACTGTTTACTCAGCGTGAGGGTCACTGTGTAACTGTACAGAGTCACTGTTTATTAAGGATGAGGGTCACCGTGTCACTGTACAGAGTCACTGATTATTGAGGGTGAGGATCACCGAGTCACTGTACAGAGTCACTTTTTATTCAGGGTGAGGGTCACTGTGTCACTCTGCAGAGTCACTGGTAATTCAGGGTGAGGGTCACTGTTTAACTGGACAGGGTCACTGTTCATTCAGGGTGAGGGTCACTGTGTAAGTGTACAGAGTCATTGTTTATTCTGGGTGAGGGTCACTCACTGTGTCACTGTACAGAGTCACTGTTTATTCAGGGTGAGGGTCAGTGTGTAACTGTACAGGGTCACTGTTTATTCAGGGTGACGGTCACTGTATAACTGTACAGAATCACTGTTTATTCAGAGTGAGGGTCACTGTGTAACTGTACAGAGTCACTGTTTTATTGAGGGTGAGGGTCATTGTTTAATTGTACAGGGTCACTGTTTATTCTGGGTGAGAGACACTGCGTAACTCTACAGTCACTGTTTACTCAGGGTGAGGGTCACTGTGTAACTGTACAGAGTCGCTGTTTATTCAGAGTGAGGGTCACTGTGTAAATGTACAGAATCACTGTTTATTCAGGGTGACGGTCACTGTAACTGTACAGAGTCACTGTTCATTCAGGGTGAGGATCACTTTGTAACTGTACAGAGTCACTGTTTATTCTGGGTGAGAGACACTCACTGTGTAACTGTACAGAGTCACTGTTCAGGGTGAGAGTCACTGTGTAACTGTACAGAGTGACTGATTATTCAGGGTGAGGGTTACTGTGTAACTGTACAGAGTCACTTTTTATTCAGGATGAGGGTCACTCACTTTCTCACTATACAGAGTCATTGTTTATTCAGGGTGAGGGTCACTCACTTTGTCAGTATACAGAGTCACTGTTTATTGAGGGTGAGGGTCACTGTGTAACTGGACAAGGTCACTGTTTATTCAGGGTGAGGGTCACTGTGTCACTGTACAGAGTCACTTTTTATTCAGGGTGAGGGTCACTGTGCAATTGTACAGAGTCATTCTTTATTCAGTGTGAGGGTTACTGTGTCACTCTGCAGAGACACTGTTAATTCAGGGTGAGGGTGACTGTTTAACTGGAGAGGGTCACTGTTCATTCAGGGTGAGGGTTACTGTGTAACTGTACAGAGTCACTGTTTATTCAGGGTGAGGGTCACTCACTGTGTAACTGTACAGAGTCACTGTTTATTCAGGGTGACGGTCACTGTGTAACTATACAGAGTCACTGTTTATTCTGGGTGAGGGTCACTCACTGTGTCACTGTACAGAGTCACTGTTTATTCAGGGTGAGGGTCACTCACTGTGTAACTGTACAGAGTCACTGTTTATTCAGGGTGAGGGTCACTGTGTAACTGTACAGTGTCACTGTTTTATTCAGGGTGAGAGTCAGTGTAACTGTACAGAGTCACTGTTTATTCAGGGTGAGGGTCACTGTGTAACTGGTACAGAGTCACTCTTTATTCAGGGTGAGGGTCACTCGTGTAACTGTACAGAGTCACTGTTTATTCTAGGTGAGGGTCACTCACTGTGTAACTGTACAGAGTCACTGTTTGTTCAGGGTGAGAGTCACTGTGTAACTGTACAGAGTCACTGTTTATTCAGGGTGAGGGTCACTCACTTTCTCACTATACAGAGTCACTGTTTATTCAGGGTGAGGGTCACTCACTTTGTCAGTATACAGAGTCACTGTTTATTGAGGGTGAGGGTCACTGTGTCCCTGTATAGAGGCACTGTTTATTCAGGGTGAGGGTCACTGTGTAACTGTACAGAGTCACTGTTTATTCAGGGAGAGGTTCACTCACTGTGTCACTGTACAGAGTCACTTTTTATTTAGGGTGAGCGTCACTGTGCAATTGCACAGAGTCATTCTTTATTCAGTGTGAGGGTTACTGTGTCACTCTACAGAGTCACTGTTTATTCAGGGTGAGGGTCACTGTGTAACTGTACAGAGTCACTGTTTATTCAGGGTTAGGGTTACTGTGTCACTGTACAGAGTCACTGTTTATTCAGGGTGAGGATCACTGTGTAACTGTACGGAGTCACTGTTTCTTCAGGGTGAAGATCACTGTGTAACTGTACAGAGTCACTGTTTATTCAGGGTGAGGGTCACTGTGTAACTGGACAGGGTAACTGTTCATTCAGGGTGAGGGTCACTTTGTAACTGTACAGAGTCACTGTTTATTCTGGTTGAGGGTCACTCACTGTGTCACTGTACAGAGGCACTGTTTATTCAAGGTGAGGGTCACTGTGAAACTGTACGGAGTCACTCTTTATTCAGGATGAGGCTCACTGTGTAACTGTATAGGATCACTGTATATTCAGGGTGACGGTCACTGTATAACTGTACAGAATCACTGTTCATTCAGGGTTTCGTCACTGTGTCTCTGTACAGAGTCACTGTTTATTCAGGGTGAGGGTCACTGTTTAACTGTACAGAGTCACTATTAATTCAAGGTGTCTCACTGTGTAACTGTACAGAGTCACTGTTTCTTCAGGGTGAGGGTCACTGTGTAACTGTACAGAGTCACTGTTTATTCAGGGTGAGGGTCACTCACTGTGTCACTGTACAGAGTTACTTCTTATTCAGTGTGAGGGTCACTGTGCAATTGTACAGAGTCTTACTTTATTCAGTGTGAGGGTTACTGTGTCACTCTACAGAGTCACTGTTCATTTCGTGTGAGGGTCACTGTTTAACTGGACAGGGTCACTGTTCATTCAGGGTGAGGGTTACTGTGTCACTGTACAGAGTCACTGTTTATTCAGGGTGAGGGTCACTGTGGAACTGTACAGAGTCACTGTTTACTCAGGGGGAGGGTCACTCACTGTGTAACTATACAGAGTCACTATTTGCTCAGGGTGAGGGTCACTGTGTCTCTGTACAGAGTCACTGTTTATTAAGGGTGAGGGTCACTGTGTAACTGTACAGAGTCACTGTTTATTCAGGGTGAGGGTCACTCATTGTAACTGTACAGAGTCACTGTTTATTGAGGGTGAGGGTCACTGTGTCACTGTACAGAGTCACTGTTTACTCAGGGTGAGGGTCACTGTATAACTGTACAGAGTCACTGTTTATTCAGGGTGAGGGTTACTGTGTGACTGTACAGAGTCACTGTTTATTCAGGGTGAGGGACACTCACTCTGTTACTGTACAGAATCACTGTTTATTCAGGGTGAGGGTCACTGTGTAACTGTACAGGGTCACTGTTTATTCAGGGTGAGGGTCACTGTGTAACTGTACAGGGTCACTGTTTATTCAGGGTGAGGATCACTCACTGTGTAACTGTACACAGTCAGTGTTTACTCAGGGTGAGGGTCACTGCGTAACTGTACAGAGTCACTGTTTATTCAGGGTGAGGGTCACTCACTGTGTCACTGTACAGAGTCACTTTTTATTCAGGGTGAGGGTCACTGTGTAATTGTACAGAGTCATTCTTTATTCAGTGTGAGGGTTACTGTGTCACTCCACAGAGTCACTGTTTATTCAGGGTGAGGATCACTGTGTAACTGGACAGAGTCACTGTTCATTCAGGGTGAGGATCACTGTGTAACTGTACAGAGTCACTAGTTATTCTGGGTGAGGGTCACTGTGTAACTATACAGAGTCACTGTTTATTCTGGGTGAGGTTCACTTGCTGTGTCACTCTACAGAGTCACTGTTTATTCAGGGTGAGGTTCACTGTGAAACTGCATAAAGTCACTGTTTTATTTAGGATGAGGGTCATTGTTGAACTGTACAGAGTCACTGTTTATTCAGGGTGAGGATCACTCACTCTGTAACTGTACACAGTCACTGTTTACTCAGCGTGAGGGTCACTGTGTAACTGTACAGAGTCACTGTTTATTAAGGATGAGGGTCACCGTGTCACTGTACAGAGTCACTGTTTATTGAGGGTGAGGATCACCGAGTCACTGTACAGAGTCACTTTTTATTCAGGGTGAGGGTCACTGTGTCACTCTGCAGAGTCACTGGTAATTCAGGGTGAGGGTCACTGTTTAACTGGACAGGGTCACTGTTCATTCAGGGTGAGGGTCACTGTGTAAGTGTACAGAGTCATTGTTTATTCTGGGTGAGGGTCACTCACTGTGTCACTGTACAGAGTCACTGTTTATTCAGGGTGAGGGTGAGTGTGTAACTGTACAGGGTCACTGTTTATTCAGGGTGACGGTCACTGTATAACTGTACAGAATCACTGTTTATTCAGGGTGAGGGTCACTGTGTAACTGTACAGAGTCACTGTTTTATTGAGGGTGAGGGTCATTGTTTAATTGTACAGGGTCACTGTTTATTCTGGGTGAGAGACACTGCGTAACTCTACAGTCACTGTTTACTCAGGGTGAGGGTCACTGTGTAACTGTACAGAGTCGCTGTTTATTCAGAGTGAGGGTCACTGTGTAGATGTACAGAATCACTGTTTATTCAGGGTGACGGTCACTGTAACTGTACAGAGTCACTGTTCATTCAGGGTGAGGATCACTTTGTAACTGTACAGAGTCACTGTTTATTCTGGGTGAGGGTCACTTGCTGTGTCACTCTACAGAGTCACTGTTTATTCTGGATGAGGTTCACTGTGAAACTGCATAAAGTCACTGTTTATTCAGGGAGAGGGTCACTGTGTAATTGTACACAGTCAGTATTTATTCCGGGTGACGGTCATTCGCTGTGTAACTGTACAGGGTCACTGTTTATTCAGGGTGAGGATCACTCACTGTGTAACTGTACACAGTCACTGTTTATTGAGGGTGAGGGTCACTCACTGTGTCACTGTACAGAGTCACTTTTTATTCAGTGTGAGGGTCACTGTGCAATTGTACAGAGTCTTTCTTTATTCAGTGTGAGGGTTACTGTGTCACTCTACAGAGTCACTGTTCATTTAGGGTGAGGGTCACTGTTTAACTGGACAGGGTCACTGTTCATTCAGGGTGAGGGTTACTGTGTCACTGTACAGAGTCACTGTTTATTCAGGGTGAGGGTCACTGTGGAACTGTACAGAGTCACTGTTTACTCAGGGGGAGGGTCACTCACTGTGTAACTATACAGAGTCACTATTTGCTCAGGGTGAGGGTCACTGTGTGTCTGTACAGAGTCACTGTTTATTAAGGGTGAGGGTCACTGTGTAACTGTACAGAGTCACTGTTTATTCAGGGTGAGGGTCACTGTGTAACTGTACAGAGTCACTTTTTATTCAGGGTGAGGGTCACTGTGCAGAGTCACTGTTTATTCTGGGTGAGGGTCACTCATTGTGTAACTGTACAGAGTCATTGTTTATTCAGGGTAAGGATCACTGTGTAACTGTACAGAGTCACTGTGTATTCAGGGTGAGGGTCACTCACTGTGTAACTGTGCAGAGTCACTGTTTATTCAGGGTTAGGGTCACTGTATATCTGTACAGAATCACTGTTTATTCAGGGTGAGGGTCACAGTGTCTAGGTACACAGTCACTGTCTATTCAGGGTGAGGGTCACTTGCTGTAATTGTACAAAGTCACTGTTTATTCAGGGTGAGGGTTACTGTGTTACTGTACAGAGTCACTGCTTATTCAGGGTGAGGATCACTGTGTAACTGTACAGAGTCACTGTTTATTCAGGGTGAGGGTCACTGTATAACTGTACAGAGTCACTGTTTTTTCAGGGTGAGGGTCACAGTGTAGCTGTACAGAGTCACTGTTTATTCAGGGTGAGGGTAACTGTCTCTCTGTACAGAGTCACTGTTTATTGAGGGTGAGAGTCACTGTGTAACTGTACAGAGTCACCGTTTATTCAGGATGAGGGTCACTGTAACTTTACAGAGTCACTGTTTATCCAGGGTGAGGGTCACGGTGTAACTATACAGAGTCACTGTTTATTCAGGGTGAGGGTCACTCACTGTGTAACTGTGCAGAGTCACTGTTTATTCAGGGTGAGGGTCACTGTATAACTGTACAGAATCACTGTTTATTCAGGGTGAGGGTCACAGTGTCTAGGTACACAGTCACTGTTTATTCAGGGTGAGGGTCACTCGCTGTAACTGTACAGAGTCACTGTTTATTCAGGGTGAGGGTCACTGTGTAACTGTACAAAGTCACTGTTTATTCAGGGTGAGGGTTACTGTGTCACTGTACAGAGTCACTGTTTATTCAGGGTGAGGGTCACTGTGTAACTGTACAGAGTCACTGTTTATTCAGGGTGAGGGTCACTCATTGTAACTGTACAGAGTCACTGTTTATTGAGGGTGAGGGTCACTGTGTAAATGTACAGAGTCACTGTTTATTCTGGGTGAGAGTCACTCACTGTGTCACTGTACAGAGTCACTGTTTCTTCAGGGTGAGGGTCACTCACTGTGTCACTGTACAGAGGCCCTGTTTTTTCAGGGTGAGGGTCACTGTGTAATTGTACAGAGTCACTTTTTATTCAGGGTGAGGGTCACTGTGTAACTGTACAAAGTCACTGTTTATTCAGGGTGAGGGTCACTGTGTAACTGTACAGAGTCACTGTGTATTCAGGGTGAGGGTCACTCTCTGTGTAACTGTGCAGAGTCACTGTTTATTCAGGGTTAGGGTCACTGTATAACTGTACAGAATCACTCTTTATTCAGGGTGAGGGTCACAGTGTCTAGGTACACAGTCACTGTTTATTCAGGGTGAGGGTCACTCGCTGTAACTGTACAGAGTCACTGTTTATTCAGGGTGAGGGTCACTGTATAACTGCACAGAGTCACTGTTTATTCAGGGTGAGAGTCACTATGTAACTGTACAGAGTCAGTGATTATTCTGGGTGAGGGTCACTGTGGAACCGTGCAGAGTCACTGTTTATTCCGGGTGAGGGTCACTCGCTGTGTAAATGTACAGGGTCACTGTTTATTCAGGGTGAGGGTCACTCACTGTGTAACTGTACAGAGTCACTGTTTATTAAGGGTGAGGATCACTGTGTAACTGTACAGAGTCACTGTTTATTAAGGGTGAGGGTCACTGTGTAACTGTACAGAGTCACTGTTTATTCAGGGTGAGGGTCACTGTGTAACTGTACAGAGTCACTTTTTATTCAGGGTGAGGGTCACTGTGTCACTGTGCAGAGTCACTGTTTATTCTGGGTGAGGGTCACTCATTGTGTAACTGTACAGAGTCATTGTTTATTCAGGGTAAGGGTCACTGTGTAACTGTACAGAGTCACTGTGTATTCAGGGTGAGGGTCACTCACTGTGTAACTGTGCAGAGTCACTGTTTATTCAGGGTTAGGGTCACTGTATATCTGTACAGAATCACTGTTTATTCAGGGTAAGGGTCACAGTGTCTAGGTACACAGTCACTGTCTATTCAGGGTGAGGGTCACTTGCTGTAATTGTACAAAGTCACTGTTTATTCAGGGTGAGGGTTACTGTGTTACTGTACAGAGTGACTGCTTATTCAGGGTGAGGATCACTGTGTAACTGTACAGAGTCACTGTTTATTCAGGGTGAGGGTCACTGTATAACTGTACAGAGTCACTGTTTTTTCAGGGTGAGGGTCACAGTGTAGCTGTACAGAGTCACTGTTTATTCAGGGTGAGGGTCACTGTCTCTCTGTACAGAGTCACTGTTTATTCAGGGTGAGGGTCAGTGTGTAACTGTACAGAGTCACTGTTTATTCAGGGTGAGGGTCACTGTAACTGTACAGAGTCACTGTTTATTCAGGGTGAGGGTCACTGACTGTATCTGTACAGAGTCACTGTTTATTCAGGGTGAGGGTCAGTGTGTAACTGTACAGGGTCACTGTTTATTCAGGGTGACGGTCACTGTATAACTGTACAGAATCACTGTTTATTTAGGGTGACGGTCACTGTATAACTGTACAGAATCACTGTTTATTCAGGGTGAGGTTCACTGTGTAACTGTACAGAGTCACTGTTTATTCAGGGTAATTGTCACTCACTGTGTAACTGTACAGTGTCACTGTTTATTCCGCGTGAGGGTCATTTACTGTGTAAATGTACAGAATCACTGTTTATTCAGGGTGTGGGTCACTCTGTCTTGTACAGAGTCGCTGTTTATTGAGGGTGAGAGTCACTGTGTAACTGTACAGAGTCACCGTTTATTCAGGGTGAGGGTCACTGTAACTTCACAGAGTCACTGTTTATCCAGGGTGAGGGTCACGGTGTAACTATACAGAGTCACTGTTTATTCAGGGTGAGGGTCACTCACTGTGTAACTGTGCAGAGTCACTGTTTATTCAGGGTAAGGGTCACTGTATAACTGTACAGAATCACTGTTTATTCAGGGTGAGGGTCACTCACTTTCTCACTATACAGAGTCACTGTTTATTCAGGGTGAGGGTCACTCACTTTGTCAGTATACAGAGTCACTGTTTATTGAGGGTGAGGGTCACTGTGTCCCTGTATAGAGGCACTGTTTATTCAGGGTGAGGGTCACTGTGTAACTGTACAGAGTCACTGTTTATTCAGGGAGAGGTTCACTCACTGTGTCACTGTACAGAGTCACTTTTTATTTAGGGTGAGCGTCACTGTGCAATTGCACAGAGTCATTCTTTATTCAGTGTGAGGGTTACTGTGTCACTCTACAGAGTCACTGTTTATTCAGGGTGAGGGTCACTGTGTAACTGTACAGAGTCACTGTTTATTCAGGGTTAGGGTTACTGTGTCACTGTACAGAGTCACTGTTTATTCAGGGTGAGGATCACTGTGTAACTGTACGGAGTCACTGTTTCTTCAGGGTGAAGATCACTGTGTAACTGTACAGAGTCACTGTTTATTCAGGGTGAGGGTCACTGTGTAACTGGACAGGGTAACTGTTCATTCAGGGTGAGGGTCACTTTGTAACTGTACAGAGTCACTGTTTATTCTGGTTGAGGGTCACTCACTGTGTCACTGTACAGAGGCACTGTTTATTCAAGGTGAGGGTCACTGTGTCTCTGTACAGAGTCACTGTTTATTCAGGGTGAGGGTCACTGTTTAACTGTACAGAGTCACTGTTTATTCAGGGTGAGGGTCACTCACTGTGTCACTGTACAGAGTTACTTTTTATTCAGTGTGAGGGTCACTGTGCAATTGTACAGAGTCTTACTTTATTCAGTGTGAGGGTTACTGTGTCACTCTACAGAGTCACTGTTCATTTCGTGTGAGGGTCACTGTTTAACTGGACAGGGTCACTGTTCATTCAGGGTGAGGGTTACTGTGTCACTGTACAGAGTCACTGTTTATTCAGGGTGAGGGTCACTGTGGAACTGTACAGAGTCACTGTTTACTCAGGGGGAGGGTCACTCACTGTGTAACTATACAGAGTCACTATTTGCTCAGGGTGAGGCTCACTGTGTCTCTGTACAGAGTCACTGTTTATTAAGGGTGAGGGTCACTGTGTAACTGTACAGAGTCACTGTTTATTCAGGGTGAGGGTCACTCATTGTAACTGTACAGAGTCACTGTTTATTGAGGGTGAGGGTCAGTGTGTAACTGTACAGGGTCACTGTTTATTCAGGGTGACGGTCACTGTATAACTGTGCAGAATCACTGTTTATTCAGGGTGAGGGTCACTGTGTAACTGTACAGAGTCACTGTTTTATTGAGGGTGAGGGTCATTGTTTAATTGTACAGGGTCACTGTTTATTCTGGGTGAGAGACACTGCGTAACTCTACAGTCACTGTTTACTCAGGGTGAGGGTCACTGTGTAACTGTACAGAGTCGCTGTTTATTCAGAGTGAGGGTCACTGTGTAGATGTACAGAATCACTGTTTATTCAGGGTGACGGTCACTGTAACTGTACAGAGTCACTGTTCATTCAGGGTGAGGATCACTTTGTAACTGTACAGAGTCACTGTTTATTCTGGGTGAGGGTCACTTGCTGTGTCACTCTACAGAGTCACTGTTTATTCTGGATGAGGTTCACTGTGAAACTGCATAAAGTCACTGTTTATTCAGGGAGAGGGTCACTGTGTAATTGTACACAGTCAGTATTTATTCCGGGTGACGGTCATTCGCTGTGTAACTGTACAGGGTCACTGTTTATTCAGGGTGAGGATCACTCACTGTGTAACTGTACACAGTCACTGTTTATTGAGGGTGAGGGTCACTCACTGTGTCACTGTACAGAGTCACTTTTTATTCAGTGTGAGGGTCACTGTGCAATTGTACAGAGTCTTTCTTTATTCAGTGTGAGGGTTACTGTGTCACTCTACAGAGTCACTGTTCATTTAGGGTGAGGGTCACTGTTTAACTGGACAGGGTCACTGTTCATTCAGGGTGAGGGTTACTGTGTCACTGTACAGAGTCACTGTTTATTCAGGGTGAGGGTCACTGTGGAACTGTACAGAGTCACTGTTTACTCAGGGGGAGGGTCACTCACTGTGTAACTATACAGAGTCACTATTTGCTCAGGGTGAGGGTCACTGTGTGTCTGTACAGAGTCACTGTTTATTAAGGGTGAGGGTCACTGTGTAACTGTACAGAGTCACTGTTTATTCAGGGTGAGGGTCACTGTGTAACTGTACAGAGTCACTTTTTATTCAGGGTGAGGGTCACTGTGCAGAGTCACTGTTTATTCTGGGTGAGGGTCACTCATTGTGTAACTGTACAGAGTCATTGTTTATTCAGGGTAAGGATCACTGTGTAACTGTACAGAGTCACTGTGTATTCAGGGTGAGGGTCACTCACTGTGTAACTGTGCAGAGTCACTGTTTATTCAGGGTTAGGGTCACTGTATATCTGTACAGAATCACTGTTTATTCAGGGTGAGGGTCACAGTGTCTAGGTACACAGTCACTGTCTATTCAGGGTGAGGGTCACTTGCTGTAATTGTACAAAGTCACTGTTTATTCAGGGTGAGGGTTACTGTGTTACTGTACAGAGTCACTGCTTATTCAGGGTGAGGATCACTGTGTAACTGTACAGAGTCACTGTTTATTCAGGGTGAGGGTCACTGTATAACTGTACAGAGTCACTGTTTTTTCAGGGTGAGGGTCACAGTGTAGCTGTACAGAGTCACTGTTTATTCAGGGTGAGGGTAACTGTCTCTCTGTACAGAGTCACTGTTTATTGAGGGTGAGAGTCACTGTGTAACTGTACAGAGTCACCGTTTATTCAGGATGAGGGTCACTGTAACTTTACAGAGTCACTGTTTATCCAGGGTGAGGGTCACGGTGTAACTATACAGAGTCACTGTTTATTCAGGGTGAGGGTCACTCACTGTGTAACTGTGCAGAGTCACTGTTTATTCAGGGTGAGGGTCACTGTATAACTGTACAGAATCACTGTTTATTCAGGGTGAGGGTCACAGTGTCTAGGTACACAGTCACTGTTTATTCAGGGTGAGGGTCACTCGCTGTAACTGTACAGAGTCACTGTTTATTCAGGGTGAGGGTCACTGTGTAACTGTACAAAGTCACTGTTTATTCAGGGTGAGGGTTACTGTGTCACTGTACAGAGTCACTGTTTATTCAGGGTGAGGGTCACTGTGTAACTGTACAGAGTCACTGTTTATTCAGGGTGAGGGTCACTCATTGTAACTGTACAGAGTCACTGTTTATTGAGGGTGAGGGTCACTGTGTAAATGTACAGAGTCACTGTTTATTCTGGGTGAGAGTCACTCACTGTGTCACTGTACAGAGTCACTGTTTCTTCAGGGTGAGGGTCACTCACTGTGTCACTGTACAGAGGCCCTGTTTTTTCAGGGTGAGGGTCACTGTGTAATTGTACAGAGTCACTTTTTATTCAGGGTGAGGGTCACTGTGTAACTGTACAAAGTCACTGTTTATTCAGGGTGAGGGTCACTGTGTAACTGTACAGAGTCACTGTGTATTCAGGGTGAGGGTCACTCTCTGTGTAACTGTGCAGAGTCACTGTTTATTCAGGGTTAGGGTCACTGTATAACTGTACAGAATCACTCTTTATTCAGGGTGAGGGTCACAGTGTCTAGGTACACAGTCACTGTTTATTCAGGGTGAGGGTCACTCGCTGTAACTGTACAGAGTCACTGTTTATTCAGGGTGAGGGTCACTGTATAACTGCACAGAGTCACTGTTTATTCAGGGTGAGAGTCACTATGTAACTGTACAGAGTCAGTGATTATTCTGGGTGAGGGTCACTGTGGAACCGTGCAGAGTCACTGTTTATTCCGGGTGAGGGTCACTCGCTGTGTAAATGTACAGGGTCACTGTTTATTCAGGGTGAGGGTCACTCACTGTGTAACTGTACAGAGTCACTGTTTATTAAGGGTGAGGATCACTGTGTAACTGTACAGAGTCACTGTTTATTAAGGGTGAGGGTCACTGTGTAACTGTACAGAGTCACTGTTTATTCAGGGTGAGGGTCACTGTGTAACTGTACAGAGTCACTTTTTATTCAGGGTGAGGGTCACTGTGTCACTGTGCAGAGTCACTGTTTATTCTGGGTGAGGGTCACTCATTGTGTAACTGTACAGAGTCATTGTTTATTCAGGGTAAGGGTCACTGTGTAACTGTACAGAGTCACTGTGTATTCAGGGTGAGGGTCACTCACTGTGTAACTGTGCAGAGTCACTGTTTATTCAGGGTTAGGGTCACTGTATATCTGTACAGAATCACTGTTTATTCAGGGTAAGGGTCACAGTGTCTAGGTACACAGTCACTGTCTATTCAGGGTGAGGGTCACTTGCTGTAATTGTACAAAGTCACTGTTTATTCAGGGTGAGGGTTACTGTGTTACTGTACAGAGTGACTGCTTATTCAGGGTGAGGATCACTGTGTAACTGTACAGAGTCACTGTTTATTCAGGGTGAGGGTCACTGTATAACTGTACAGAGTCACTGTTTTTTCAGGGTGAGGGTCACAGTGTAGCTGTACAGAGTCACTGTTTATTCAGGGTGAGGGTCACTGTCTCTCTGTACAGAGTCACTGTTTATTCAGGGTGAGGGTCAGTGTGTAACTGTACAGAGTCACTGTTTATTCAGGGTGAGGGTCACTGTAACTGTACAGAGTCACTGTTTATTCAGGGTGAGGGTCACTGACTGTATCTGTACAGAGTCACTGTTTATTCAGGGTGAGGGTCAGTGTGTAACTGTACAGGGTCACTGTTTATTCAGGGTGACGGTCACTGTATAACTGTACAGAATCACTGTTTATTTAGGGTGACGGTCACTGTATAACTGTACAGAATCACTGTTTATTCAGGGTGAGGTTCACTGTGTAACTGTACAGAGTCACTGTTTATTCAGGGTAATTGTCACTCACTGTGTAACTGTACAGTGTCACTGTTTATTCCGCGTGAGGGTCATTTACTGTGTAAATGTACAGAATCACTGTTTATTCAGGGTGTGGGTCACTCTGTCTTGTACAGAGTCGCTGTTTATTGAGGGTGAGAGTCACTGTGTAACTGTACAGAGTCACCGTTTATTCAGGGTGAGGGTCACTGTAACTTCACAGAGTCACTGTTTATCCAGGGTGAGGGTCACGGTGTAACTATACAGAGTCACTGTTTATTCAGGGTGAGGGTCACTCACTGTGTAACTGTGCAGAGTCACTGTTTATTCAGGGTAAGGGTCACTGTATAACTGTACAGAATCACTGTTTATTCAGGGTGAGGGTCACTCACTTTCTCACTATACAGAGTCACTGTTTATTCAGGGTGAGGGTCACTCACTTTGTCAGTATACAGAGTCACTGTTTATTGAGGGTGAGGGTCACTGTGTCCCTGTATAGAGGCACTGTTTATTCAGGGTGAGGGTCACTGTGTAACTGTACAGAGTCACTGTTTATTCAGGGAGAGGTTCACTCACTGTGTCACTGTACAGAGTCACTTTTTATTTAGGGTGAGCGTCACTGTGCAATTGCACAGAGTCATTCTTTATTCAGTGTGAGGGTTACTGTGTCACTCTACAGAGTCACTGTTTATTCAGGGTGAGGGTCACTGTGTAACTGTACAGAGTCACTGTTTATTCAGGGTTAGGGTTACTGTGTCACTGTACAGAGTCACTGTTTATTCAGGGTGAGGATCACTGTGTAACTGTACGGAGTCACTGTTTCTTCAGGGTGAAGATCACTGTGTAACTGTACAGAGTCACTGTTTATTCAGGGTGAGGGTCACTGTGTAACTGGACAGGGTAACTGTTCATTCAGGGTGAGGGTCACTTTGTAACTGTACAGAGTCACTGTTTATTCTGGTTGAGGGTCACTCACTGTGTCACTGTACAGAGGCACTGTTTATTCAAGGTGAGGGTCACTGTGAAACTGTACGGAGTCACTCTTTATTCAGGATGAGGCTCACTGTGTAACTGTATAGGATCACTGTATATTCAGGGTGACGGTCACTGTATAACTGTACAGAATCACTGTTCATTCAGGGTTTCGTCACTGTGTCTCTGTACAGAGTCACTGTTTATTCAGGGTGAGGGTCACTGTTTAACTGTACAGAGTCACTATTAATTCAAGGTGTCTCACTGTGTAACTGTACAGAGTCACTGTTTCTTCAGGGTGAGGGTCACTGTGTAACTGTACAGAGTCACTGTTTATTCAGGGTGAGGGTCACTCACTGTGTCACTGTACAGAGTTACTTTTTATTCAGTGTGAGGGTCACTGTGCAATTGTACAGAGTCTTACTTTATTCAGTGTGAGGGTTACTGTGTCACTCTACAGAGTCACTGTTCATTTCGTGTGAGGGTCACTGTTTAACTGGACAGGGTCACTGTTCATTCAGGGTGAGGGTTACTGTGTCACTGTACAGAGTCACTGTTTATTCAGGGTGAGGGTCACTGTGGAACTGTACAGAGTCACTGTTTACTCAGGGGGAGGGTCACTCACTGTGTAACTATACAGAGTCACTATTTGCTCAGGGTGAGGGTCACTGTGTCTCTGTACAGAGTCACTGTTTATTAAGGGTGAGGGTCACTGTGTAACTGTACAGAGTCACTGTTTATTCAGGGTGAGGGTCACTCATTGTAACTGTACAGAGTCACTGTTTATTGAGGGTGAGGGTCACTGTGTCACTGTATAGAGTCACTGTTTACTCAGGGTGAGGGTCACTGTATAACTGTACAGAGTCACTGTTTATTCAGGGTGAGGGTTACTGTGTGACTGTACAGAGTCACTGTTTATTCAGGGTGAGGGACACTCACTCTGTTACTGTACAGAATCACTGTTTATTCAGGGTGAGGGTCACTGTGTAACTGTACAGGGTCACTGTTTATTCAGGGTGAGGGTCACTGTGTAACTGTACAGGGTCACTGTTTATTCAGGGTGAGGATCACTCACTGTGTAACTGTACACAGTCAGTGTTTACTCAGGGTGAGGGTCACTGCGTAACTGTACAGAGTCACTGTTTATTCAGGGTGAGGGTCACTCACTGTGTCACTGTACAGAGTCACTTTTTATTCAGGATGAGGGTCACTCTGCAATTGTACATAGTCATTCTTTATTCAGTGTGAGAGTTACTGTGTCACTCTATAGAGTCACTGTTAATTCAGGGTGAGGGTCACTGTTTAACTGGACAGGGTCACTGTTCATTCAGGGTGAGGGTTACTGTGTAACTGTACAGAGTCACTGTTTATTCATGGTGAGGGTCACTCACTGTGTCACTGTACAGAGTCACTTTTTATTCAGGGTGAGGGTCACTGTGTAATTGTACAGAGTCATTCTTTATTCAGTGTGAGGGTTACTGTGTCACTCCACAGAGTCACTGTTTATTCAGGGTGAGGATCACTGTGTAACTGGACAGAGTCACTGTTCATTCAGGGTGAGGATCACTGTGTAACTGTACAGAGTCACTAGTTATTCTGGGTGAGGGTCACTGTGTAACTATACAGAGTCACTGTTTATTCTGGGTGAGGTTCACTCGCTGTGTCACTCTACAGAGTCACTGTTTATTCAGGGTGAGGTTCACTGTGAAACTGCATAAAGTCACTGTTTTATTGAGGATGAGGGTCATTGTTGAACTGTACAGAGTCACTGTTTATTCAGGGTGAGGATCACTCACTCTGTAACTGTACACAGTCACTGTTTACTCAGCGTGAGGGTCACTGTGTAACTGTACAGAGTCACTGTTTATTAAGGATGAGGGTCACCGTGTCACTGTACAGAGTCACTGTTTATTGAGGGTGAGGATCACCGAGTCACTGTACAGAGTCACTTTTTATTCAGGGTGAGGGTCACTCACTGTGTAACTGTGCAGAGTCACTGTTTATTCAGGGTAAGGGTCACTGTATAACTGTACAGAATCACTGTTTATTCAGGGTGAGGGTCACTCACTTTCTCACTATACAGAGTCACTGTTTATTCAGGGTGAGGGTCACTCACTTTGTCAGTATACAGAGTCACTGTTTATTGAGGGTGAGGGTCACTGTGTCCCTGTATAGAGGCACTGTTTATTCAGGGTGAGGGTCACTGTGTAACTGTACAGAGTCACTGTTTATTCAGGGAGAGGTTCACTCACTGTGTCACTGTACAGAGTCACTTTTTATTTAGGGTGAGCGTCACTGTGCAATTGCACAGAGTCATTCTTTATTCAGTGTGAGGGTTACTGTGTCACTCTACAGAGTCACTGTTTATTCAGGGTGAGGGTCACTGTGTAACTGTACAGAGTCACTGTTTATTCAGGGTTAGGGTTACTGTGTCACTGTACAGAGTCACTGTTTATTCAGGGTGAGGATCACTGTGTAACTGTACGGAGTCACTGTTTCTTCAGGGTGAAGATCACTGTGTAACTGTACAGAGTCACTGTTTATTCAGGGTGAGGGTCACTGTGTAACTGGACAGGGTAACTGTTCATTCAGGGTGAGGGTCACTTTGTAACTGTACAGAGTCACTGTTTATTCTGGTTGAGGGTCACTCACTGTGTCACTGTACAGAGGCACTGTTTATTCAAGGTGAGGGTCACTGTGAAACTGTACGGAGTCACTCTTTATTCAGGATGAGGCTCACTGTGTAACTGTATAGGATCACTGTATATTCAGGGTGACGGTCACTGTATAACTGTACAGAATCACTGTTCATTCAGGGTTTCGTCACTGTGTCTCTGTACAGAGTCACTGTTTATTCAGGGTGAGGGTCACTGTTTAACTGTACAGAGTCACTATTAATTCAAGGTGTCTCACTGTGTAACTGTACAGAGTCACTGTTTCTTCAGGGTGAGGGTCACTGTGTAACTGTACAGAGTCACTGTTTATTCAGGGTGAGGGTCACTCACTGTGTCACTGTACAGAGTTACTTTTTATTCAGTGTGAGGGTCACTGTGCAATTGTACAGAGTCTTACTTTATTCAGTGTGAGGGTTACTGTGTCACTCTACAGAGTCACTGTTCATTTCGTGTGAGGGTCACTGTTTAACTGGACAGGGTCACTGTTCATTCAGGGTGAGGGTTACTGTGTCACTGTACAGAGTCACTGTTTATTCAGGGTGAGGGTCACTGTGGAACTGTACAGAGTCACTGTTTACTCAGGGGGAGGGTCACTCACTGTGTAACTATACAGAGTCACTATTTGCTCAGGGTGAGGGTCACTGTGTCTCTGTACAGAGTCACTGTTTATTAAGGGTGAGGGTCACTGTGTAACTGTACAGAGTCACTGTTTATTCAGGGTGAGGGTCACTCATTGTAACTGTACAGAGTCACTGTTTATTGAGGGTGAGGGTCACTGTGTCACTGTATAGAGTCACTGTTTACTCAGGGTGAGGGTCACTGTATAACTGTACAGAGTCACTGTTTATTCAGGGTGAGGGTTACTGTGTGACTGTACAGAGTCACTGTTTATTCAGGGTGAGGGACACTCACTCTGTTACTGTACAGAATCACTGTTTATTCAGGGTGAGGGTCACTGTGTAACTGTACAGGGTCACTGTTTATTCAGGGTGAGGGTCACTGTGTAACTGTACAGGGTCACTGTTTATTCAGGGTGAGGATCACTCACTGTGTAACTGTACACAGTCAGTGTTTACTCAGGGTGAGGGTCACTGCGTAACTGTACAGAGTCACTGTTTATTCAGGGTGAGGGTCACTCACTGTGTCACTGTACAGAGTCACTTTTTATTCAGGATGAGGGTCACTCTGCAATTGTACATAGTCATTCTTTATTCAGTGTGAGAGTTACTGTGTCACTCTATAGAGTCACTGTTAATTCAGGGTGAGGGTCACTGTTTAACTGGACAGGGTCACTGTTCATTCAGGGTGAGGGTTACTGTGTAACTGTACAGAGTCACTGTTTATTCATGGTGAGGGTCACTCACTGTGTCACTGTACAGAGTCACTTTTTATTCAGGGTGAGGGTCACTGTGTAATTGTACAGAGTCATTCTTTATTCAGTGTGAGGGTTACTGTGTCACTCCACAGAGTCACTGTTTATTCAGGGTGAGGATCACTGTGTAACTGGACAGAGTCACTGTTCATTCAGGGTGAGGATCACTGTGTAACTGTACAGAGTCACTAGTTATTCTGGGTGAGGGTCACTGTGTAACTATACAGAGTCACTGTTTATTCTGGGTGAGGTTCACTCGCTGTGTCACTCTACAGAGTCACTGTTTATTCAGGGTGAGGTTCACTGTGAAACTGCATAAAGTCACTGTTTTATTGAGGATGAGGGTCATTGTTGAACTGTACAGAGTCACTGTTTATTCAGGGTGAGGATCACTCACTCTGTAACTGTACACAGTCACTGTTTACTCAGCGTGAGGGTCACTGTGTAACTGTACAGAGTCACTGTTTATTAAGGATGAGGGTCACCGTGTCACTGTACAGAGTCACTGTTTATTGAGGGTGAGGATCACCGAGTCACTGTACAGAGTCACTTTTTATTCAGGGTGAGGGTCACTGTGTCACTCTGCAGAGTCACTGGTAATTCAGGGTGAGGGTCACTGTTTAACTGGACAGGGTCACTGTTCATTCAGGGTGAGGGTCACTGTGTAAGTGTACAGAGTCATTGTTTATTCTGGGTGAGGGTCACTCACTGTGTCACTGTACAGAGTCACTGTTTATTCAGGGTGAGGGTGAGTGTGTAACTGTACAGGGTCACTGTTTATTCAGGGTGACGGTCACTGTATAACTGTACAGAATCACTGTTTATTCAGGGTGAGGGTCACTGTGTAACTGTACAGAGTCACTGTTTTATTGAGGGTGAGGGTCATTGTTTAATTGTACAGGGTCACTGTTTATTCTGGGTGAGAGACACTGCGTAACTCTACAGTCACTGTTTACTCAGGGTGAGGGTCACTGTGTAACTGTACAGAGTCGCTGTTTATTCAGAGTGAGGGTCACTGTGTAGATGTACAGAATCACTGTTTATTCAGGGTGACGGTCACTGTAACTGTACAGAGTCACTGTTCATTCAGGGTGAGGATCACTTTGTAACTGTACAGAGTCACTGTTTATTCTGGGTGAGGGTCACTTGCTGTGTCACTCTACAGAGTCACTGTTTATTCTGGATGAGGTTCACTGTGAAACTGCATAAAGTCACTGTTTATTCAGGGAGAGGGTCACTGTGTAACTGTACAGAGTCACTGTTTATTAAGGGTGAGGGTCACTGTGTAACTGTACAGAGTCACTGTTTATTCAGGGTGAGGATCACTCACTGTGTAACTGTACACAGTCACTGTTTATTGAGGGTGAGGGTCACTCACTGTGTCACTGTACAGAGTCACTTTTTATTCAGTGTGAGGGTCACTGTGCAATTGTACAGAGTCTTTCTTTATTCAGTGTGAGGGTTGCTGTGTCACTCTACAGAGTCACTGTTCATTTAGGGTGAGGGTCACTGTTTAACTGGACAGGGTCACTGTTCATTCAGGGTGAGGGTTACTGTGTCACTGTACAGAGTCACTGTTTATTCAGGGTGAGGGTCACTGTGGAACTGTACAGAGTCACTGTTTACTCAGGGGGAGGGTCACTCACTGTGTAACTATACAGAGTCACTATTTGCTCAGGGTGAGGGTCACTGTGTGTCTGTACAGAGTCACTGTTTATTAAGGGTGAGGGTCACTGTGTAACTGTACAGAGTCACTGTTTATTCAGGGTGAGGGTCACTGTGTAACTGTACAGAGTCACTTTTTATTCAGGGTGAGGGTCACTGTGCAGAGTCACTGTTTATTCAGGGTGAGGGTCACTGTGCAGAGTCACTGTTTATTCAGGGTTAGGGTCACTGTATATCTGTACAGAATCACTGTTTATTCAGGGTGAGGGTCACAGTGTCTAGGTACACAGTCACTGTCTATTCAGGGTGAGGGTCACTTGCTGTAATTGTACAAAGTCACTGTTTATTCAGGGTGAGGGTTACTGTGTTACTGTACAGAGTCACTGCTTATTCAGGGTGAGGATCACTGTGTAACTGTACAGAGTCACTGTTTATTCAGGGTGAGGGTCACTGTATAACTGTACAGAGTCACTGTTTTTTCAGGGTGAGGGTCACAGTGTAGCTGTACAGAGTCACTGTTTATTCAGGGTGAGGGTAACTGTCTCTCTGTACAGAGTCACTGTTTATTGAGGGTGAGAGTCACTGTGTAACTGTACAGAGTCACCGTTTATTCAGGATGAGGGTCACTGTAACTTTACAGAGTCACTGTTTATCCAGGGTGAGGGTCACGGTGTAACTATACAGAGTCACTGTTTATTCAGGGTGAGGGTCACTCACTGTGTAACTGTGCAGAGTCACTGTTTATTCAGGGTGAGGGTCACTGTATAACTGTACAGAATCACTGTTTATTCAGGGTGAGGGTCACAGTGTCTAGGTACACAGTCACTGTTTATTCAGGGTGAGGGTCACTCGCTGTAACTGTACAGAGTCACTGTTTATTCAGGGTGAGGGTCACTGTGTAACTGTACAAAGTCACTGTTTATTCAGGGTGAGGGTTACTGTGTCACTGTACAGAGTCACTGTTTATTCAGGGTGAGGGTCACTGTGTAACTGTACAGAGTCACTGTTTATTCAGGGTGAGGGTCACTCATTGTAACTGTACAGAGTCACTGTTTATTGAGGGTGAGGGTCACTGTGTAAATGTACAGAGTCACTGTTTATTCTGGGTGAGAGTCACTCACTGTGTCACTGTACAGAGTCACTGTTTCTTCAGGGTGAGGGTCACTCACTGTGTCACTGTACAGAGGCACTGTTTTTTCAGGGTGAGGGTCACTGTGTAATTGTACAGAGTCACTTTTTATTCAGGGTGAGGGTCACTGTGTAACTGTACAAAGTCACTGTTTATTCAGGGTGAGGGTCACTGTGTAACTGTACAGAGTCACTGTGTATTCAGGGTGAGGGTCACTCTCTGTGTAACTGTGCAGAGTCACTGTTTATTCAGGGTTAGGGTCACTGTATAACTGTACAGAATCACTCTTTATTCAGGGTGAGGGTCACAGTGTCTAGGTACACAGTCACTGTTTATTCAGGGTGAGGGTCACTCGCTGTAACTGTACAGAGTCACTGTTTATTCAGGGTGAGGGTCACTGTATAACTGCACAGAGTCACTGTTTATTCAGGGTGAGAGTCACTATGTAACTGTACAGAGTCAGTGATTATTCTGGGTGAGGGTCACTGTGGAACCGTGCAGAGTCACTGTTTATTCCGGGTGAGGGTCACTCGCTGTGTAAATGTACAGGGTCACTGTTTATTCAGGGTGAGGGTCACTCACTGTGTAACTGTACAGAGTCACTGTTTATTAAGGGTGAGGATCACTGTGTAACTGTACAGAGTCACTGTTTATTAAGGGTGAGGGTCACTGTGTAACTGTACAGAGTCACTGTTTATTCAGGGTGAGGGTCACTGTGTAACTGTACAGAGTCACTTTTTATTCAGGGTGAGGGTCACTGTGTCACTGTGCAGAGTCACTGTTTATTCTGGGTGAGGGTCACTCATTGTGTAACTGTACAGAGTCACTGTTTATTCAGGGTAAGGGTCACTGTGTAACTGTACAGAGTCACTGTGTATTCAGGGTGAGGGTCACTCACTGTGTAACTGTGCAGAGTCACTGTTTATTCAGGGTTAGGGTCACTGTATATCTGTACAGAATCACTGTTTATTCAGGGTAAGGGTCACAGTGTCTAGGTACACAGTCACTGTCTATTCAGGGTGAGGGTCACTTGCTGTAATTGTACAAAGTCACTGTTTATTCAGGGTGAGGGTTACTGTGTTACTGTACAGAGTGACTGCTTATTCAGGGTGAGGATCACTGTGTAACTGTACAGAGTCACTGTTTATTCAGGGTGAGGGTCACTGTATAACTGTACAGAGTCACTGTTTTTTCAGGGTGAGGGTCACAGTGTAGCTGTACAGAGTCACTGTTTATTCAGGGTGAGGGTCACTGTCTCTCTGTACAGAGTCACTGTTTATTCAGGGTGAGGGTCAGTGTGTAACTGTACAGAGTCACTGTTTATTCAGGGTGAGGGTCACTGTAACTGTACAGAGTCACTGTTTATTCAGGGTGAGGGTCACTGACTGTATCTGTACAGAGTCACTGTTTATTCAGGGTGAGGGTCAGTGTGTAACTGTACAGGGTCACTGTTTATTCAGGGTGACGGTCACTGTATAACTGTACAGAATCACTGTTTATTTAGGGTGACGGTCACTGTATAACTGTACAGAATCACTGTTTATTCAGGGTGAGGTTCACTGTGTAACTGTACAGAGTCACTGTTTATTCAGGGTAATTGTCACTCACTGTGTAACTGTACAGTGTCACTGTTTATTCCGCGTGAGGGTCATTTACTGTGTAAATGTACAGAATCACTGTTTATTCAGGGTGTGGGTCACTCTGTCTTGTACAGAGTCGCTGTTTATTGAGGGTGAGAGTCACTGTGTAACTGTACAGAGTCACCGTTTATTCAGGGTGAGGGTCACTGTAACTTCACAGAGTCACTGTTTATCCAGGGTGAGGGTCACGGTGTAACTATACAGAGTCACTGTTTATTCAGGGTGAGGGTCACTCACTGTGTAACTGTGCAGAGTCACTGTTTATTCAGGGTGAGGGTCACTGTATAACTGTACAGAATCACTGTTTATTCAGGGTGAGGGTCACAGTGTCTAGGTACACAGTCACTGTTTATTCAGGGTGAGGGTCACTCGCTGTAACTGTACAGAGTCACTGTTTATTCAGGGTGAGGGTCACTGTGTCCCTGTATAGAGGCACTGTTTATTCAGGGTGAGGGTTACTGTGTCACTGTACAGAGTCACTGTTTATTCAGGGTGAGAGTCACTGTGTAACTGTACAGAGTCACCGTTTATTCAGGGTGAGGGTCACTGTAACTTTACAGAGTCACTGTTTATCCAGGGTGAGGGTCACGGTGTAACTATACAGAGTCACTGTTTATTCAGGGTGAGGGTCACTCACTGTGTAACTGTGCAGAGTCACTGTTTATTCAGGGTGAGGGTCACTGTATAACTGTACAGAATCACTGTTTATTCAGGGTGAGGGTCACAGTGTCTAGGTACACAGTCACTGTTTATTCAGGGTGAGGGTCACTCGCTGTAACTGTACAGAGTCACTGTTTATTCAGGGTGAGGGTCACTGTGTAACTGTACAAAGTCACTGTTTATTCAGGGTGAGGGTTACTGTGTCACTGTACAGAGTCACTGTTTATTCAGGGTGAGGGTCACTATGTAACTGTACAGAGTCACTGTTTATTCAGGGTGAGGGTCACTCATTGTAACTGTACAGAGTCACTGTTTATTGAGGGTGAGGGTCACTGTGTAAATGTACAGAGTCACTGTTTATTCTGGGTGAGAGTCACTCACTGTGTCACTGTACAGAGTCACTGTTTATTCAGGGTGAGGGTCACTCACTGTGTCACTGTACAGAGGCACTGTTTTTTCAGGGTGAGGGTCACTGTGTAATTGTACAGAGTCACTTTTTATTCAGGGTGAGGGTCTCTGTGTAACTGTACAAAGTCACTGTTTATTCAGGGTGAGGGTCACTGTGTAACTGTACAGAGTCACTGTGTATTCAGGGTGATGGTCACTCTCTGTGTAACTGTGCAGAGTCACTGTTTATTCAGGGTTAGGGTCACTGTGTGTCTGTACAGAGTCACTGTTTATTAAGGGTGAGGGTCACTGTGTAACTGTACAGAGTCACTGTTTATTCAGGGTGAGGGTCACTGTGTAACTGTACAGAGTCACTTTTTATTCAGGGTGAGGGTCACTGTGCAGAGTCACTGTTTATTCAGGGTGAGGGTCACTGTGGAACTGTACAGAGTCACTGTTTACTCAGGGGGAGGGTCACTCACTGTGTAACTATACAGAGTCACTATTTGCTCAGGGTGAGGGTCACTGTGTGTCTGTACAGAGTCACTGTTTATTAAGGGTGAGGGTCACTGTGTAACTGTACAGAGTCACTGTTTATTCAGGGTGAGGGTCACTGTGTAACTGTACAGAGTCACTTTTTATTCAGGGTGAGGGTCACTGTGCAGAGTCACTGTTTATTCTGGGTGAGGGTCACTCATTGTGTAACTGTACAGAGTCATTGTTTATTCAGGGTAAGGATCACTGTGTAACTGTACAGAGTCACTGTGTATTCAGGGTGAGGGTCACTCACTGTGTAACTGTGCAGAGTCACTGTTTATTCAGGGTTAGGGTCACTGTATATCTGTACAGAATCACTGTTTATTCAGGGTGAGGGTCACAGTGTCTAGGTACACAGTCACTGTCTATTCAGGGTGAGGGTCACTTGCTGTAATTGTACAAAGTCACTGTTTATTCAGGGTGAGGGTTACTGTGTTACTGTACAGAGTCACTGCTTATTCAGGGTGAGGATCACTGTGTAACTGTACAGAGTCACTGTTTATTCAGGGTGAGGGTCACTGTATAACTGTACAGAGTCACTGTTTTTTCAGGGTGAGGGTCACAGTGTAGCTGTACAGAGTCACTGTTTATTCAGGGTGAGGGTAACTGTCTCTCTGTACAGAGTCACTGTTTATTGAGGGTGAGAGTCACTGTGTAACTGTACAGAGTCACCGTTTATTCAGGATGAGGGTCACTGTAACTTTACAGAGTCACTGTTTATCCAGGGTGAGGGTCACGGTGTAACTATACAGAGTCACTGTTTATTCAGGGTGAGGGTCACTCACTGTGTAACTGTGCAGAGTCACTGTTTATTCAGGGTGAGGGTCACTGTATAACTGTACAGAATCACTGTTTATTCAGGGTGAGGGTCACAGTGTCTAGGTACACAGTCACTGTTTATTCAGGGTGAGGGTCACTCGCTGTAACTGTACAGAGTCACTGTTTATTCAGGGTGAGGGTCACTGTGTAACTGTACAAAGTCACTGTTTATTCAGGGTGAGGGTTACTGTGTCACTGTACAGAGTCACTGTTTATTCAGGGTGAGGGTCACTGTGTAACTGTACAGAGTCACTGTTTATTCAGGGTGAGGGTCACTCATTGTAACTGTACAGAGTCACTGTTTATTGAGGGTGAGGGTCACTGTGTAAATGTACAGAGTCACTGTTTATTCTGGGTGAGAGTCACTCACTGTGTCACTGTACAGAGTCACTGTTTCTTCAGGGTGAGGGTCACTCACTGTGTCACTGTACAGAGGCACTGTTTTTTCAGGGTGAGGGTCACTGTGTAATTGTACAGAGTCACTTTTTATTCAGGGTGAGGGTCACTGTGTAACTGTACAAAGTCACTGTTTATTCAGGGTGAGGGTCACTGTGTAACTGTACAGAGTCACTGTGTATTCAGGGTGAGGGTCACTCTCTGTGTAACTGTGCAGAGTCACTGTTTATTCAGGGTTAGGGTCACTGTATAACTGTACAGAATCACTCTTTATTCAGGGTGAGGGTCACAGTGTCTAGGTACACAGTCACTGTTTATTCAGGGTGAGGGTCACTCGCTGTAACTGTACAGAGTCACTGTTTATTCAGGGTGAGGGTCACTGTATAACTGCACAGAGTCACTGTTTATTCAGGGTGAGAGTCACTATGTAACTGTACAGAGTCAGTGATTATTCTGGGTGAGGGTCACTGTGGAACCGTGCAGAGTCACTGTTTATTCCGGGTGAGGGTCACTCGCTGTGTAAATGTACAGGGTCACTGTTTATTCAGGGTGAGGGTCACTCACTGTGTAACTGTACAGAGTCACTGTTTATTAAGGGTGAGGATCACTGTGTAACTGTACAGAGTCACTGTTTATTAAGGGTGAGGGTCACTGTGTAACTGTACAGAGTCACTGTTTATTCAGGGTGAGGGTCACTGTGTAACTGTACAGAGTCACTTTTTATTCAGGGTGAGGGTCACTGTGTCACTGTGCAGAGTCACTGTTTATTCTGGGTGAGGGTCACTCATTGTGTAACTGTACAGAGTCACTGTTTATTCAGGGTAAGGGTCACTGTGTAACTGTACAGAGTCACTGTGTATTCAGGGTGAGGGTCACTCACTGTGTAACTGTGCAGAGTCACTGTTTATTCAGGGTTAGGGTCACTGTATATCTGTACAGAATCACTGTTTATTCAGGGTAAGGGTCACAGTGTCTAGGTACACAGTCACTGTCTATTCAGGGTGAGGGTCACTTGCTGTAATTGTACAAAGTCACTGTTTATTCAGGGTGAGGGTTACTGTGTTACTGTACAGAGTGACTGCTTATTCAGGGTGAGGATCACTGTGTAACTGTACAGAGTCACTGTTTATTCAGGGTGAGGGTCACTGTATAACTGTACAGAGTCACTGTTTTTTCAGGGTGAGGGTCACAGTGTAGCTGTACAGAGTCACTGTTTATTCAGGGTGAGGGTCACTGTCTCTCTGTACAGAGTCACTGTTTATTCAGGGTGAGGGTCAGTGTGTAACTGTACAGAGTCACTGTTTATTCAGGGTGAGGGTCACTGTAACTGTACAGAGTCACTGTTTATTCAGGGTGAGGGTCACTGACTGTATCTGTACAGAGTCACTGTTTATTCAGGGTGAGGGTCAGTGTGTAACTGTACAGGGTCACTGTTTATTCAGGGTGACGGTCACTGTATAACTGTACAGAATCACTGTTTATTTAGGGTGACGGTCACTGTATAACTGTACAGAATCACTGTTTATTCAGGGTGAGGTTCACTGTGTAACTGTACAGAGTCACTGTTTATTCAGGGTAATTGTCACTCACTGTGTAACTGTACAGTGTCACTGTTTATTCCGCGTGAGGGTCATTTACTGTGTAAATGTACAGAATCACTGTTTATTCAGGGTGTGGGTCACTCTGTCTTGTACAGAGTCGCTGTTTATTGAGGGTGAGAGTCACTGTGTAACTGTACAGAGTCACCGTTTATTCAGGGTGAGGGTCACTGTAACTTCACAGAGTCACTGTTTATCCAGGGTGAGGGTCACGGTGTAACTATACAGAGTCACTGTTTATTCAGGGTGAGGGTCACTCACTGTGTAACTGTGCAGAGTCACTGTTTATTCAGGGTGAGGGTCACTGTATAACTGTACAGAATCACTGTTTATTCAGGGTGAGGGTCACAGTGTCTAGGTACACAGTCACTGTTTATTCAGGGTGAGGGTCACTCGCTGTAACTGTACAGAGTCACTGTTTATTCAGGGTGAGGGTCACTGTGTCCCTGTATAGAGGCACTGTTTATTCAGGGTGAGGGTTACTGTGTCACTGTACAGAGTCACTGTTTATTCAGGGTGAGAGTCACTGTGTAACTGTACAGAGTCACCGTTTATTCAGGGTGAGGGTCACTGTAACTTTACAGAGTCACTGTTTATCCAGGGTGAGGGTCACGGTGTAACTATACAGAGTCACTGTTTATTCAGGGTGAGGGTCACTCACTGTGTAACTGTGCAGAGTCACTGTTTATTCAGGGTGAGGGTCACTGTATAACTGTACAGAATCACTGTTTATTCAGGGTGAGGGTCACAGTGTCTAGGTACACAGTCACTGTTTATTCAGGGTGAGGGTCACTCGCTGTAACTGTACAGAGTCACTGTTTATTCAGGGTGAGGGTCACTGTGTAACTGTACAAAGTCACTGTTTATTCAGGGTGAGGGTTACTGTGTCACTGTACAGAGTCACTGTTTATTCAGGGTGAGGGTCACTATGTAACTGTACAGAGTCACTGTTTATTCAGGGTGAGGGTCACTCATTGTAACTGTACAGAGTCACTGTTTATTGAGGGTGAGGGTCACTGTGTAAATGTACAGAGTCACTGTTTATTCTGGGTGAGAGTCACTCACTGTGTCACTGTACAGAGTCACTGTTTATTCAGGGTGAGGGTCACTCACTGTGTCACTGTACAGAGGCACTGTTTTTTCAGGGTGAGGGTCACTGTGTAATTGTACAGAGTCACTTTTTATTCAGGGTGAGGGTCTCTGTGTAACTGTACAAAGTCACTGTTTATTCAGGGTGAGGGTCACTGTGTAACTGTACAGAGTCACTGTGTATTCAGGGTGATGGTCACTCTCTGTGTAACTGTGCAGAGTCACTGTTTATTCAGGGTTAGGGTCACTGTATAACTGTACAGAATCACTCTTTATTCAGGGTGAGGGTCACAGTGTCTAGGTACACAGTCACTGTTTATTCAGGGTGAGGGTCACTCGCTGTAACTGTACAGAGTCACTGTTTATTCAGGGTGAGGGTCACTGTATAACTGCACAGAGTCACTGTTTATTCAGGGTGAGAGTCACTATGTAACTGTACAGAGTCAGTGATTATTCTGGGTGAGGGTCACTGTGGAACCGTGCAGAGTTACTGTTTATTCCGGGTGAGGGTCACTCGCTGTGTAAATGTACAGGGTCACTGTTTATTCAGGGTGAGGGTCACTCACTGTGTAACTGTACAGAGTCACTGTTTATTAAGGGTGAGGATCACTGTGTAACTGTACAGAGTCACTGTTTATTCAGGGAGAGGGTCACAGTGTAGCTGTATAGAGTCACTGTTTATTCAGGGTGAGGGTCACTGTCTCTCTGTGCAGAGTCACTGTTTATTCAGGGTGAGGGTCACGGTGTAACTGTACAGAGTCACTGTTTATTCAGGGTGAGGGTTACTGTGTCACTGTACAGAGTCACTGTTTATTCAGGGTGAGGGTCACTCACTGTGTCACTGTACAGAGTCACTTTTTATTCAGGGTGAGGGTCACTGTGTAATTGTACAGAGTCATTCTTTATTCAGTGTGAGGGTTACTGTGTCACTCTACAGAGTCACTGTTTATTCAGGGTGAGGGTCACTCACTGTGTAACTGTACAGAGTCACTGTTTATTCTGGGTGAGGGTCACTCACTGTGTAACTGTACAGATTCATTGTTTATTAAGGGTGAGGTTCACTGTTTAACTGTACAGAGTCACTGATTATTCAGGGTGAGGGTTACTGTGTAAATGTACAGAGTCACTTTTTATTCAGGGTGAGGGTCACTCACTTTGTCATTATACAGAGTCACTGTTTATTCAGGGTGAGGATCACTGTGTAACTGTACAGAGTCACTGTTCATTCAGGGTGAGGGTCACTGTGTAACTGTACAGAGTCACTGTGTAACTGTGCAGGGTCACTGTGTAACTGTACAGAGTCACTGTTTATTCTGGGTGAGGGTCACTGATTGTGTAACTGTGCACAGTCACTGTTTATTCAGAGTGAGGGTCACTGTGTGACTGTACAGAGTCAGTGTTTATTCAGGGTGAGGGTCACTGTGTAAATGTACAGAGTCACTGTTTATTCAGGGTGAGGGTCACTGTAACTGTACAGAGTCGCTGTTTATTCAGGGTGAGGTTCACTCACTGTAACTGTACAGAGTAACTGTTTATTCAGGGTGAGGTTCACTCACTGTAACTGTACAGAGTCACTGTTTATTCAGGGTGAGGTTCACTCACTGTGTAACTGTGCAGAGTCACTGTTTATTCAGGGTGAGGGTCACTGTATAACTGTACAGAATCACTGTTTATTCAGGGTGAGGGTCACAGTGTCTAGGAACACAGTCACTGTTTATTCAGGGTGAGGGTCACTCGCTGTAACTGTACAGAGTCACTGTTTATTCAAGGTGAGGGTCACTGTGCAACTGTACAAAGTCACTGTTTATTCAGGGTGAGGGTTACTGTGTCACTGTACATAGTCACTGTTTATTCAGGGCGAGGATCACTGTGTAACTGTACAGAGTCACTGCTTATTCAGGGTGAGGGTCACTGTGTAACTGTACAGAGTCACTGTTTATTCAGGGTGAGGGTTACTGTGTAACTTTACAGAGTCACTGCTTATTCAGGGTGAGGGTCACTGTGGAACTGTACAGAGTCACTGTTTACTCAGGGTGAGGGTCACTCACTGTGTAACTGTACAGAATCACTATTTGCTCAGGGTGAGGGTCACTGTGTAACTGTACAGAGTCACTGTTTATTAAGGGTGAGGGTCACTGTGTCTCTGTACACAGTCACTGTTTATTCAGGGTGAGGGTCACTGTGTCTCTGTACACAGTCACTGTTTATTCAGGGTGAGGGTCACTCATTGTAACTGTACAGAGTCACTGTTTATTGAGGGTGAGGGTCACTGTGTAACTGTACAGAGTCACTGTTTATTCAGGGTGACGGTCACTATATAACTGTAAAGAATCACTGTTTATTCAGGGTGAGGGTTACTGTGTAATTGTACAGAGTCACTTTTTATTCAGGGTGAGGGTCACTGTGTAACTGTACAAAGTCACTGTTTATTCAGGGTGAGGGTCACTGTGGAACTGTACAGAGTCAATGTGTATTCAGGGTGAGGGTCACTCACTGTGTAACTGTGCAGAGTCACTGTTTATTCAGGGTTAGGGTCACTGTATAACTGTACAGAATCACTGTTTATTCAGGGTGAGGGTCACAGTGTCTAGGTACACAGTCACTGTTTATTCAGGGTGAGGGTCACTGTGTAACTGTACAAAGTCACTGTTTATTCAGGGTGCGGATCACTGTGTAACTGTACAGAGTCACTGCTCATTCAGGGTGAGGATCACTGTGTAACTGTACAGAGTCACTGCTTATTCAGGGTGAGGGTTACTGTGTCATTGTACAGAGTCACTGTTTATTCAGGGTGAGGGTCACTCACTGTGTCACTGTACAGAGTCACTTTTTATTCAGGGTGAGGGTCACTGTGTAATTGTACAGAGTCATTCTTTATTCAGTGTGAGGGTTACTGTGTCACTCTACAGAGTCACTGTTTATTCAGGGTGAGGATCACTGTGCAACTGGACAGAGTCACTGTTCATTCAGGGTGAGGATCACTGTGTAACTGTACAGAGTTACTGTTTATTCTGGGTGAGGGTCACTGTGTAACTGTACAGAGTCATTGTTTATTCTGGGTGAGGGTCACTCGCTGTGTTACTCTACAGAGTCACTGTTTATTCAGGGTGAGGTTCACTGTGAAACTGCATAAAGTCACTGTTTTATTGAGGGTGAGGGTCACTGTGTAACTGTACAGTCACTGTTTATTCAGGGTGAGGATCACTCACTGTGTAACTGTACACAGTCACTGTTTACTCAGGGTGAGGTTCACTGTGTAACTGTACAGAGTCACTGTTTATTAAGGATGAGGGTCACTGTGTTACTGTACGGAGTCACTGTTTATTCAGGGTGAGGATCACTGTGTCACTGTACAGAGTCACTTTTTATTCAGGGTGACAGTCACTGTAACTATACAGATTGACTGTTTATTCTGCGTGAGGGTCACTCACTGTGTCACTGTACAGAGTCACTGTTTATTCAGGGTGAGGGTCACTCACTGTGTAACTGTACAGAATCACTATTTGCTCAGGGTGAGGGTCACTGTGTAACTGTACAGAGTCACTGTTTATTAAGGGTGAGGGTCACTGTGTCTCTGTACACAGTCACTGTTTATTCAGGGTGAGGGTCACTGTGTCTCTGTACACAGTCACTGTTTATTCAGTGTGAGGGTCACTCATTGTAACTGTACAGAGTCACTGTTTATTGAGGGTGAGGGTCACTGTGTAACTGTGCAGAGTCACTGTTTATTCTGGGTGAGGGTCACTCACTGTGTCACTGTACAGAGTCACTGTTTATTCAGGGTGACGGTCACTATATAACTGTAAAGAATCACTGTTTATTCAGGGTGAGGGACACTGTGTAACTGTACACAGTCACTGTTTATTCAGGGTGAGGGTCACTCACTGTGTCACTGTAGAGAGGCACTGTTTTTTCAGGGTGAGGGTTACTGTGTAATTGTACAGAGTCACTTTTTATTCAGGGTGAGGGTCACTGTGTAGCTGTACAAAGTCACTGTTTATTCAGGGTGAGGGTCACTGTGTAACTGTACAGAGTCACTGTGTATTCAGGGTGAGGGTCACTCACTGTGTAACTGTGCAGAGTCACTGTTTATTCAGGGTTAGGGTCACTGTATAACTGTACAGAATCACTGTTTATTCAGGGTGAGGGTCACAGTGTCTAGGTACACAGTCACTGTTTATTCAGGGTGAGGGTCACTGTGTAACTGTACTGAGTCACTGCTCATTCAGGGTGAGGATCACTGTGTAACTGTACAGAGTCACTGCTTATTCAGGGTGAGGGTTACTGTGTCATTGTACAGAGTCACTGTTTATTCAGGGTGAGGGTCACTCACTGTGTCACTGTACAGAGTCACTTTTTATTCAGGGTGAGGGTCACTGTGTAATTGTACTGAGTCATTCTTTATTCAGTGTGAGGGTTACTGTGTCACTCTACAGAGTCACTGTTTATTCAGGGTGAGGATCACTGTGCAACTGGACAGAGTCACTGTTCATTCAGGGTGAGGATCACTGTGTAACTGTACAGAGTTATTGTTTATTCTGGGTGAGGGTCACTGTGTAACTGTACAGAGTCATTGTTTATTCTGGGTGAGGGTCACTCGCTGTGTCACTCTACAGAGTCACTGTTTATTCAGGGTGAGGTTCACTGTGAAACTGCGTAAAGTCACTGTTTTATTGAGGGTGAGGGTCACTGTGTAACTGTACAGTCACTGTTTATTCAGGGTGAGGATCACTCACTGTGTAACTGTACACAGTCACTGTTTACTCAGGGTGAGGTTCACTGTGTAACTGTACAGAGTCACTGTTTATTAAGGATGAGGGTCACTGTGTCACTGTACGGAGTCACTGTTTATTCAGGGTGAGGATCACTGTGTCACTGTACAGAGTCACTTTTTATTCAGGGTGAGGGTCACTGTGCAATTGTACAGAGTCATTCTTTATTCAGTGTGAGGGTCACTCACTGTGTAACTGTACAGAGTCACTGTTTATTCAGGGTGACAGTCACTGTAACTATACAGAGTGACTGTTTATTCTGCGTGAGGGTCACTCACTGTGTCACTGTACAGAGTCACTGTTTATTCTGGGTGAGGGTCACTCACTGTGTAACTGTACAGAGTCACTGTTTATTCAGGGTGAGGGTCACTGTGTAACTGTACAGTGTCACTGTTTATTCAGTGTGAGAGTCAGTGTAACTGTACTGAGTCACTGTTTATTCAGGGTGAGGGTCACTGTGTAACTGGTACAGAGTCACTGTTTATTCAGGGTGAGGGTCACTCATTGTGTAACTGTACAGAGTCACTGTTTATTCTGGGTGAGAGACACTCACTGTGTAACTGTACAGAGTCACTGTTCAGGGTGAGAGTCACTGTGTAACTGTACAGAGTGACTGATTATTCAGGGTGAGGTTTACTGTGTAACTGTACAGAGTCACTTTTTATTCAGGGTGAGGGTCACTCACTTTCTCACTATACAGAGTCATTGTTTATTCAGGGTGAGGGTCACTCACTTTGTCAGTATACAGAGTCACTGTTTATTGAGGGTGAGGGTCACTGTGTAACTGGACAGGGTCACTGTTTATTCAGGGTGAGGGTCACTGTGTCACTGTACAGAGACACTGTTAATTCAGGGTGAGGGTGACTGTTTAACTGGAGAGGGTCACTGTTCATTCAGGGTGAGGGTTACTGTGTAACTGTACAGAGTCACTGTTTATTCAGGGTGAGGGTCACTCACTGTGTAACTGTACAGAGTCACTGTTTATTCAGGTTGACGGTCACTGTGTAACTATACAGAGTCACTGTTTATTCTGGGTGAGGGTCACTCACTGTGTCACTGTACAGAGTCACTGTTTATTCAGGGTGAGGGTCACTCACTGTGTAACTGTACAGAGTCACTGTTTATTCAGGGTGAGGGTCACTGTGTAACTGTACAGTGTCACTGTTTTATTCAGGGTGAGAGTCAGTGTAACTGTACAGAGTCACTGTTTATTCAGGGTGAGGGTCACTGTGTAACTGGTACAGAGTCACTGTTTATTCAGGGTGAGGGTCACTCATTGTGTAACTGTACAGAGTCACTGTTTATTCTAGGTGAGGGTCACTCACTGTGTAACTGTACAGAGTCACTGTTTGTTCAGGGTGAGAGTCACTGTGTAACTGTACAGAGTCACTGATTATTCAGGGTGAGGGTTACTGTGTAACTGTACAGAGTCACTGTTTATTCAGGGTGAGGGTCACTGTGTAACTGTACAGAGTCACTGTTTATTCAGGGAGAGGTCACTCACTGTGTCACTGTACAGAGTCACTTTTTATTTAGGGTGAGCGTCACTGTGCAATTGCACAGAGTCATTCTTTATTCAGTGTGAGGGTTACTGTGTCACTCTACAGAGTCACTGTTTATTCAGGGTGAGGGTCACTGTGTAACTGTACAGAGTCACTGTTTATTCAGGGTTAGGGTTACTGTGTCACTGTACAGAGTCACTGTTTATTCAGGGTGAGGATCACTGTGTAACTGTACGGAGTCACTGTTTCTTCAGGGTGAAGATCACTGTGTAACTGTACAGAGTCACTGTTTATTCAGGGTGAGGGTCACTGTGTAACTGGACAGGGTAACTGTTCATTCAGGGTGAGGGTCACTTTGTAACTGTACAGAGTCACTGTTTATTCTGGTTGAGGGTCACTCACTGTGTCACTGTACAGAGGCACTGTTTATTCAAGGTGAGGGTCACTGTGAAACTGTACGGAGTCACTTTTTATTCAGGATGAGGCTCACTGTGTAACTGTATAGGATCACTGTATATTCAGGGTGACGGTCACTGTATAACTGTACAGAATCACTGTTAATTCAGGGTTTCGTCACTGTGTCTCTGTACAGAGTCACTGTTTATTCAGGGTGAGGGTCACTGTTTAACTGTACAGAGTCACTATTAATTCAAGGTGTCTCACTGTGTAACTGTACAGAGTCACTGTTTCTTGAGGGTGAGGGTCACTGTTTAACTGTACAGAGTCACTGTTTATACAGGGTGAGGGTCACTGTATAACTGTACAGAATAACTGTTTATTCAGGGTGAGGGCCACTCACTGTTTAACTGCACAGAGTCACTGTTTTATTGAGGGTGATTGTCACTGTGTAACTGTACAGGGTCACTGTATATTCAGGGTGACGGTCACTGTATACCTGTACAGAATCACTGTTCTTTCAGGGTGTGGGTCACTGTGTCTCTGTACAGAGTCACTGTCTATTCAGGGTGAGGGTCACTGTTTAACTGTACAGAGTCACTGTTAATTCTAGGCGACTCACTGTGTAACCGTACAGAGTTACTGCTTATTCAGGGTGAGGTTCACTGTGTAACTGTACAGTGTCACTGTTTATTCAGGGTAAGTGTCACTCACTGTGTAACTGTACAGGATCACTGTTTATTCAGGGTGAGGGTCACTGTGTAACTGTAGAGAGTCAATGTTTATTCAGGGTGAGGGTGACTCTGCGTAACTGTACAGAGTCAATGTTTATTCAGCGTTAGGGTCATTCACTGTGTAACTGTACAGAGTCACTGTTTATTCAGGGTGAGGGTCACTCACTGTGTAACTGTACAGAGTCACTGTCTATTCTGGATGATGATCACTGAGTAACTGTACAGAGTCACTGTTTATTCTGGGTGAGGGTCACTCACTGTGTAACTGTACAGAGTCACTGTTTATTCAGGGTGAGGGTCACTGTGTAACTGTACAGTGTCACTGTTTTATTCAGGGTGAGAGTCAGTGTAACTGTACAGAGTCACTGTTTATTCAGGGTGAGGGTCACTGTGTAACTGGTACAGAGTCACTGTTTATTCAGGGTGAGGGTCACTCATTATGTAACTGTACAGAGTCACTGTTTATTCAGGGAGAGGTTCACTCACTGTGTCACTGTACAGAGTCACTTTTTATTTAGGGTGAGTGTCACTGTGCAATTGCACAGAGTCATTCTTTATTCAGTGTGAGGGTTACTGTGTCACTCTACAGAGTCACTGTTTATTCAGGGTGAGGGTCACTGTGTAACTGTACAGAGTCACTGTTTAGTCAGGGTTAGGGTTACTGTGTCACTGTACAGAGTCACTGTTTATTCAGGGTGAGGATCACTGTGTAACTGTACGGAGTCACTGTTTCTTCAGGGTGAAGATCACTGTGTAACTGTACAGAGTCACTGTTTATTCAGGGTGAGGGTCACTGTGTAACTGGACAGGGTAACTGTTCATTCAGGGTAAGGGTCACTTTGTAACTGTACAGAGTCACTGTTTATTCTGGTTGAGGGTCACTCACTGTGTCACTGTACAGAGGCACTGTTTATTCAAGGTGAGGGTCACTGTGAAACTGTACGGAGTCACTCTTTATTCAGGATGAGGCTCACTGTGTAACTGTATAGGATCACTGTATATTCAGGGTGACGGTCACTGTATAACTGTACAGAATCACTGTTCATTCAGGGTTTCGTCACTGTGTCTCTGTACAGAGTCACTGTTTATTCAGGGTGAGGGTCACTGTTTAACTGTACAGAGTCACTGTTAATTCAAGGTGTCTCACTGTGTAACTGTACAGAGTCACTGTTTCTTCAGGGTGAGGGTCACTGTGTAACTGTACAGAGTCACTGTTTATTCAGGGTGAAGGTCACTGTTTAACTGTACAGAGTCACTGTTTATACAGGGTGAGGGTCACTGTATAACTGTACAGAATAACTGTTTATTCAGGGTGAGGGCCACTCACTGTTTAACTGCACAGAGTCACTGTTTTATTGAGGGTGATTGTCACTGTGTAACTGTACAGGGTCACTGTATATTCAGGGTGACGGTCACTGTATACCTGTACAGAATCACTGTTCTTTCAGGGTGTGGGTCACTGTGTCTCTGTACAGAGTCACTGTCTATTCAGGGTGAGGGTCACTGTTTAACTGTACAGAGTCACTGTTAATTCTAGGCGACTCACTGTGTAACCGTACAGAGTTACTGTTTATTCAGGGTGAGGTTCACTGTGTAACTGTACAGTGTCACTGTTTATTCAGGGTAAGTGTCACTCACTGTGTAACTGTACAGGATCACTGTTTATTCAGGGTGAGGGTCACTGTGTAACTGTAGAGAGTCAATGTTTATTCAGGGTGAGGGTGACTCTGCGTAACTGTACAGAGTCAATGTTTATTCAGCGTTAGGGTCATTCACTGTGTAACTGTACAGAGTCACTGTTTATTCAGGGTGAGGGTCACTCACTGTGTAACTGTACAGAGTCACTGTCTATTCTGGATGATGATCACTGAGTAACTGTACAGAGTCACTGTTTATTCTGGGTGAGGGTCACTCACTGTGTAACTGTACAGAGTCACTGTTTATTAAGGGTGAGGGTCACTGTGTCTCTGTACACAGTCACTGTTTATTCAGGGTGAGGGTCACTGTGTCTCTGTACACAGTCACTGTTTATTCAGGGTGAGGGTCACTCATTGTAACTGTACAGAGTCACTGTTTATTGAGGGTGAGGGTCACTGTGTAACTGTGCAGAGTCACTGTTTATTCTGGGTGAGGGTCACTCACTGTGTCACTGTACAGAGTCACTGTTTATTCAGGGTGACGGTCACTATATAACTGTAAAGAATCACTGTTTATTCAGGGTGAGGGTAACTGTGTAATTGTACAGAGTCACTGTGTATTCAGGGTGAGGGTCACTCACTGTGTAACTGTGCAGAGTCACTGTTTATTCAGGGTTAGGGTCACTGTATAACTGTACAGAATCACTGTTTATTCAGGGTGAGGGTCACAGTGTCTAGGTACAGAGTCACTGTTTATTCAGGGTGAGGGTCACTGTGTAACTGTACAAAGTCACTGTTTATTCAGGGTGCGGATCACTGTGTAACTGTACAGAGTCACTGCTCATTCAGGGTGAGGATCACTGTGTAACTGTACAGAGTCACTGCTTATTCAGGGTGAGGGTTACTGTGTCATTGTACAGAGTCACTGTTTATTCAGGGTGAGGGTCACTCACTGTGTCACTGTACAGAGTCACTTTTTATTCAGGGTGAGGGTCACTGTGTAATTGTACAGAGTCATTCTTTATTCAGTGTGAGGGTTACTGTGTCACTCTACAGAGTCACTGTTTATTCAGGGTGAGGATCACTGTGCAACTGGACAGAGTCACTGTTCATTCAGGGTGAGGATCACTGTGTAACTGTACAGAGTTACTGTTTATTCTGGGTGAGGGTCACTGTGTAACTGTACAGAGTCATTGTTTATTCTGGGTGAGGGTCACTCGCTGTGTTACTCTACAGAGTCACTGTTTATTCAGGGTGAGGTTCACTGTGAAACTGCATAAAGTCACTGTTTTATTGAGGGTGAGGGTCACTGTGTAACTGTACAGTCACTGTTTATTCAGGGTGAGGATCACTCACTGTGTAACTGTACACAGTCACTGTTTACTCAGGGTGAGGTTCACTGTGTAACTGTACAGAGTCACTGTTTATTAAGGATGAGGGTCACTGTTGCACTGTACGGAGTCACTGTTTATTCAGGGTGAGGATCACTGTGTCACTGTACAGAGTCACTTTTTATTCAGGGTGACAGTCACTGTAACTATACGGAGTGACTGTTTATTCTGCGTGAGGGTCACTCACTGTGTCACTGTACAGAGTCACTGTTTATTCAGGGTGAGGGTCACTCACTGTGTAACTGTACAGAATCACTATTTGCTCAGGGTGAGGGTCACTGTGTAACTGTACAGAGTCACTGTTTATTAAGGGTGAGGGTCACTGTGTCTCTGTACACAGTCACTGTTTATTCAGGGTGAGGGTCACTGTGTCTCTGTACACAGTCACTGTTTATTCAGGGTGAGGGTCACTCATTGTAACTGTACAGAGTCACTGTTTATTGAGGGTGAGGGTCACTGTGTAACTGTGCAGAGTCACTGTTTATTCTGGGTGAGGGTCACTCACTGTGTCACTGTACAGAGTCACTGTTTATTCAGGGTGACGGTCACTATATAACTGTAAAGAATCACTGTTTATTCAGGGTGAGGGACACTGTGTAACTGTACACAGTCACTGTTTATTCAGGGTGAGGGTCACTCACTGTGTCACTGTACAGAGGCACTGTTTTTTCAGGGTGAGGGTTACTGTGTAATTGTACAGAGTCACTTTTTATTCAGGGTGAGGGTCACTGTGTAGCTGTACAAAGTCACTGTTTATTCAGGGTGAGGGTCACTGTGTAACTGTACAGAGTCACTGTGTATTCAGGGTGAGGGTCACTCACTGTGTAACTGTGCAGAGTCACTGTTTATTCAGGGTTAGGGTCACTGTATAACTGTACAGAATCACTGTTTATTCAGGGTGAGGGTCACAGTGTCTAGGTACACAGTCACTGTTTATTCAGGGTGAGGGTCACTGTGTAACTGTACAAAGTCACTGTTTATTCAGGGTGCGGATCACTGTGTAACTGTACAGAGTCACTGCTCATTCAGGGTGAGGATCACTGTGTAACTGTACAGAGTCACTGCTTATTCAGGGTGAGGGTTACTGTGTCATTGTACAGAGTCACTGTTTATTCAGGGTGAGGGTCACTCACTGTGTCACTGTACAGAGTCACTTTTTATTCAGGGTGAGGGTCACTGTGTAATTGTACTGAGTCATTCTTTATTCAGTGTGAGGGTTACTGTGTCACTCTACAGAGTCACTGTTTATTCAGGGTGAGGATCACTGTGCAACTGGACAGAGTCACTGTTCATTCAGGGTGAGGATCACTGTGTAACTGTACAGAGTTATTGTTTATTCTGGGTGAGGGTCACTGTGTAACTGTACAGAGTCATTGTTTATTCTGGGTGAGGGTCACTCGCTGTGTCACTCTACAGAGTCACTGTTTATTCAGGGTGAGGTTCACTGTGAAACTGCGTAAAGTCACTGTTTTATTGAGGGTGAGGGTCACTGTGTAACTGTACAGTCACTGTTTATTCAGGGTGAGGATCACTCACTGTGTAACTGTACACAGTCACTGTTTACTCAGGGTGAGGTTCACTGTGTAACTGTACAGTGTCACTGTTTATTCAGGGTAAGTGTCACTCACTGTGTAACTGTACAGGATCACTGTTTATTCAGGGTGAGGGTCACTGTGTAACTGTAGAGAGTCAATGTTTATTCAGGGTGAGGGTGACACTGCGTAACTGTACAGAGTCAATGTTTATTCAGCGTTAGGGTCATTCACTGTGTAACTGTACAGAGTCACTGTTTATTCAGGGTGAGGGTCACTCACTGTGTAACTGTACAGAGTCACTGTCTATTCTGGATGATGATCACTGAGTAACTGTACAGAGTCACTGTTTATTCTGGGTGAGGGTCACTCACTGTGTAACTGTACAGAGTCACTGTTTATTAAGGGTGAGGGTCACTGTGTCTCTGTACACAGTCACTGTTTATTCAGGGTGAGGGTCATTGTGTCTCTGTACACAGTCACTGTTTATTCTGGGTGAGGGTCACTCACTGTGTAACTGTACAGAGTCACTGTTTATTAAGGGTGAGGGTCACTGTGTAACCGTGCAGAGTCACTGTTTATTCTGGGTGAGGGTCACTCACTGTGTCACTGTGCAGAGTCACTGTTTATTCAGGGTTAGGGTCACTGTATAACTGTACAGAATCACTGTTTATTCTGGGTGAGGGTCACAGTGTCTAGGTACACAGTCACTGTTTATTCAGGGTGAGGGTCACTGTGTAACTGTACAAAGTCACTGTTTATTCAGGGTGCGGATCACTGTGTAACTGTACAGAGTCACTGCTCATTCAGGGTGAGGATCACTGTGTAACTGTACAGAGTCACTGCTTATTCAGGGTGAGGGTTACTGTGTCATTGTACAGAGTCACTGTTTATTCAGGGTGAGGGTCACTCACTGTGTCACTGTACAGAGTCACTTTTTATTCAGGGTGAGGGTCACTGTGTAATTGTACAGAGTCATTCTTTATTCAGTGTGAGGGTTATTGTGTCACTCTACAGAGTCACTGTTTATTCAGGGTGAGGATCACTGTGCAACTGGACAGAGTCACTGTTCATTCAGGGTGAGGATCACTGTGTAACTGTACAGAGTTACTGTTTATTCTGGGTGAGGGTCACTGTGTAACTGTACAGAGTCATTGTTTATTCTGGGTGAGGGTCACTCGCTGTGTTACTCTACAGAGTCACTGTTTATTCAGGGTGAGGTTCACTGTGAAACTGCATAAAGTCACTGTTTTATTGAGGGTGAGGGTCACTGTGTAACTGTACAGTCACTGTTTATTCAGGGTGAGGATCACTCACTGTGTAACTGTACACAGTCACTGTTTACTCAGGGTGAGGTTCACTGTGTAACTGTACAGAGTCACTGTTTATTAAGGATGAGGGTCACTGTGTCACTGTACGGAGTCACTGTTTATTCAGGGTGAGGATCACTGTGTCACTGTACAGAGTCACTTTTTATTCAGGGTGACAGTCACTGTAACTATACAGAGTGACTGTTTATTCTGCGTGAGGGTCACTCACTGTGTCACTGTACAGAGTCACTGTTTATTCAGGGTGAGGGTCACTCACTGTGTAACTGTACAGAATCACTATTTGCTCAGGGTGAGGGTCACTGTGTAACTGTACAGAGTCACTGTTTATTAAGGGTGAGGGTCACTGTGTCTCTGTACACAGTCACTGTTTATTCAGGGTGAGGGTCACTGTGTCTCTGTACACAGTCACTGTTTATTCAGGGTGAGGGTCACTCATTGTAACTGTACAGAGTCACTGTTTATTGAGGGTGAGGGTCACTGTGTAACTGTGCAGAGTCACTGTTTATTCTGGGTGAGGGTCACTCACTGTGTCACTGTACAGAGTCACTGTTTATTCAGGGTGACGGTCACTATATAACTGTAAAGAATCACTGTTTATTCAGGGTGAGGGACACTGTGTAACTGTACACAGTCACTGTTTATTCAGGGTGAGGGTCACTCACTGTGTCACTGTACAGAGGCACTGTTTTTTCAGGGTGAGGGTTACTGTGTAATTGTACAGAGTCACTTTTTATTCAGGGTGAGGGTCACTGTGTAGCTGTACAAAGTCACTGTTTATTCAGGGTGAGGGTCACTGTGTAACTGTACAGAGTCACTGTGTATTCAGGGTGAGGGTCACTCACTGTGTAACTGCAGAGTCACTGTTTATTCAGGGTTAGGGTCACTGTATAACTGTACAGAATCACTGTTTATTCAGGGTGAGGGTCACAGTGTCTAGGTACACAGTCACTGTTTATTCAGGGTGAGGGTCACTGTGTAACTGTACAAAGTCACTGTTTATTCAGGGTGCGGATCACTGTGTAACTGTACAGAGTCACTGCTCATTCAGGGTGAGGATCACTGTAACTGTACAGAGTCACTGCTTATTCAGGGTGAGGGTTACTGTGTCATTGTACAGAGTCACTGTTTATTCAGGGTGAGGGTCACTCACTGTGTCACTGTACAGAGTCACTTTTTATTCAGGGTGAGGGTCACTGTGTAATTGTACTGAGTCATTCTTTATTCAGTGTGAGGGTTACTGTGTCACTCTACAGAGTCACTGTTTATTCAGGGTGGGGATCACTGTGCAACTGGACAGAGTCACTGTTCATTCAGGGTGAGGATCACTGTGTAACTGTACAGAGTTATTGTTTATTCTGGGTGAGGGTCACTGTGTAACTGTACAGAGTCATTGTTTATTCTGGGTGAGGGTCACTCGCTGTGTCACTCTACAGAGTCACTGTTTATTCAGGGTGAGGTTCACTGTGAAACTGCGTAAAGTCACTGTTTTATTGAGGGTGAGGGTCACTGTGTAACTGTACAGTCACTGTTTATTCAGGGTGAGGATCACTCACTGTGTAACTGTACACAGTCACTGTTTACTCAGGGTGAGGTTCACTGTGTAACTGTACAGTGTCACTGTTTATTCAGGGTAAGTGTCACTCACTGTGTAACTGTACAGGATCACTGTTTATTCAGGGTGAGGGTCACTGTGTAACTGTAGAGAGTCAATGTTTATTCAGGGTGAGGGTGACTCTGCGTAACTGTACAGAGTCAATGTTTATTCAGCGTTAGGGTCATTCACTGTGTAACTGTACAGAGTCACTGTTTATTCAGGGTGAGGGTCACTCACTGTGTAACTGTACAGAGTCACTGTCTATTCTGGATGATGATCACTGAGTAACTGTACAGAGTCACTGTTTATTCTGGGTGAGGGTCACTCACTGTGTAACTGTACAGAGTCACTGTTTATTAAGGGTGAGGGTCACTGTGTCTCTGTACACAGTCACTGTTTATTCAGGGTGAGGGTCACTGTGTCTCTGTACACAGTCACTGTTTATTCAGGGTGAGGGTCACTCATTGTAACTGTACAGAGTCACTGTTTATTGAGGGTGAGGGTCACTGTGTAACTGTGCAGAGTCACTGTTTATTCTGGGTGAGGGTCACTCACTGTGTCACTGTGCAGAGTCACTGTTTATTCAGGGTTAGGGTCACTGTATAACTGTACAGAATCACTGTTTATTCAGGGTGAGGGTCACAGTGTGTAGGTACACAGTCACTGTTTACTCAGGGTGAGGGTCACTGTGTAACTGTACAAAGTCACTGTTTATTCAGGGTGCGGATCACTGTGTAACTGTACAGAGTCACTGCTCATTCAGGGTGAGGATCACTGTGTAACTGTACAGAGTCACTGCTTATTCAGGGTGAGGGTTACTGTGTCATTGTACAGAGTCACTGTTTATTCAGGGTGAGGGTCACTCACTGTGTCACTGTACAGAGTCACTTTTTATTCAGGGTTAGGGTTACTCACTGTGTAACTATACAGAGTCACTGTGTAACTGTACAGAGTCACTGTTTATTCAGGGTGAGGGTCACTCACTGTGTCACTGTACAGAGTCACTTTTTATTCAGGGTGAGGGTCACTGTGCAATTGTACTGAGTCATTCTTTATTCAGTGTGAGGGATACAGAGTCACTCTTTATTCAGGGTGAGGATCACTGTGTAGCTGTACAGAGTCACTGTTTATTCAGAGTGAGGGTCACTGTGTGACTGTACAGAGTCACTGTTTATTCAGGGTGAGGGTCACTCATTGTGTAACTGTACAGAGTCACTGTTTATTCTGGGTGAGAGACACTCACTGTGTAACTGTACAGAGTCACTGTTCAGGGTGAGAGTCACTGTGTAACTGTACAGAGTGACTGATTATTCAGGGTGAGGTTTACTGTGTAACTGTACAGAGTCACTTTTTATTCAGGGTGAGGGTCACTCACTTTCTCACTATACAGAGTCATTGTTTATTCAGGGTGAGGGTCACTCACTTTGTCAGTATACAGAGTCACTGTTTATTGAGGGTGAGGGTCACTGTGTAACTGGACAGGGTCACTGTTTATTCAGGGTGAGGGTCACTGTGTCACTGTACAGAGACACTGTTAATTCAGGGTGAGGGTGACTGTTTAACTGGAGAGGGTCACTGTTCATTCAGGGTGAGGGTTACTGTGTAACTGTACAGAGTCACTGTTTATTCAGGGTGAGGGTCACTCACTGTGTAACTGTACAGAGTCACTGTTTATTCAGGTTGACGGTCACTGTGTAACTATACAGAGTCACTGTTTATTCTGGGTGAGGGTCACTCACTGTGTCACTGTACAGAGTCACTGTTTATTCAGGGTGAGGGTCACTCACTGTGTAACTGTACAGAGTCACTGTTTATTCAGGGTGAGGGTCACTGTGTAACTGTACAGTGTCACTGTTTTATTCAGGGTGAGAGTCAGTGTAACTGTACAGAGTCACTGTTTATTCAGGGTGAGGGTCACTGTGTAACTGGTACAGAGTCACTGTTTATTCAGGGTGAGGGTCACTCATTGTGTAACTGTACAGAGTCACTGTTTATTCTAGGTGAGGGTCACTCACTGTGTAACTGTACAGAGTCACTGTTTGTTCAGGGTGAGAGTCACTGTGTAACTGTACAGAGTCACTGATTATTCAGGGTGAGGGTTACTGTGTAACTGTACAGAGTCACTGTTTATTCAGGGTGAGGGTCACTGTGTAACTGTACAGAGTCACTGTTTATTCAGGGAGAGGTCACTCACTGTGTCACTGTACAGAGTCACTTTTTATTTAGGGTGAGCGTCACTGTGCAATTGCACAGAGTCATTCTTTATTCAGTGTGAGGGTTACTGTGTCACTCTACAGAGTCACTGTTTATTCAGGGTGAGGGTCACTGTGTAACTGTACAGAGTCACTGTTTATTCAGGGTTAGGGTTACTGTGTCACTGTACAGAGTCACTGTTTATTCAGGGTGAGGATCACTGTGTAACTGTACGGAGTCACTGTTTCTTCAGGGTGAAGATCACTGTGTAACTGTACAGAGTCACTGTTTATTCAGGGTGAGGGTCACTGTGTAACTGGACAGGGTAACTGTTCATTCAGGGTGAGGGTCACTTTGTAACTGTACAGAGTCACTGTTTATTCTGGTTGAGGGTCACTCACTGTGTCACTGTACAGAGGCACTGTTTATTCAAGGTGAGGGTCACTGTGAAACTGTACGGAGTCACTTTTTATTCAGGATGAGGCTCACTGTGTAACTGTATAGGATCACTGTATATTCAGGGTGACGGTCACTGTATAACTGTACAGAATCACTGTTAATTCAGGGTTTCGTCACTGTGTCTCTGTACAGAGTCACTGTTTATTCAGGGTGAGGGTCACTGTTTAACTGTACAGAGTCACTATTAATTCAAGGTGTCTCACTGTGTAACTGTACAGAGTCACTGTTTCTTGAGGGTGAGGGTCACTGTTTAACTGTACAGAGTCACTGTTTATACAGGGTGAGGGTCACTGTATAACTGTACAGAATAACTGTTTATTCAGGGTGAGGGCCACTCACTGTTTAACTGCACAGAGTCACTGTTTTATTGAGGGTGATTGTCACTGTGTAACTGTACAGGGTCACTGTATATTCAGGGTGACGGTCACTGTATACCTGTACAGAATCACTGTTCTTTCAGGGTGTGGGTCACTGTGTCTCTGTACAGAGTCACTGTCTATTCAGGGTGAGGGTCACTGTTTAACTGTACAGAGTCACTGTTAATTCTAGGCGACTCACTGTGTAACCGTACAGAGTTACTGCTTATTCAGGGTGAGGTTCACTGTGTAACTGTACAGTGTCACTGTTTATTCAGGGTAAGTGTCACTCACTGTGTAACTGTACAGGATCACTGTTTATTCAGGGTGAGGGTCACTGTGTAACTGTAGAGAGTCAATGTTTATTCAGGGTGAGGGTGACTCTGCGTAACTGTACAGAGTCAATGTTTATTCAGCGTTAGGGTCATTCACTGTGTAACTGTACAGAGTCACTGTTTATTCAGGGTGAGGGTCACTCACTGTGTAACTGTACAGAGTCACTGTCTATTCTGGATGATGATCACTGAGTAACTGTACAGAGTCACTGTTTATTCTGGGTGAGGGTCACTCACTGTGTAACTGTACAGAGTCACTGTTTATTCAGGGTGAGGGTCACTGTGTAACTGTACAGTGTCACTGTTTTATTCAGGGTGAGAGTCAGTGTAACTGTACAGAGTCACTGTTTATTCAGGGTGAGGGTCACTGTGTAACTGGTACAGAGTCACTGTTTATTCAGGGTGAGGGTCACTCATTATGTAACTGTACAGAGTCACTGTTTATTCAGGGAGAGGTTCACTCACTGTGTCACTGTACAGAGTCACTTTTTATTTAGGGTGAGTGTCACTGTGCAATTGCACAGAGTCATTCTTTATTCAGTGTGAGGGTTACTGTGTCACTCTACAGAGTCACTGTTTATTCAGGGTGAGGGTCACTGTGTAACTGTACAGAGTCACTGTTTAGTCAGGGTTAGGGTTACTGTGTCACTGTACAGAGTCACTGTTTATTCAGGGTGAGGATCACTGTGTAACTGTACGGAGTCACTGTTTCTTCAGGGTGAAGATCACTGTGTAACTGTACAGAGTCACTGTTTATTCAGGGTGAGGGTCACTGTGTAACTGGACAGGGTAACTGTTCATTCAGGGTAAGGGTCACTTTGTAACTGTACAGAGTCACTGTTTATTCTGGTTGAGGGTCACTCACTGTGTCACTGTACAGAGGCACTGTTTATTCAAGGTGAGGGTCACTGTGAAACTGTACGGAGTCACTCTTTATTCAGGATGAGGCTCACTGTGTAACTGTATAGGATCACTGTATATTCAGGGTGACGGTCACTGTATAACTGTACAGAATCACTGTTCATTCAGGGTTTCGTCACTGTGTCTCTGTACAGAGTCACTGTTTATTCAGGGTGAGGGTCACTGTTTAACTGTACAGAGTCACTGTTAATTCAAGGTGTCTCACTGTGTAACTGTACAGAGTCACTGTTTCTTCAGGGTGAGGGTCACTGTGTAACTGTACAGAGTCACTGTTTATTCAGGGTGAAGGTCACTGTTTAACTGTACAGAGTCACTGTTTATACAGGGTGAGGGTCACTGTATAACTGTACAGAATAACTGTTTATTCAGGGTGAGGGCCACTCACTGTTTAACTGCACAGAGTCACTGTTTTATTGAGGGTGATTGTCACTGTGTAACTGTACAGGGTCACTGTATATTCAGGGTGACGGTCACTGTATACCTGTACAGAATCACTGTTCTTTCAGGGTGTGGGTCACTGTGTCTCTGTACAGAGTCACTGTCTATTCAGGGTGAGGGTCACTGTTTAACTGTACAGAGTCACTGTTAATTCTAGGCGACTCACTGTGTAACCGTACAGAGTTACTGTTTATTCAGGGTGAGGTTCACTGTGTAACTGTACAGTGTCACTGTTTATTCAGGGTAAGTGTCACTCACTGTGTAACTGTACAGGATCACTGTTTATTCAGGGTGAGGGTCACTGTGTAACTGTAGAGAGTCAATGTTTATTCAGGGTGAGGGTGACTCTGCGTAACTGTACAGAGTCAATGTTTATTCAGCGTTAGGGTCATTCACTGTGTAACTGTACAGAGTCACTGTTTATTCAGGGTGAGGGTCACTCACTGTGTAACTGTACACAGTCACTGTTTATTCAGGGTGAGGGTCACTGTGTCTCTGTACACAGTCACTGTTTATTCAGGGTGAGGGTCACTCATTGTAACTGTACAGAGTCACTGTTTATTGAGGGTGAGGGTCACTGTGTAACTGTGCAGAGTCACTGTTTATTCTGGGTGAGGGTCACTCACTGTGTCACTGTACAGAGTCACTGTTTATTCAGGGTGACGGTCACTATATAACTGTAAAGAATCACTGTTTATTCAGGGTGAGGGTAACTGTGTAATTGTACAGAGTCACTGTGTATTCAGGGTGAGGGTCACTCACTGTGTAACTGTGCAGAGTCACTGTTTATTCAGGGTTAGGGTCACTGTATAACTGTACAGAATCACTGTTTATTCAGGGTGAGGGTCACAGTGTCTAGGTACAGAGTCACTGTTTATTCAGGGTGAGGGTCACTGTGTAACTGTACAAAGTCACTGTTTATTCAGGGTGCGGATCACTGTGTAACTGTACAGAGTCACTGCTCATTCAGGGTGAGGATCACTGTGTAACTGTACAGAGTCACTGCTTATTCAGGGTGAGGGTTACTGTGTCATTGTACAGAGTCACTGTTTATTCAGGGTGAGGGTCACTCACTGTGTCACTGTACAGAGTCACTTTTTATTCAGGGTGAGGGTCACTGTGTAATTGTACAGAGTCATTCTTTATTCAGTGTGAGGGTTACTGTGTCACTCTACAGAGTCACTGTTTATTCAGGGTGAGGATCACTGTGCAACTGGACAGAGTCACTGTTCATTCAGGGTGAGGATCACTGTGTAACTGTACAGAGTTACTGTTTATTCTGGGTGAGGGTCACTGTGTAACTGTACAGAGTCATTGTTTATTCTGGGTGAGGGTCACTCGCTGTGTTACTCTACAGAGTCACTGTTTATTCAGGGTGAGGTTCACTGTGAAACTGCATAAAGTCACTGTTTTATTGAGGGTGAGGGTCACTGTGTAACTGTACAGTCACTGTTTATTCAGGGTGAGGATCACTCACTGTGTAACTGTACACAGTCACTGTTTACTCAGGGTGAGGTTCACTGTGTAACTGTACAGAGTCACTGTTTATTAAGGATGAGGGTCACTGTTGCACTGTACGGAGTCACTGTTTATTCAGGGTGAGGATCACTGTGTCACTGTACAGAGTCACTTTTTATTCAGGGTGACAGTCACTGTAACTATACGGAGTGACTGTTTATTCTGCGTGAGGGTCACTCACTGTGTCACTGTACAGAGTCACTGTTTATTCAGGGTGAGGGTCACTCACTGTGTAACTGTACAGAATCACTATTTGCTCAGGGTGAGGGTCACTGTGTAACTGTACAGAGTCACTGTTTATTAAGGGTGAGGGTCACTGTGTCTCTGTACACAGTCACTGTTTATTCAGGGTGAGGGTCACTGTGTCTCTGTACACAGTCACTGTTTATTCAGGGTGAGGGTCACTCATTGTAACTGTACAGAGTCACTGTTTATTGAGGGTGAGGGTCACTGTGTAACTGTGCAGAGTCACTGTTTATTCTGGGTGAGGGTCACTCACTGTGTCACTGTACAGAGTCACTGTTTATTCAGGGTGACGGTCACTATATAACTGTAAAGAATCACTGTTTATTCAGGGTGAGGGACACTGTGTAACTGTACACAGTCACTGTTTATTCAGGGTGAGGGTCACTCACTGTGTCACTGTACAGAGGCACTGTTTTTTCAGGGTGAGGGTTACTGTGTAATTGTACAGAGTCACTTTTTATTCAGGGTGAGGGTCACTGTGTAGCTGTACAAAGTCACTGTTTATTCAGGGTGAGGGTCACTGTGTAACTGTACAGAGTCACTGTGTATTCAGGGTGAGGGTCACTCACTGTGTAACTGTGCAGAGTCACTGTTTATTCAGGGTTAGGGTCACTGTATAACTGTACAGAATCACTGTTTATTCAGGGTGAGGGTCACAGTGTCTAGGTACACAGTCACTGTTTATTCAGGGTGAGGGTCACTGTGTAACTGTACAAAGTCACTGTTTATTCAGGGTGCGGATCACTGTGTAACTGTACAGAGTCACTGCTCATTCAGGGTGAGGATCACTGTGTAACTGTACAGAGTCACTGCTTATTCAGGGTGAGGGTTACTGTGTCATTGTACAGAGTCACTGTTTATTCAGGGTGAGGGTCACTCACTGTGTCACTGTACAGAGTCACTTTTTATTCAGGGTGAGGGTCACTGTGTAATTGTACTGAGTCATTCTTTATTCAGTGTGAGGGTTACTGTGTCACTCTACAGAGTCACTGTTTATTCAGGGTGAGGATCACTGTGCAACTGGACAGAGTCACTGTTCATTCAGGGTGAGGATCACTGTGTAACTGTACAGAGTTATTGTTTATTCTGGGTGAGGGTCACTGTGTAACTGTACAGAGTCATTGTTTATTCTGGGTGAGGGTCACTCGCTGTGTCACTCTACAGAGTCACTGTTTATTCAGGGTGAGGTTCACTGTGAAACTGCGTAAAGTCACTGTTTTATTGAGGGTGAGGGTCACTGTGTAACTGTACAGTCACTGTTTATTCAGGGTGAGGATCACTCACTGTGTAACTGTACACAGTCACTGTTTACTCAGGGTGAGGTTCACTGTGTAACTGTACAGTGTCACTGTTTATTCAGGGTAAGTGTCACTCACTGTGTAACTGTACAGGATCACTGTTTATTCAGGGTGAGGGTCACTGTGTAACTGTAGAGAGTCAATGTTTATTCAGGGTGAGGGTGACACTGCGTAACTGTACAGAGTCAATGTTTATTCAGCGTTAGGGTCATTCACTGTGTAACTGTACAGAGTCACTGTTTATTCAGGGTGAGGGTCACTCACTGTGTAACTGTACAGAGTCACTGTCTATTCTGGATGATGATCACTGAGTAACTGTACAGAGTCACTGTTTATTCTGGGTGAGGGTCACTCACTGTGTAACTGTACAGAGTCACTGTTTATTAAGGGTGAGGGTCACTGTGTCTCTGTACACAGTCACTGTTTATTCAGGGTGAGGGTCATTGTGTCTCTGTACACAGTCACTGTTTATTCTGGGTGAGGGTCACTCACTGTGTAACTGTACAGAGTCACTGTTTATTAAGGGTGAGGGTCACTGTGTAACCGTGCAGAGTCACTGTTTATTCTGGGTGAGGGTCACTCACTGTGTCACTGTGCAGAGTCACTGTTTATTCAGGGTTAGGGTCACTGTATAACTGTACAGAATCACTGTTTATTCTGGGTGAGGGTCACAGTGTCTAGGTACACAGTCACTGTTTATTCAGGGTGAGGGTCACTGTGTAACTGTACAAAGTCACTGTTTATTCAGGGTGCGGATCACTGTGTAACTGTACAGAGTCACTGCTCATTCAGGGTGAGGATCACTGTGTAACTGTACAGAGTCACTGCTTATTCAGGGTGAGGGTTACTGTGTCATTGTACAGAGTCACTGTTTATTCAGGGTGAGGGTCACTCACTGTGTCACTGTACAGAGTCACTTTTTATTCAGGGTGAGGGTCACTGTGTAATTGTACAGAGTCATTCTTTATTCAGTGTGAGGGTTATTGTGTCACTCTACAGAGTCACTGTTTATTCAGGGTGAGGATCACTGTGCAACTGGACAGAGTCACTGTTCATTCAGGGTGAGGATCACTGTGTAACTGTACAGAGTTACTGTTTATTCTGGGTGAGGGTCACTGTGTAACTGTACAGAGTCATTGTTTATTCTGGGTGAGGGTCACTCGCTGTGTTACTCTACAGAGTCACTGTTTATTCAGGGTGAGGTTCACTGTGAAACTGCATAAAGTCACTGTTTTATTGAGGGTGAGGGTCACTGTGTAACTGTACAGTCACTGTTTATTCAGGGTGAGGATCACTCACTGTGTAACTGTACACAGTCACTGTTTACTCAGGGTGAGGTTCACTGTGTAACTGTACAGAGTCACTGTTTATTAAGGATGAGGGTCACTGTGTCACTGTACGGAGTCACTGTTTATTCAGGGTGAGGATCACTGTGTCACTGTACAGAGTCACTTTTTATTCAGGGTGACAGTCACTGTAACTATACAGAGTGACTGTTTATTCTGCGTGAGGGTCACTCACTGTGTCACTGTACAGAGTCACTGTTTATTCAGGGTGAGGGTCACTCACTGTGTAACTGTACAGAATCACTATTTGCTCAGGGTGAGGGTCACTGTGTAACTGTACAGAGTCACTGTTTATTAAGGGTGAGGGTGACTGTGTCTCTGTACACAGTCACTGTTTATTCAGGGTGAGGGTCACTGTGTCTCTGTACACAGTCACTGTTTATTCAGGGTGAGGGTCACTCATTGTAACTGTACAGAGTCACTGTTTATTGAGGGTGAGGGTCACTGTGTAACTGTGCAGAGTCACTGTTTATTCTGGGTGAGGGTCACTCACTGTGTCACTGTACAGAGTCACTGTTTATTCAGGGTGACGGTCACTATATAACTGTAAAGAATCACTGTTTATTCAGGGTGAGGGACACTGTGTAACTGTACACAGTCACTGTTTATTCAGGGTGAGGGTCACTCACTGTGTCACTGTACAGAGGCACTGTTTTTTCAGGGTGAGGGTTACTGTGTAATTGTACAGAGTCACTTTTTATTCAGGGTGAGGGTCACTGTGTAGCTGTACAAAGTCACTGTTTATTCAGGGTGAGGGTCACTGTGTAACTGTACAGAGTCACTGTGTATTCAGGGTGAGGGTCACTCACTGTGTAACTGCAGAGTCACTGTTTATTCAGGGTTAGGGTCACTGTATAACTGTACAGAATCACTGTTTATTCAGGGTGAGGGTCACAGTGTCTAGGTACACAGTCACTGTTTATTCAGGGTGAGGGTCACTGTGTAACTGTACAAAGTCACTGTTTATTCAGGGTGCGGATCACTGTGTAACTGTACAGAGTCACTGCTCATTCAGGGTGAGGATCACTGTAACTGTACAGAGTCACTGCTTATTCAGGGTGAGGGTTACTGTGTCATTGTACAGAGTCACTGTTTATTCAGGGTGAGGGTCACTCACTGTGTCACTGTACAGAGTCACTTTTTATTCAGGGTGAGGGTCACTGTGTAATTGTACTGAGTCATTCTTTATTCAGTGTGAGGGTTACTGTGTCACTCTACAGAGTCACTGTTTATTCAGGGTGGGGATCACTGTGCAACTGGACAGAGTCACTGTTCATTCAGGGTGAGGATCACTGTGTAACTGTACAGAGTTATTGTTTATTCTGGGTGAGGGTCACTGTGTAACTGTACAGAGTCATTGTTTATTCTGGGTGAGGGTCACTCGCTGTGTCACTCTACAGAGTCACTGTTTATTCAGGGTGAGGTTCACTGTGAAACTGCGTAAAGTCACTGTTTTATTGAGGGTGAGGGTCACTGTGTAACTGTACAGTCACTGTTTATTCAGGGTGAGGATCACTCACTGTGTAACTGTACACAGTCACTGTTTACTCAGGGTGAGGTTCACTGTGTAACTGTACAGTGTCACTGTTTATTCAGGGTAAGTGTCACTCACTGTGTAACTGTACAGGATCACTGTTTATTCAGGGTGAGGGTCACTGTGTAACTGTAGAGAGTCAATGTTTATTCAGGGTGAGGGTGACTCTGCGTAACTGTACAGAGTCAATGTTTATTCAGCGTTAGGGTCATTCACTGTGTAACTGTACAGAGTCACTGTTTATTCAGGGTGAGGGTCACTCACTGTGTAACTGTACAGAGTCACTGTCTATTCTGGATGATGATCACTGAGTAACTGTACAGAGTCACTGTTTATTCTGGGTGAGGGTCACTCACTGTGTAACTGTACAGAGTCACTGTTTATTAAGGGTGAGGGTCACTGTGTCTCTGTACACAGTCACTGTTTATTCAGGGTGAGGGTCACTGTGTCTCTGTACACAGTCACTGTTTATTCAGGGTGAGGGTCACTCATTGTAACTGTACAGAGTCACTGTTTATTGAGGGTGAGGGTCACTGTGTAACTGTGCAGAGTCACTGTTTATTCTGGGTGAGGGTCACTCACTGTGTCACTGTGCAGAGTCACTGTTTATTCAGGGTTAGGGTCACTGTATAACTGTACAGAATCACTGTTTATTCAGGGTGAGGGTCACAGTGTGTAGGTACACAGTCACTGTTTACTCAGGGTGAGGGTCACTGTGTAACTGTACAAAGTCACTGTTTATTCAGGGTGCGGATCACTGTGTAACTGTACAGAGTCACTGCTCATTCAGGGTGAGGATCACTGTGTAACTGTACAGAGTCACTGCTTATTCAGGGTGAGGGTTACTGTGTCATTGTACAGAGTCACTGTTTATTCAGGGTGAGGGTCACTCACTGTGTCACTGTACAGAGTCACTTTTTATTCAGGGTTAGGGTTACTCACTGTGTAACTATACAGAGTCACTGTGTAACTGTACAGAGTCACTGTTTATTCAGGGTGAGGGTCACTCACTGTGTCACTGTACAGAGTCACTTTTTATTCAGGGTGAGGGTCACTGTGCAATTGTACTGAGTCATTCTTTATTCAGTGTGAGGGATACAGAGTCACTCTTTATTCAGGGTGAGGATCACTGTGTAGCTGTACAGAGTCACTGTTTATTCAGAGTGAGGGTCACTGTGTGACTGTACAGAGTCAGTGTTTATTCAGGGTGAGGGTCACTGTGTAAATGTACAGAGTCACCTTTTATTCAGGGTGAGGTTCACTCACTGTAACTGTACAGAGTCACTGTTTATTCAGGGTGAGGTTCACTCACTGTAACTGTACAGAGTCACTGTTTATTCAGGGTGAGGGTCACAGTGTCTAGGTACACAGTCACTGTTTATTCAGGGTGAGGGTCACGCATTGTAACTGTACAGAGTCACTGTTTATTGAGGGTGAGGGTCACTGTGTAACTGTAAAGAATCACTGTTTATTCAGGGTGAGGGACACTGTGTAACTGTACACAGCCACTGTTTATTCAGGGTGAGGGTCACTCACTGAGTCACTGTACAGAGGCACTGTTTTTTCAGGGTGAGGGTCATTGTGTAATTGTACAGAGTCACTTTTTATTCAGGGTGAGGGTCACTGTGTAACTGTACAGTCACTGTTTATCAAGGATGAGGGTCACTGTGTAACTGTACAGAGTCACTGTTTATTCAGGGTGAGGATCACTCACTGTGTAACTGTACAGTGTCACTGTTTATTAAGGATGAGGGTCACTGTGCGATTGTACAGAGTAATTCTTTATTCAGTGTGAGGGTTACTGTGTCACTCTGCAGAGACACTGTTAATTCAGGGTGAGGGTCACTGTTTAACTGGACAGGGTCACTGTTCATTCAGGGTGAGGGTTACTGTGTAACTGTACAGAGTCACTGTTTATTCAGGGTGAGGGTCACTCACTGTGTAACTGTACAGAGTCACTGTTTATTCAGGGTGACAGTCACTGTGTAACTATACTGAGTCACTGTTTCTTCTGGGTGAGGGTCACTCACTGTGTCACTGTACAGAGTCACTGGTTATTCAGGGTGAGGTTCACTATGAAACTGTACGGAGTCACTGTTTATTCAGGGTGAGGTTCACTATGAAACTGTACGGAGTTACTGTTTATTCAGGGTGAGGGTCAGTGTGGAACTGTACAGAGTCACTGTTTATTCAGGGTGAGGGTCACTGTGTAGCTGTACACAGTCACTGTTTTATTGAGGGTGAGGGTCATTGTTTAATTGTACAGTGTCACTGTTTATTCTGGGTGAGGGACACTGCGTAACTGTACAGTCACTGTTTACTCAGGGTGAGGGTCACTGTGTAACTGTGCGGAGTCAGTGTTTATTCAGGGTAAGTGTCACTCACTGTGTAACTGAACAGAGTCACTGTTTATTCAGGGTGAGGGTCACTGTGTAACTGTACAGAGTGAATGTTTATTTAGAGTGAGGGTCATTGTGTAATTGTACAGAGTCACTGTTTATGCAGGGCGATTTTCACTCTTTGTGTAACTGTAGAGAGTCACTGTTTATTCAGGGTGAGAGTCACTGTGTAACTGTACAGAGTCACTGATTATTCAGGGTGAGGGTTACTGTGTAACTGTACAGAGTAACTGTTTCTTCAGGGTGAGGGTCACTGTGTAACTGTACAGTGTCACTTTTTATTCAGGGTGAGGGTCACTCACTGTGTCACTGTACAGAGTCACTGTTTATTCAGGGTGAGGGTCACTCACTGTGTAACTGTACAGAGTCACTGTTTATTCAGGGTGAGGGTCACTGTGTAACTGTACAGTGTCACTGTTTTATTCAGGGTGAGAGTCAGTGTAACTGTACAGAGTCACTGTTTATTCAGGGTGAGGGTCACTGTGTAACTGGTACAGAGTCACTGTTTATTCAGGGTGAGGGTCACTCATTGTGTAACTGTACAGAGTCACTGTTTATTCTAGGTGAGGGTCACTCACTGTGTAACTGTACAGAGTCACTGATTATTCAGGGTGAGGGTCACTGTGTAACTGTACAGAGTCACTGTTTATTCAGGGTGAGGGTCACTCACTTTCTCACTATACAGAGTCACTGTTTATTCAGGGTGAGGGTCACTCACTTTGTCAGTATACAGAGTCACTGTTTATTGAGGGTGAGGGTCACTGTGTCCCTGTACAGAGGCACTGTTTATTCAGGGTGAGGGTCACTGTGTAACTGTACAGAGTCACTGTTTATTCAGGGAGAGGTTCACTCACTGTGTCACTCTACAGAGTCACTTTTTATTTAGGGTGAGCGTCACTGTGCAATTGCACAGAGTCATTCTTTATTCAGTGTGAGGGTTACTGTGTCACTCTACAGAGTCACTGTTTATTCAGGGTGAGGGTCACTGTGTAACTGTACAGAGTCACTGTTTATTCAGGGTTAGGGTTACTGTGTCACTGTACAGAGTCACTGTTTATTCAGGGTGAGGATCACTGTGTAACTGTACGGAGCCACTGTTTCTTCAGGGTGAAGATCACTGTGTAACTGTACAGAGTCACTGTTTATTCAGGGTGAGGGTCACTGTGTAACTGGACAGGGTAACTGTTCATTCAGGGTGAGGGTCACTTTGTAACTGTACAGAGTCACTGTTTATTCTGGTTGAGGGTCACTCACTGTGTCACTGTACAGAGGCACTGTTTATTCAAGGTGAGGGTCACTGTGAAACTGTACGGAGTCACTCTTTATTCAGGATGAGGCTCACTGTGTAACTGTATAGGATCACTGTATATTCAGGGTGACGGTCACTGTATAACTGTACAGAATCACTGTTCATTCAGGGTTTCGTCACTGTGTCTCTGTACAGAGTCACTGTTTATACAGGGTGAGGGTCACTGTATAACTGTAAAGAATAACTGTTTATTCAGGGTGAGGGCCACTCACTGTTTAACTGCACAGAGTCACTGTTTTATTGAGGGTGATTGTCACTGTGTAACTGTACAGGGTCACTGTATATTCAGGGTGACGGTCACTGTATACCTGTACAGAATCACTGTTCTTTCAGGGTGTGGGTCACTGTGTCTCTGTACAGAGTCACTGTCTATTCAGGGTGAGGGTCACTGTTTAACTGTACAGAGTCACTGTTAATTCTAGGCGACTCACTGTGTAACCGTACAGAGTTACTGTTTATTCAGGGTGAGGTTCACTGTGTAACTGTACAGTGTCACTGTTTATTCAGGGTAAGTGTCACTCACTGTGTAACTGTACAGGATCACTGTTTATTCAGGGTGAGGGTTACTGTGTAACTGTAGAGAGTCAATGTTTATTCAGGGTGAGGGTGACTCTGCGTAACTGTACAGAGTCAATGTTTATTCAGCGTTAGGGTCATTCACTGTGTAACTGTACAGAGTCACTGTTTATTCAGGGTGAGGGTCACTCACTGTGTAACTGTACAGAGTCACTGTCTATTCTGGATGATGATCACTGAGTAACTGTACAGAGTCACTGTTTATTCAGGGTGAGGGTCACTGTGTAACTGGTACAGAGTCACTGTTTATTCAGGGTGAGGGTCACTCATTGTGTAACTGTACAGAGTCACTGTTTATTCTAGGTGAGGGTCACTCACTGTGTAACTGTACAGAGTCACTGTTTGTTCAGGGTGAGAGTCACTGTGTAACTGTACAGAGTCACTGATTATTCAGGGTGAGGGTTACTGTGTAACTGTACAGAGTCACTGTTTATTCAGGGTGAGGGTCACTCACTTTCTCACTATACAGAGTCACTGTTTATTCAGGGTGAGGGTCACTCACTTTGTCAGTATACAGAGTCACTGTTTATTGAGGGTGAGAGTCACTGTGTCCCTGTACAGAGGCACTGTTTATTCAGGGTGAGGGTCACTGTGTAACTGTACAGAGTCACTGTTTATTCAGGGAGAGGTTCACTCACTGTGTCACTGTACAGAGTCAATTTTTATTTAGGGTGAGCGTCACTGTGCAATTGCACAGAGTCATTCTTTATTCAGTGTGAGGGTTACTGTGTCACTCTACAGAGTCACTGTTTATTCAGGGTGAGGGTCACTGTGTAACTGTACAGAGTCACTGTTTATTCAGGGTTAGGGTTACTGTGTCACTGTACAGAGTCACTGTTTATTCAGGGTGAGGATCACTGTGTAACTGTACGGAGTCACTGTATATTCAGGGTGAGGGTCACTCACTTTCTCACTATACAGAGTCACTGTTTATTCAGGGTGAGGGTCACTGTGTAACTGGACAGGGTAACTGTTCATTCAGGGTGAGGGTCACTGTGTAACTGTACAGAGTCACTGTTTATTCTGGTTGAGGGTCACTCACTGTGTCACTGTACAGAGTTACTGTTTATTCAGGGTGAGGGTCACTGTGAAACTGTACGGAGTCACAGTTTATTTAGGATGAGGCTCACTGTGTAACTGTACAGAGTCACTGTTTATTCAGGGTGAGGGTCACTCACTGTGTAACTGTACAGAGTCACTGTCTATTCTGGGTGAGGATCACTGAGTTACTGTACAGAGTCACTGTTTATTCAGGGTTAGCGTTACTCACTGTAACTGTACAGAATCAGTGTTTATTCAGTGTGAGGTTCACTGTGTAACTGTACAGAGTCACTGTTTCTTCAGGGTGAGGGTCACTGTGTAACTGTACAGAGTCACTGTTTCTTCAGGGTGAGGGTCACTGTGTAACTGTACAGAGTCACAGTATATTCAGGGTTAGGGTTACTCACTGTGTAACTATACAGAGTCACTGTGTAACTGTACAGAGTCACTGTTTATTCAGGGTGAGGGTCACTCACTGTGTCACTGTACAGAGTCACTTTTTATTCAGGGTGAGGGTCACTGTGCAATTTTACTGAGTCATTCTTTATTCAGTGTGAGGGATACAGAGTCACTCTTTATTCAGGGTGAGGATCACTGTGTAGCTGTACAGAGTCACTGTTTATTCAGAGTGAGGGTCACTGTGTGACTGTACAGAGTCAGTGTTTATTCAGGGTGAGGGTCACTGTGTAAATGTACAGAGTCACCTTTTATTCAGGGTGAGGGTCACTGTAACTGTACAGAGTCACTGTTTATTCAGGGTGAGGTTCACTCACTGTAACTGTACAGAGTCACTGTTTATTCAGGGTGAGGTTCACTCACTGTAACTGTACAGAGTCACTGTTTATTCAGGGTGAGGTTCACTCACTGTAACTGTACAGAGTCACTGTTTATTCAGGGTGAGGGTCACAGTGTCTAGGTACACAGTCACTGTTTATTCAGGGTGAGGGTCACGCATTGTAACTCTACAGAGTCACTGTTTATTGAGGGTGAGTGTCACTGTGTAACTGTAAAGAATCACTGTTTATTCAGGGTGAGGGACACTGTGTAACTGTACACAGCCACTGTTTATTCAGGGTGAGGGTCACTCACTGTGTCACTGTACAGAGGCACTGTTTTTTCAGGGTGAGGGTCATTGTGTAATTGTACAGAGTCACTTTTTATTCAGGGTGAGGGTCACTGTGTAACTGTACAAAGTCACTGTTTATTCAGGGTGAGGGTCACTGTGTAATTGTACAGAGTCACTGTGTATTCAGGGTGAGGGTCACTCACTGTGTAACTGTACATAGTCACTGTTTATTCAGGGTGAGGGTCACTGTATAACTGTACAGAGTCACTGTGTATTCAGGGTGAGGGTCACTATGTAACTGTACAGAGTCAGTGATTATTCTGGGTGAGGGTCACTGTGGAACCGTGCAGAGTCACTGTTTATTCCGGGTGAGGGTCACTCGCTGTGTAAATGTACAGGGTCACTGTTTATTCAGGGTGAGGGTCACTCACTGTGTAACTGTACAGAGTCACTGTTTATTAAGTGTGAGGATCACTGTGTAACTGTACAGAGTCACTGTTTATTCAGGGAGAGGGTCACAGTGTAGCTGTATAGAGTTACTGTTTATTCAGGGTGAGGGTCACTGTCTCTCTGTACAGAGTCACTGTTTATTCAGGGTGAGGGTCAGTGTGTAACTGTACAGAGTCACTGTTTATTCAGGGTGAGGGTTACTGTGTCACTGTACAGAGTCACTGTTTATTCAGGGTGAGGGTCACTCACTGTGTCACTGTACAGAGTCACTTTTTATTCAGGGTGAGGGTCACTGTGTAATTGTACAGAGTCATTCTTTATTCAGTGTGATGGTTACTGTGTCACTCTACAGAGTCACTGTTTATTCAGGGTGAGGATCACTGTGCAACTGGACAGAGTCACTGTTCATTCAGGGTGAGGATCACTGTGTAACTGTACAGAGTCACTGTTTATTCTGGGTGAGGGTCACTGTGTAACTGTACAGAGTCACTGTTTATTCTGGGTGAGGGTCACTCGCTGTGTCACTCTACAGAGTCACTGTTTATTCAGGGTGAGGTTCACTGTGAAACTGCATAAAGTCACTTTTTTATTGAGGGGGAGGGTCACTGTTGAACTGTACAGTCACTGTTTATCAAGGATGAGGGTCACTGTGTAACTGTAGAGAGTCACTGTTTCTTCTGGGTGAGGGTCACTCACTGTGTCACTGTACAGAGTCACTGTTTATTCAGGGTGAGGTTCACTATGAAACTGTACGGAGTCACTGTTTATTCAGGGTGAGGTTCACTATGAAACTGTACGGAGTTACTGTTTATTCAGGGTGAGGGTCAGTGTGGAACTGTACAGAGTCACTGTTTATTCAGGGTGAGGGTCACTGTGTAACTGTACACAGTCACTGTTTTATTGAGGGTGAGGGTCATTGTTTAATTGTACAGTGTCACTGTTTATTCTGGGTGAGGGACACTGCGTAACTGTACAGTCACTGTTTACTCATGGTGAGGGTCACTGTGTAACTGTGCGGAGTCAGTGTTTATTCAGGGTAAGTGTCACTCACTGTGCAACTGAACAGAGTCACTGTTGATTCAGGGTGAGGGTCACTGTGTAACTGTACAGAGTGAATGTTTATTTAGAGTGAGGGTCATTGTGTAATTGTACAGAGTCACTGTTTATGCAGGGCGATTTTCACTCTTTGTGTAACTGTAGAGAGTCACTGTTTATTCAGGGTGAGGGTCAGTGTGTAACTGTACGGAGTCACTGTTTTATTGACGGTGTGGGTCACTGTGTAACTGTACAGAGTAACTGTTTCTTCAGGGTGAGGGTCACTGTGTAACTGTACAGTGTCACTGTTTATTCAGGGTGAGAGTCAGTGTAACTGTACAGAGTCACTGTTTATTCAGGGTGAGGGTCACTGTGTAACTGGTACAGAGTCATTGTTTGTTCAGGGTGAGGGTCACTGTATAACTGTACAGAGTCACTGATTATTCGGGGTGAGGGTTACTGTGTAACTGTACAGAGTCACTTTTTATTCAGGGTGAGGGTCACTCACTTTGCCATTATACAGAGTCACTGTTTATTCAGGGTGAGGGTCACTGTGTAACTGGACAGGGTAACTGTTCATTCAGGGTGAGGGTCACTGTGTAACTGTACAGAGTCACTGTTTATTCTGGTTGAGGGTCACTCACTGTGTCACTGTACAGAGTCACTGTTTATTCAGGGTGAGGGTCACTGTGAAACTGTACGGAGTCACAGTTTATTCAGGATGAGGCTCACTGTGTAACTGTACAGAGTCACTGTTTATTCAGCGTTAGGGTCATTCACTGTGTAACTGTACAGAGTCACTGTTTATTCAGGGTGAGGGTCACTCACTGTGTAACTGTACAGAGTCACTGTCTATTCTGGGTGAGGATCACTGAGTAACTGTACAGAGTCACTGTTTATTCAGGGTTAGCGTTACTCACTGTAACTGTACAGAATCAGTGTTTATTCAGTGTGAGGTTCACTGTGTAACTGTACAGAGTCACTGTTTATTCAGGGTTAGGGTTACTCACTGTGTAACTCTACAGAGTCACTGTGTAACTGTACAGAGTCACTGTTTGTTCAGGGTGAGGGTCACTGTGTAACTGTACAGAGTCACTGATTACTCAAGGTGAGCGTCACTGTGTAACTGAGCAGGGTCACTGTATAACTGTGCAGAGTCACTGTTTATTAAGGATGAGGGTCACTGTGTAACTGTATAGAGTCACTGTTTTATTGAGGGTGAGGGTCACTGTGTAACTGTACAGAGTCACTGTTTATTCAGGGTTAGGGTTACTGTGTCACTGTACAGAGTCACTGTTTATTCAGGGTGAGGGTCACTCACTTTGTCACTATACAGAGTCACTGTTTATTCAGGGGGAGGGTCACTGTGCAATTGTACAGACTCATTCTTTATTCTGGGTGAAGATCACTGTGTAAGTCTACAGAGACACTGTTTATTCAGGGTGAGGGTCACTGTGTAACTGGACAGGGTAACTGTTCATTCAGGGTGAGGGTCACTGTGTAACTGTACAGAGTCACTGTATATTCTGGTTGAGGGTCACTCACTGTGTCACTCTACAGAGTCACTGTTTATTCAGGGTGAGAGTCACTATGTAACTGTACAGAGTCAGTGATTATTCTGGGTGAGGGTCACTGTGGAACCGTGCAGAGTCACTGTTTATTCCGGGTGAGGGTCACTCGCTGTGTAAATGTACAGGGTCACTGTTTATTCAGGGTGAGGGTCACTCACTGTGTAACTGTACATAGTCACTGTTTATTAAGGGTGAGGATCACTGTGTAACTGTACAGAGTCACTGTTTATTCAGGGTGAGGGTCACGGTGTAACTGTACAGAGTCACTGTTTATTCAGGGTGAGGGTTACTGTGTCACTGTACAGAGGCACTGTTTATTCAGGGTGAGGGTCACTCACTGTGTCACTGTACAGAGTCACTTTTTATTCAGGGTGAGGGTCACTGTGTAATTGTACAGAGTCATTCTTTATTCAGTGTGAGGGTTACTGTGTCACTCTACAGAGTCACTGTTTATTCAGGGTGAGGGTCACTCACTGTGTAACTGTACAGAGTCACTGTTTATTCTGGGTGAGGGTCACTCACTGTGTAACTGTACAGATTCATTGTTTATTAAGGGTGAGGTTCACTGTTTAACTGTACAGAGTCACTTTTTATTCAGGGTGAGGGTCACTCACTTTGTCATTATACAGAGTCACTGTTCATTCAGGGTGAGGGTCACTGTGTAACTGTACAGAGTCACTGTGTAACTGTGCAGGGTCACTGTGTAACTGTACAGAGTCACTGTTTATTCTGGGTGAGGGTCACTGATTGTGTAACTGTGCACAGTCACTTTTTATTCAGAGTGAGGGTCACTGTGTGACTGTACAGAGTCAGTGTTTATTCAGGGTGAGGGTCACTGTGTAAATGTACAGAGTCACTGTTTATTCAGGGTGAGGGTCACTGTAACTGTACAGAGTCGCTGTTTATTCAGGGTGAGGTTCACTCACTGTAACTGTACAGAGTAACTGTTTATTCAGGGTGAGGTTCACTCACTGTAACTGTACAGAGTCACTGTTTATTCAGGGTGAGGTTCACTCACTGTGTAACTGTGCAGAGTCACTGTTTATTCAGGGTGAGGGTCACTGTATAACTGTACAGAATCACTGTTTATTCAGGGTGAGGGTCACAGTGTCTAGGAACACAGTCACTGTTTATTCAGGGTGAGGGTCACTCGCTGTAACTGTACAGAGTCACTGTTTATTCAGGGTGAGGGTCACTGTGCAACTGTACAAAGTCACTGTTTATTCAGGGTGAGGGTTACTGTGTCACTGTACATAGTCACTGTTTATTCAGGGCGAGGATCACTGTGTAACTGTACAGAGTCACTGCTTATTCAGGGTGAGGGTCACTGTGTAACTGTACAGAGTCACTGTTTATTCAGGGTGAGGGTTACTGTGTAACTTTACAGAGTCACTGCTTATTCAGGGTGAGGGTCACTGTGGAACTGTACAGAGTCACTGTTTACTCAGGGTGAGGGTCACTCACTGTGTAACTGTACAGAATCACTATTTGCTCAGGGTGAGGGTCACTGTGTAACTGTACAGAGTCACTGTTTATTAAGGGTGAGGGTCACTGTGTCTCTGTACACAGTCACTGTTTATTCAGGGTGAGGGTCACTGTGTCTCTGTACACAGTCACTGTTTATTCAGGGTGAGGGTCACTCATTGTAACTGTACAGAGTCACTGTTTATTGAGGGTGAGGGTCACTGTGTAACTGTGCAGAGTCACTGTTTATTCTGGGTGAGGGTCACTCACTGTGTCACTATACAGAGTCACTGTTTATTCAGGGTGACGGTCACTATATAACTGTAAAGAATCACTGTTTATTCAGGGTGAGGGTTACTGTGTAATTGTACAGAGTCACTTTTTATTCAGGGTGAGGGTCACTGTGTAACTGTACAAAGTCACTGTTTATTCAGGGTGAGGGTCACTGTGGAACTGTACAGAGTCACTGTGTATTCAGGGTGAGGGTCACTCACTGTGTAACTGTGCAGAGTCACTGTTTATTCAGGGTTAGGGTCACTGTATAACTGTACAGAATCACTGTTTATTCAGGGTGAGGGTCACAGTGTCTAGGTACACAGTCACTGTTTATTCAGGGTGAGGGTCACTGTGTAACTGTACAAAGTCACTGTTTATTCAGGGTGCGGATCACTGTAACTGTACAGAGTCACTGCTCATTCAGGGTGAGGATCACTGTGTAACTGTACAGAGTCACTGCTTATTCAGGGTGAGGGTTACTGTGTCATTGTACAGAGTCACTGTTTATTCAGGGTGAGGGTCACTCACTGTGTCACTGTACAGAGTCACTTTTTATTCAGGGTGAGGGTCACTGTGTAATTGTACAGAGTCATTCTTTATTCAGTGTGAGGGTTACTGTGTCACTCTACAGAGTCACTGTTTATTCAGGGTGAGGATCACTGTGCAACTGGACAGAGTCACTGTTCATTCAGGGTGAGGATCACTGTGTAACTGTACAGAGTTACTGTTTATTCTGGGTGAGGGTCACTGTGTAACTGTACAGAGTCATTGTTTATTCTGGGTGAGGGTCACTCGCTGTGTTACTCTACAGAGTCACTGTTTATTCAAGGTGAGGTTCACTGTGAAACTGCATAAAGTCACTGTTTTATTGAGGGTGAGGGTCACTGTGTAACTGTACAGTCACTGTTTATTCAGGGTGAGGATCACTCACTGTGTAACTGTACACAGTCACTGTTTACTCAGGGTGAGGTTCACTGTGTAACTGTACAGAGTCACTGTTTATTAAGGATGAGGGTCACTGTGTCACTGTACGGAGTCACTGTTTATTCAGGGTGAGGATCACTGTGTCACTGTACAGAGTCACTTTTTATTCAGGGTGAGGGTCACTGTGCAATTGTACAGAGTCATTCTTTATTCAGTGTGAGGGTCACTCACTGTGTAACTGTACAGAGTCACTGTTTATTCAGGGTGACAGTCACTGTAACTATACAGAGTGACTGTTTATTCTGCGTGAGGGTCACTCACTGTGTCACTGTACAGAGTCACTGTTTATTCAGGGTGAGGGTCACTCACTGTGTAACTGTACAGAATCACTATTTGCTCAGGGTGAGGGTCACTGTGTAACTGTACAGAGTCACTGTTTATTAAGGGTGAGGGTCACTGTGTCTCTGTACACAGTCACTGTTTATTCAGGGTGAGGGTCACTGTGTCTCTGTACACAGTCACTGTTTATTCAGGGTGAGGGTCACTCATTGTAACTGTACAGAGTCACTGTTTATTGAGGGTGAGGGTCACTGTGTAACTGTGCAGAGTCACTGTTTATTCTGGGTGAGGGTCACTCACTGTGTCACTGTACAGAGTCACTGTTTATTCAGGGTGACGGTCACTATATAACTGTAAAGAATCACTGTTTATTCAGGGTGAGGGACACTGTGTAACTGTACACAGTCACTGTTTATTCAGGGTGAGGGTCACTCACTGTGTCACTGTACAGAGGCACTGTTTTTTCAGGGTGAGGGTTACTGTGTAATTGTACAGAGTCACTTTTTATTCAGGGTGAGGGTCACTGTGTAGCTGTACAAAGTCACTGTTTATTCAGGGTGAGGGTCACTGTGTAACTGTACAGAGTCACTGTGTATTCAGGGTGAGGGTCACTCACTGTGTAACTGTGCAGAGTCACTGTGTATTCAGGGTTAGGGTCACTGTATAACTGTACAGAATCACTGTTTATTCAGGGTGAGGGTCACAGTGTCTAGGTACACAGTCACTGTTTATTCAGGGTGAGGGTCACTGTGTAACTGTACAAAGTCACTGTTTATTCAGGGTGCGGATCACTGTGTAACTGTACAGAGTCACTGCTCATTCAGGGTGAGGATCACTGTGTAACTGTACAGAGTCACTGCTTATTCAGGGTGAGGGTTACTGTGTCATTGTACAGAGTCACTGTTTATTCAGGGTGAGGGTCACTCACTGTGTCACTGTACAGAGTCACTTTTTATTCAGGGTGAGGGTCACTGTGTAATTGTACTGAGTCATTCTTTATTCAGTGTGAGGGTTACTGTGTCACTCTACAGAGTCACTGTTTATTCAGGGTGAGGATCACTGTGCAACTGGACAGAGTCACTGTTCATTCAGGGTGAGGATCACTGTGTAACTGTACAGAGTTATTGTTTATTCTGGGTGAGGGTCACTGTGTAACTGTACAGAGTCATTGTTTATTCTGGGTGAGGGTCACTCGCTGTGTCACTCTACAGAGTCACTGTTTATTCAGGGTGAGGTTCACTGTGAAACTGCGTAAAGTCACTGTTTTATTGAGGGTGAGGGTCACTGTGTAACTGTACAGTCACTGTTTATTCAGGGTGAGGATCACTCACTGTGTAACTGTACACAGTCACTGTTTACTCAGGGTGAGGTTCACTGTGTAACTGTACAGAGTCACTGTTTATTAAGGATGAGGGTCACTGTGTCACTGTACGGAGTCACTGTTTAGTCAGGGTGAGGATCACTGTGTCACTGTACAGAGTCACTTTTTATTCAGGGTGAGGGTCACTGTGCAATTGTACAGAGTCATTCTTTATTCAGTGTGAGGGTCACTCACTGTGTAACTGTACAGAGTCACTGTTTATTCAGGGTGACAGTCACTGTAACTATACAGAGTGACTGTTTATTCTGCGTGAGGGTCACTCACTGTGTCACTGTACAGAGTCACTGTTTATTCTGGGTGAGGGTCACTCACTGTGTAACTGTACAGAGTCACTGTTTATTCAGGGTGAGGGTCACTGTGTAACTGTACAGTGTCACTGTTTATTCAGTGTGAGAGTCAGTGTAACTGTACTGAGTCACTGTTTATTCAGGGTGAGGGTCACTGTGTAACTGGTACAGAGTCACTGTTTATTCAGGGTGAGGGTCACTCATTGTGTAACTGTACAGAGTCACTGTTTATTCTGGGTGAGAGACACTCACTGTGTAACTGTACAGAGTCACTGTTCAGGGTGAGAGTCACTGTGTAACTGTACAGAGTGACTGATTATTCAGGGTGAGGTTTACTGTGTAACTGTACAGAGTCACTTTTTATTCAGGGTGAGGGTCACTCACTTTCTCACTATACAGAGTCATTGTTTATTCAGGGTGAGGGTCACTCACTTTGTCAGTATACAGAGTCACTGTTTATTGAGGGTGAGGGTCACTGTGTAACTGGACAGGGTCACTGTTTATTCAGGGTGAGGGTCACTGTGTCACTGTACAGAGTCACTTTTTATTCAGGGTGAGGGTCACTGTGCAATTGTACAGAGTCATTCTTTATTCAGTGTGAGGGTTACTGTGTCACTCTGCAGAGACACTGTTAATTCAGGGTGAGGGTGACTGTTTAACTGGAGAGGGTCACTGTTCATTCAGGGTGAGGGTTACTGTGTAACTGTACAGAGTCACTGTTTATTCAGGGTGAGGGTCACTCACTGTGTAACTGTACAGAGTCACTGTTTATTCAGGGTGACGGTCACTGTGTAACTATACAGAGTCACTGTTTATTCTGGGTGAGGGTCACTCACTGTGTCACTGTACAGAGTCACTGTTTATTCAGGGTGAGGGTCACTCACTGTGTAACTGTACAGAGTCACTGTTTATTCAGGGTGAGGGTCACTGTGTAACTGTACAGTGTCACTGTTTTATTCAGGGTGAGAGTCAGTGTAACTGTACAGTGTCACTGTTTATTCAGGGTGAGGGTCACTGTGTAACTGGTACAGAGTCACTGTTTATTCAGGGTGAGGGTCACTCATTGTGTAACTGTACAGAGTCACTGTTTATTCTAGGTGAGGGTCACTCGCTGTGTAACTGTACAGAGTCACTGTTTGTTCAGGGTGAGAGTCACTGTGTAACTGTACAGAGTCACTGATTATTCAGGGTGAGGGTTACTGTGTAACTGTACAGAGTCACTGTTTATTCAGGGTGAGGGTCACTCACTTTCTCACTATACAGAGTCACTGTTTATTCAGGGTGAGGGTCACTCACTTTGTCAGTATACAGAGTCACTGTTTATTGAGGGTGAGGGTCACTGTGTCCCTGTACAGAGGCACTGTTTATTCAGGGTGAGGGTCACTGTGTAACTGTACAGAGTCACTGTTTATTCAGGGAGAGGTTCACTCACTGTGTCACTGTACAGAGTCACTTTTTATTTAGGGTGAGCGTCACTGTGCAATTGCACAGAGTCATTCTTTATTCAGTGTGAGGGTTACTGTGTCACTCTACAGAGTCACTGTTTATTCAGGGTGAGGGTCACTGTGTAACTGTACAGAGTCACTGTTTCTTCAGGGTGAAGATCACTGTGTAACTGTACAGAGTCACTGTTTATTCAGGGTGAGGGTCACTGTGTAACTGGACAGGGTAACTGTTCATTCAGGGTGAGGGGCACTTTGTAACTGTACAGAGTCACTGTTTATTCTGGTTGAGGGTCACTCACTGTGTCACTGTACAGAGGCACTGTTTATTCAAGGTGAGGGTCACTGTGAAACTGTACGGAGTCACTCTTTATTCAGGATGAGGCTCACTGTGTAACTGTATAGGATCACTGTATATTCAGGGTGATGGTCACTGTATAACTGTACAGAATCACTGTTAATTCAGGGTTTCGTCACTGTGTCTCTGTACAGAGTCACTGTTTATTCAGGGTGAGGGTCACTGTTTAACTGTACAGAGTCACTATTAATTCAAGGTGTCTCACTGTGTAACTGTACAGAGTCACTGTTTCTTGAGGGTGAGGGTCACTGTGTAACTGTACAGAGTCACTGTTTATTCAGGGTGAGGGTCACTGTTTAACTGTACAGAGTCACTGTTTATACAGGGTGAGGGTCACTGTATAACTGTACAGAATAACTGTTTATTCAGGGTGAGGGCCACTCACTGTTTAACTGCACAGAGTCACTGTTTTATTGAGGGTGATTGTCACTGTGTAACTGTACAGGGTCACTGTATATTCAGGGTGACGGTCACTGTATACCTGTACAGAATCACTGTTCTTTCAGGGTGTGGGTCACTGTGTCTCTGTACAGAGTCACTGTCTATTCAGGGTGAGGGTCACTGTTTAACTGTACAGAGTCACTGTTAATTCTAGGCGACTCACTGTGTAACCGTACAGAGTTACTGCTTATTCAGGGTGAGGTTCACTGTGTAACTGTACAGTGTCACTGTTTATTCAGGGTAAGTGTCACTCACTGTGTAACTGTACAGGATCACTGTTTATTCAGGGTGAGGGTCACTGTGTAACTGTAGAGAGTCAATGTTTATTCAGGGTGAGGGTGACTCTGCGTAACTGTACAGAGTCAATGTTTATTCAGCGTTAGGGTCATTCACTGTGTAACTGTACAGAGTCACTGTTTATTCAGGGTGAGGGTCACTCACTGTGTAACTGTACAGAGTCACTGTCTATTCTGGATGATGATCACTGAGTAACTGTACAGAGTCACTGTTTATTCTGGGTGAGGGTCACTCACTGTGTAACTGTACAGAGTCACTGTTTATTCAGGGTGAGGGTCACTGTGTAACTGTACAGTGTCACTGTTTTATTCAGGGTGAGAGTCAGTGTAACTGTACAGAGTCACTGTTTATTTAGGGTGAGGGTCACTGTGTAACTGGTACAGAGTCACTGTTTATTCAGGGTGAGGGTCACTCATTATGTAACTGTACAGAGTCACTGTTTATTCTAGGTGAGGGTCACTCACTGTGTAACTGTACAGAGTCACTGTTTGTTCAGGGTGAGAGTCACAGTGTAACTGTACAGAGTCACTGATTATTCAGGGTGAGGGTTACTGTGTAACTGTTCAGAGTCACTGTTTATTCAGGGTGAGGGTCACTCACTTTCTCACTATACAGAGTCACTGTTTATTGAGGGTGAGGGTCACTGTGTCCCTGTACAGAGGCACTGTTCATTCAGGGTGAGGGTCACTGTGTAACTGGACAGGGTAACTGTTCATTCAGGGTGAGGGTCACTGTGTAACTGTACAGAGTTACTGTTTATTCAGGGTGAGGGTCACTGTGAAACTGTACGGAGTCACAGTTTATTTAGGATGAGGCTCACTGTGTAACTGTACAGAGTCACTGTTTATTCAGGGAGAGGTTCACTCACTGTGTCACTGTACAGAGTCACTTTTTATTTATGGTGAGTGTCACTGTGCAATTGCACAGAGTCATTCTTTATTCAGTGTGAGGGTTACTGTGTCACTCTACAGAGTCACTGTTTATTCAGGGTGAGGGTCACTGTGTAACTGTACAGAGTCACTGTTTAGTCAGGGTTAGGGTTACTGTGTCACTGTACAGAGTCACTGTTTATTCAGGGTGAGGATCACTGTGTAACTGTACGGAGTCACTGTTTCTTCAGGGTGAAGATCACTGTGTAACTGTACAGAGTCACTGTTTATTCAGGGTGAGGGTCACTGTGTAACTGGACAGGGTAACTGTTCATTCAGGGTGAGGGTCACTTTGTAACTGTACAGAGTCACTGTTTATTCTGGTTGAGGGTCACTCACTGTGTCACTGTACAGAGGCACTGTTTATTCAAGGTGAGGGTCACTGTGAAACTGTACGGAGTCACTCTTTATTCAGGATGAGGCTCACTGTGTAACTGTATAGGATCACTGTATATTCAGGGTGACGGTCACTGTATAACTGTACAGAATCACTGTTCATTCAGGGTTTCGTCACTGTGTCTCTGTACAGAGTCACTGTTTATTCAGGGTGAGGGTCACTGTTTAACTGTACAGAGTCACTGTTAATTCAAGGTGTCTCACTGTGTAACTGTACAGAGTCACTGTTTCTTCAGGGTGAGGGTCACTGTGTAACTGTATAGAGTCACTGTTTATTCAGGGTGAGGGTCACTGTTTAACTGTACAGAGTCACTGTTTATACAGGGTGAGGGTCACTGTATAACTGTACAGAATAACTGTTTATTCTGGGTGAGGGTCACTCACTGTGTAACTGTACAGAGTCACTGTTTATTCAGGGTGAGGGTCACTGTGTAACCGTACAGAGTCACTGATTATTCAGGGTGAGGGTTACTGTGTAACTGTACAGAGTCACTTTTTATTCAGGGTGAGGGTCACTCACTTTCTCACTATACAGAGTCACTGTTTATTCAGGGTGAGGGTCACTGTGTAACTGGACAGGGTAACTGTTCATTCAGGGTGAGGGTCACTGTGTAACTGTACAGAGTCACTGTTTATTCTGGTTGAGGGTCACTCACTGTCTCACTGTACAGAGTTACTGTTTATTCAGGGTGAGGGTCACTGTGAAACTGTACGGAGTCACAGTTTATTTAGGATGAGGCTCACTGTGTAACTGTACAGAGTCACTGTTTATTCAGCATTAGGGTCATTCACTGTGTAACTGTACAGAGTCACTGTTTATTCAGGGTGAGGGTTACTCACTTTGTAACTGTACAGAGTCACTGTCTATTCTGGGTGAGGATCACTGAGTAACTGTACAGAGTCACTGTTTATTCAGGGTTAGCGTTACTCACTGTAACTGTACAGAATCAGTGTTTATTCAGTGTGAGGTTCACTGTGTAACTGTACAGAGTCACTGTTTCTTCAGGGTGAGGGTCACTGTGTAACTGTACAGAGTCACTGTTTCTTCAGGGTGAGGGTCACTGTGTAACTGTACAGAGTCACAGTATATTCAGGGTTAGGGTTACTCACTGTGTAACTATACAGAGTCACTGTGTAACTGTACAGAGTCACTGTTTATTCAGGGTGAGGGTCACTCACTGTGTCACTGTACAGAGTCACTTTTTATTCAGGGTGAGGGTCACTGTGCAATTGTACTGAGTCATTCTTTATTCAGTGTGAGGGATACAGAGTCACTCTTTATTCAGGGTGAGGATCACTGTGTAGCTGTACAGAGTCACTGTTTATTCAGAGTGAGGGTCACTGTGTGACTGTACAGAGTCAGTGTTTATTCAGGGTGAGGGTCACTGTGTAAATGTACAGAGTCACCTTTTATTCAGGGTGAGGTTCACTCACTGTAACTGTACAGAGTCACTGTTTATTCAGGGTGAGATTCACTCACTGTAGCTGTACAGAGTCACTGTTTATTCAGGGTGAGGTTCACTCACTGTAACTGTACAGAGTCACTGTTTATTCAGGGTGAGGGTCACAGTGTCTAGGTACACAGTCACTGTTTATTCAGGGTGAGGGTCACGCATTGTAACTGTACAGAGTCACTGTTTATTGAGGGTGAGGGTCACTGTGTAACTGTAAAGAATCACTGTTTATTCAGGGTGAGGGACACTGTGTAACTGTACACAGCCACTGTTTATTCAGGGTGAGGGTCACTCACTGAGTCACTGTACAGAGGCACTGTTTTTTCAGGGTGAGGGTCATTGTGTAATTGTACAGAGTCACTTTTTATTCAGGGTGAGGGTCACTGTGTAACTGTACAAAGTCACTGTTTATTCAGGGTGAGGGTCACTGTGTAATTGTACAGAGTCACTGTGTATTCAGGGTGAGGGTCACTCACTGTAACTGTACAGAGTCACTGTTTATTCAGGGTGAGGGTCACTGTATAACTGTAGAGAGTCACTGTGTATTCAGGGTGAGGGTCACTATGTAACTGTACAGAGTCAGTGATTATTCTGGGTGAGGGTCACTCGCTGTGTAAATGTGCAGGGTCACTGTTTATTCAGGGTGAGGGTCACTCACTGTGTAACTGTACAGAGTCACTGTTTATTAAGTGTGAGGATCACTGTGTAACTGTACAGAGTCACTGTTTATTCAGGGAGAGAGTCACAGTGTAGCTGTATAGAGTTACTGTTTATTCAGGGTGAGGGTCACTGTCTCTCTGTACAGAGTCACTGTTTATTCAGGGTGAGGGTCAGTGTGTAACTGTACAGAGTCACTGTTTATTCAGGGTGAGGGTTACTGTGTCACTGTACAGAGTCACTGTTTATTCAGGGTGAGGGTCACTCACTGTGTCACTGTACAGAGTCACTTTTTATTCAGGGTGAGGGTCACTGTGTAATTGTACAGAGTCATTCTTTATTCAGTGTGATGGTTACTGTGTCACTCTACAGAGTCACTGTTTATTCAGGGTGAGGATCACTGTGTAACTGTACAGAGTCACTAGTTATTCTGGGTGAGGGTCACTGTGTAACTATACAGAGTCACTGTTTATTCTGGGTGAGGTTCACTCGCTGTGTCACTCGACAGAGTCACTGTTTATTCAGGGTGAGGTTCACTGTGAAACTGCATAAAGTCACTGTTTTATTGAGGATGAGGGTCATTGTTGAACTGTACAGAGTCACTGTTTATTCAGGGTGAGGATCACTCACTCTGTAACTGTACACAGTCACTGTTTACTCAGCGTGAGGGTCACTGTGTAACTGTACAGAGTCACTGTTTATTAAGGATGAGGGTCACCGTGTCACTGTACAGAGTCACTGTTTATTGAGGGTGAGGATCACCGAGTCACTGTACAGAGTCACTTTTTATTCAGGGTGAGGGTCACTGTGTCACTCTGCAGAGTCACTGGTAATTCAGGGTGAGGGTCACTGTTTAACTGGACAGGGTCACTGTTCATTCAGGGTGAGGGTCACTGTGTAACTGTACAGAGTCGCTGTTTATTCAGAGTGAGGGTCACTGTGTAAATGTACAGAATCACTGTTTATTCAGGGTGACGGTCACTGTAACTGTACAGAGTCACTGTTCATTCAGGGTGAGGATCACTTTGTAACTGTACAGAGTCACTGTTTATTCTGGGTCAGGGTCACTTGCTGTGTCACTCTACAGAGTCACTGTTTATTCTGGATGAGGTTCACTGTGAAACTGCATAAAGTCACTGTTTATTCAGGGTGAGGGTCACAGTGTCTAGGTACACAGTCACTGTCTATTCAGGGTGAGGGTCACTTGCTGTAATTGTACAAAGTCACTGTTTATTCAGGGTGAGGGTTACTGTGTTACTGTACAGAGTCACTGCTTATTCAGAGTGAGGATCACTGTGTAACTGTACAGAGTCACTGTTTATTCAGGGTGAGGGTCACTGTATAACTGTACAGAGTCACTGTTTTTTCAGGGTGAGGGTCACAGTGTAGCTGTACAGAGTCACTGTTTATTCAGGGTGAGGGTTACTGTCTCTCTGTACAGAGTCACTGTTTTTTCAGGGTGAGGGTCACAGTGTAGCTGTACAGAGTCACTGTTTATTCAGGGTGAGGGTAACTGTCTCTCTGTACAGAGTCACTGTTTATTCAGGGTGAGGGTCAGTGTGTAACTGTACAGAGTCACTGTTTATTCAGGGTGAGGGTCACTGTAACTGTACAGAGTCACTGTTTATTCAGGGTGAGGGTCACTGACTGTATCTGTACAGAGTCACAGTTTATTCAGGGTGAGGGTCACTGTGTAACTGTGCAGGTTCACTGTTTATTCAGGGTGAGTGTCACTCACTGTAACTGTACAGAGTCACTGTTTATTCCGGGTGAGGTTCACTGTGAAACTGTACGGAGTCACTGTTTATTCCCGGTGAGGGTCAGTGTGTAACTGTACAGGGTCACTGTTTATTCAGGGTGACGGTCACTGTATAACTGTACAGAATCACTGTTTATTCAGGGTGATGGTCACTGTATAACTGTACAGAATCACTGTTTATTCAGGGTGAGGTTCACTGTGTAACTGTACAGAGTCACTGTTTATTCAGGGTAATTGTCACTCACTGTGTAACTGTACAGTGTCACTGTTTATTCCGCGTGAGGGTCATTTACTGTGTAAATGTACAGAATCACTGTTTATTCAGGGTGTGGGTCACTCTGTCTTGTACAGAGTCGCTGTTTATTGAGGGTGAGAGTCACTGTGTAACTGTACAGAGTCACCGTTTATTCAGGATGAGGGTCACTGTAACTTCACAGAGTCACTGTTTATCCAGGGTGAGGGTCACGGTGTAACTATACAGAGTCACTGTTTATTCAGGGTGAGGGTCACTCACTGTGTAACTGTGCAGAGTCACTGTTTATTCAGGGTGAGGGTCACTGTATAACTGTACAGAATCACTGTTTATTCAGGGTGAGGGTCACAGTGTCTAGGTACACAGTCACTGTTTATTCAGGGTGAGGGTCACTCGCTGTAACTGTACAGAGTCACTGTTTATTCAGGGTGAGGGTCACTGTGTAACTGTACAAAGTCACTGTTTATTCAGGGTGAGGGTTACTGTGTCACTGTACAGAGTCACTGTTTATTCAGGGTGAGGGTCACTGTGTAACTGTACAGACTCACTGTTTATTCTGGGTGAGAGTCACTCACTGTGTCACTGTACAGAGTCACTGTTTCTTCAGGGTGAGGGTCACTCACTGTGTCACTGTACAGAGGCACTGTTTTTTCAGGGTGAGGGTCACTGTGTAATTGTACAGAGTCACTTTTTATTCAGGGTGAGGGTCACTGTGTAACTGTACAAAGTCACTGTTTATTCAGGGTGAGGGTCACTGTGTAACTGTACAGAGTCACTGTGTATTCAGGGTGAGGGTCACTCTCTGTGTAACTGTGCAGAGTCACTGTTTATTCAGGGTTAGGGTCACTGTATAACTGTACAGAATCACTCTTTATTCAGGGTGAGGGTCACAGTGTCTTGGTACACAGTCACTGTTTATTCAGGGTGAGGGTCACTCGCTGTAACTGTACAGAGTCACTGTTTATTCAGGGTGAGGGTCACTGTATAACTGCACAGAGTCACTGTTTATTCAGGGTGAGAGTCACTATGTAACTGTACAGAGTCAGTGATTATTCTGGGTGAGGGTCACTGTGGAACCGTGCAGAGTCACTGTTTATTCGGGTGAGGGTCACTCATTGTGTAACTGTACAGAGTCATTGTTTATTCAGGGTAAGGGTCACTGTGTAACTGTACAGAGTCACTGTGTATTCAGGGTGAGGGTCACTCACTGTGTAACTGTGCAGAGTCACTGTTTATTCAGGGTTAGGGTCACTGTATATCTGTACAGAATCACTGTTTATTCAGGGTGAGGGCCACAGTGTCTAGGTACACAGTCACTGTCTATTCAGGGTGAGGGTCACTTGCTGTAATTGTACAAAGTCACTGTATATTCAGGGTGAGGGTTACTGTGTTACTGTACAGAGTCACTGCTTATTCAGGGTGAGGATCACTGTGTAACTGTACAGAGTCACTGTTTATTCAGGGTGAGGGTCACTGTATAACTGTACAGAGTCACTGTTTTTTCAGGGTGAGGGTCACAGTGTAGCTGTACAGAGTCACTGTTTATTCAGGGTGAGGGTCACTGTCTCTCAGTACAGAGTCACTGTTTATTCAGGGTGAGGGTCAGTGTGTAACTGTACAGAGTCACTGATTATTCAGGGTGAGGGTCACTGTAACTGTACAGAGTCACTGTTTATTCAGGGTGAGGGTCACTGACTGTATCTGTACAGAGTCACTGTTTATTCAGGGTGATGGTCACTGTGTAACTGTGCAGGTTCACTGTTTATTCCGGGTGAGGTTCACTGTGAAACTGTACGGAGTCACTGTTTATACCGGGTGAGGGTCACTCGCTGTGTAAATGTACAGGGTCACTGTTTATTCAGGGTGAGGGTCACTCACTGTGTAACTGTACAGAGTCACTGTTTATTCAGGGTGAGGGTCACTGTGTAACTGTACAAAGTCACTGTTTATTCAGGGTGAGGGTTACTGTGTCACTGTACAGAGTCACTGTTTATTCAGGGTGAGGGTCACTGTGTAACTGTACAGAGTCACCGTTTATTCAGGGTGAGGGTCACTCATTGTAACTGTACAGAGTCACTGTTTATTGAGGGTGAGGGTCACTGTGTAAATGTACAGAGTCACTGTTTATTCTGGGTGAGAGTCACCCACTGTGTCACTGTACAGAGTCACTGTTTCTTCAGGGTGAGGGTCACTCACTGTGTCACTGTACAGAGGCACTGTTTTTTCAGGGTGAGGGTCACTGTGTAATTGTACAGAGTCACTTTTTATTCAGGGTGAGGGTCACTGTGTAACTGTACAAAGTCACTGTTTATTCAGGGTGAGGGTCACTGTGTAACTGTACAGAGTCACTGTGTATTCAGGGTGAGGGTCACTCTCTGTGTAACTGTGCAGAGTCACTGTTTATTCAGGGTTAGGGTCACTGTATAACTGTACAGAATCACTCTTTATTCAGGGTGAGGGTCACAGTGTCTAGGTACACAGTCACTGTTTATTCAGGGTGAGGGTCACTCGCTGTAACTGTACAGAGTCACTGTTTATTCAGGGTGAGGGTCACTGTATAACTGCACAGAGTCACTGTTTATTCAGGGTGAGAGTCACTATGTAACTGTACAGAGTCAGTGATTATTCTGGGTGAGGGTCACTGTGGAACCGTGCAGAGTCACTGTTTATTCCGGGTGAGGGTCACTCGCTGTGTAAATGTACAGGGTCACTGTTTATTCAGGGTGAGGGTCACTCACTGTGTAACTGTACAGAGTCACTGTTTATTAAGGGTGAGGATCACTGTGTAACTGTACAGAGTCACTGTTTATTAAGGGTGAGGGTCACTGTGTAACTGTACAGAGTCACTGTTTATTCAGGGTGAGGGTCACTGTGTAACTGTACAGAGTCACTTTTTATTCAGGGTGAGGGTCACTGTGTCACTGTGCAGAGTCACTGTTTATTCTGGGTGAGGGTCACTCATTGTGTAACTGTACAGAGTCATTGTTTATTCAGGGTAAGGGTCACTGTGTAACTGTACAGAGTCACTGTGTATTCAGGGTGAGGGTCACTCACTGTGTAACTGTGCAGAGTCACTGTTTATTCAGGGTTAGGGTCACTGTATATCTGTACAGAATCACTGTTTATTCAGGGTGAGGGTCACAGTGTCTAGGTACACAGTCACTGTCTATTCAGGGTGAGGTTCACTTGCTGTAATTGTACAAAGTCACTGTTTATTCAGGGTGAGGGTTACTGTGTTATTGTACAGAGTCACTGCTTATTCAGGGTGAGGATCACTGTGTAACTGTACAGAGTCACTGTTTATTCAGGGTGAGGGTCACTGTATAACTGTACAGAGTCACTGTTTTTTCAGGGTGAGGGTCACAGTGTAGCTGTACAGAGTCACTGTTTATTCAGGGTGAGGGTCACTGTCTCTCTGTACAGAGTCACTGTTTATTCAGGGTGAGGGTCACTGTAACTGTACAGAGTCACTGTTTATTCAGGGTGAGGGTCACTGACTGTATCTGTACAGAGTCACTGTTTATTCAGGGTGAGGGTCACTGTGTAACTGTGCAGGTTCACTGTTTATTCCGGGTGAGGTTCACTGTGAAACTGTACGGAGTCACTGTTTATTCCCGGTGAGGGTCAGTGTGTAACTGTACAGGGTCACTGTTTATTCAGGGTGACGGTCACTGTATAACTGTACAGAATCACTGTTTATTTAGGGTGACGGTCACTGTATAACTGTACAGAATCACTGTTTATTCAGGGTGAGGTTCACTGTGTAACTGTACAGAGTCACTGTTTATTCAGGGTAATTGTCACTCACTGTGTAACTGTACAGTGTCACTGTTTATTCCGCGTGAGGGTCATTTACTGTGTAAATGTACAGAATCACTGTTTATTCAGGGTGTGGGTCACTCTGTCTTGTACAGAGTCGCTGTTTATTGAGGGTGAGAGTCACTGTGTAACTGTACAGAGTCACCGTTTATTCAGGGTGAGGGTCACTGTAACTTCACAGAGTCACTGTTTATCCAGGGTGAGGGTCACGGTGTAACTATACAGAGTCACTGTTTATTCAGGGTGAGGGTCACTCACTGTGTAACTGTGCAGAGTCACTGTTTATTCAGGGTGAGGGTCACTGTATAACTGTACAGAATCACTGTTTATTCAGGGTGAGGGTCACAGTGTCTAGGTACACAGTCACTGTTTATTCAGGGTGAGGGTCACTCGCTGTAACTGTACAGAGTCACTGTTTATTCAGGGTGAGGGTCACTGTGTAACTGTACAAAGTCACTGTTTATTCAGGGTGAGGGTTACTGTGTCACTGTACAGAGTCACTGTTTATTCAGGGTGAGAGTCACTGTGTAACTGTACAGAGTCACCGTTTATTCAGGGTGAGGGTCACTGTAACTTTACAGAGTCACTGTTTATCCAGGGTGAGGGTCACGGTGTAACTATACAGAGTCACTGTTTATTCAGGGTGAGGGTCACTCACTGTGTAACTGTGCAGAGTCACTGTTTATTCAGGGTGAGGGTCACTGTATAACTGTACAGAATCACTGTTTATTCAGGGTGAGGGTCACAGTGTCTAGGTACACAGTCACTGTTTATTCAGGGTGAGGGTCACTCGCTGTAACTGTACAGAGTCACTGTTTATTCAGGGTGAGGGTCACTGTGTAACTGTACAAAGTCACTGTTTATTCAGGGTGAGGGTTACTCTCTGTGTAACTGTGCAGAGTCACTGTTTATTCAGGGTTAGGGTCACTGTATAACTGTACAGAATCACTCTTTATTCAGGGTGAGGGTCACAGTGTCTAGGTACACAGTCACTGTTTATTCAGGGTGAGGGTCACTCGCTGTAACTGTACAGAGTCACTGTTTATTCAGGGTGAGGGTCACTGTATAACTGCACAGAGTCACTGTTTATTCGGGGTGAGAGTCACTATGTAACTGTACAGAGTCAGTGATTATTCTGGGTGAGGGTCACTGTGGAACCGTGCAGAGTCACTGTTTATTCCGGGTGAGGGTCACTCGCTGTGTAAATGTACAGGGTCACTGTTTATTCAGGGTGAGGGTCACTCACTGTGTAACTGTACAGAGTCACTGTTTATTAAGGGTGAGGATCACTGTGTAACTGTACAGAGTCACTGTTTATTCAGGGAGAGGGTCACAGTGTAGCTGTATAGAGTCACTGTTTATTCAGGGTGAGGGTCACTGTCTCTCTGTACAGAGTCACTGTTTATTCAGGGTGAGGGTCACGGTGTAACTGTACAGAGTCACTGTTTATTCAGGGTGAGGGTTACTGTGTCACTGTACAGAGTCACTGTTTATTCAGGGTGAGGGTCACTCACTGTGTCACTGTACAGAGTCACTTTTTATTCAGGGTGAGGGTCACTGTGTAATTGTACAGAGTCATTCTTTATTCAGTGTGAGGGTTACTGTGTCACTCTACAGAGTCACTGTTTATTCAGGGTGAGGGTCACTCACTGTGTAACTGTACAGAGTCACTGTTTATTCTGGGTGAGGGTCACTCACTGTGTAACTGTACAGATTCATTGTTTATTAAGGGTGAGGGTCACTGTTTAACTGTACAGAGTCACTGATTATTCAGGGTGAGGGTTACTGTGTAAATGTACAGAGTCACTTTTTATTCAGGGTGAGGGTCACTCACTTTGTCACTATACAGAGTCACTGTTTATTCAGGGTGAGGATCACTGTGTAACTGGACAGGGTAACTGTTCATTCAGGGTGAGGGTCACTGTGTAACTGTACAGAGTCACTGTTTATTCTGGTTGAGGGTCACTCACTGTGTCACTGTACAGAGTCACTGTTTATTCAGGGTGAGGGTTACTGTGTAACTGTACAGAGTCACTGTTTATTCAGCGTTAGGGTCATTCACTGTGTAACTGTACAGAGTCACTGTTTTATTGAGGGTGAGGGTCACTGTGTAACTGTACAGAGTCAGTGTTTATTAATGGTGAGGGTCACTGTGTAACTGTATAGAATCACTGTTTATTAAGTGGAGGGTCACTGTGTCACTGTACAGAGTCACTGTTTATTAAGGGTGAGGGTCACTGTGTAACTGTACAGAGTCACTGTTTATTCAGTGTGAGGGTCACTGTGTAACTGTACAGAGTCACTGTGTAACTGTGCAGGGTCACTGTGTAACTGTACAGAGTCACTGTTTATTCTGGGTGAGGGTCACTGATTGTGTAACTGTGCACAGTCACTGTTTATTCAGAGTGAGGGTCACTGTGTGACTGTACAGAGTCAGTGTTTATTCAGGGTGAGGGTCACTGTGTAAATGTACAGAGTCACTGTTTATTCAGGGTGAGGGTCACTGTAACTGTACAGAGTCACTGTTTATTCAGGGTGAGGTTCACTCACTGTAACTGTACAGAGTCACTGTTTATTCAGGGTGAGGTTCACTCACTGTAACTGTACAGAGTCACTGTTTATTCAGGGTGAGGTTCACTCACTGTGTAACTGTGCAGAGTCACTGTTTATTCAGGGTGAGGGTCACTGTATAACTGTACAGAATCACTGTTTATTCAGGGTGAGGGTCACAGTGTCTAGGAACACAGTCACTGTTTATTCAGGGTGAGGGTCACTCGCTGTAACTGTACAGAGTCACTGTTTATTCAGGGTGAGGGTCACTGTGCAACTGTACAAAGTCACTGTTTATTCAGGGTGAGGGTTACGGTGTCACTAAATAGTCACTGTTTATTCAGGGCGAGGATCACTGTGTAACTGTACAGAGTCACTGCTTATTCAGGGTGAGGGTCACTGTGTAACTGTACAGAGTCACTGTTTATTCAGGGTGAGGGTTACTGTGTAAGTTTACAGAGTCACTGCTTATTCAGGGTGAGGGTCACTGTGGAACTGTACAGAGTCACTGTTTACTCAGGGTGAGGGTCACTCACTGTGTAACTGTACAGAATCACTATTTGCTCAGGGTGAGGGTCACTGTGTAACTGTTTATTAAGGGTGAGGGTCACTGTGTCTCTGTACACAGTCACTGTTTATTCAGGGTGAGGGTCACTCATTGTAACTGTACAGAGTCACTGTTTATTGAGGGTGAGGGTCACTGTGTAACTGTGCAGAGTCACTGCTTATTCAGGGTGAGGGGTCACTGTGTAACTGTACAGAGTCACTGTGTATTCAGGGTGAGGGTCACTCACTGTGTAACTGTGCAGAGTCACTGTTTATTCAGGGTTAGGGTCACTGTATAACTGTACAGAATCACTGTTTTATTCAGGGTGAGGGTCACATTGTCTAGGTACACAGTCACTGTTTATTCAGGGTGAGGGTCACTGTGTAACTGTACAAAAGTCACTGTTTATTCAGGGTGCGGATCACTGTGTAACTGTACAGAGTCACTGCTCATTCAGGGTGAGGATCACTGTGTAACTGTACAGAGTCACTGCTTATTCAGGGTGAGGGTTACTGTGTCATTGTACAGAGTCACTGTTTATTCAGGGTGAGGGTCACTGTGTAATTGTACAGAGTCATTCTTTATTCAGTGTGAGGGTTACTGTGTCACTCTACAGAGTCACTGTTTATTCAGGGTGAGGATCACTGTGCAACTGGACAGAGTCACTGTTCATTCAGGGTGAGGATCACTGTGTAACTGTACAGAGTTACTGTTCATTCAGGGTGAGGGTTACGGTGTCACTAAATAGTCACTGTTTATTCAGGGCGAGGATCACTGTGTAACTGTACAGAGTCACTGCTTATTCAGGGTGAGGGTCACTGTGTAACTGTACAGAGTCACTGTTTATTCAGGGTGAGGATCACTGTGCAACTGTACAAAGTCACTGTTTATTCAGGGTGAGGGTTACGGTGTCACTAAATAGTCACTGTTTATTCAGGGCGAGGATCACTGTGTAACTGTACAGAGTCACTGCTTATTCAGGGTGAGGGTCACTGTGGAACTGTACAGAGGTCACTGTTTACTCAGGGTGAGGGTCACTCACTGTGTAACTGTACAGAATCACTATTTGCTCAGGGTGAGGGTCACTGTGTAACTGTACAGAGTCACTGTTTATTAAGGGTGAGGGGTCACTGTGTCTCTGTACACAGTCACTGTTTATTCAGGGTGAGGGTCACTCATTGTAACTGTACAGAGTCACTGTTTATTGAGGGTGAGGGTCACTGTGTAACTGTGCAGAGTCACTTTTTATTCAGGGTGAGGGTCACTGTGTAACTGTACAAAGTCACTGTTTATTCAGGGTGAGGGTCACTGTGTTACTGTACAGAGTCACTGTGTATTCAGGGTGAGGGTCCACTCACTGTGTAACTGTGCAGAGTCACTGTTTATTCAGGGTTAGGGTCACTGTATAACTGTACAGAATCACTGTTTATTCAGGGTGAGGGTCACAGTGTCTAGGTACACAGTCACTGTTTATTTCAGGGTGAGGGTCACTGTGTAACTGTACAAAGTCACTGTTTATTCAGGGTGCGGATCACTGTGTAACTGTACAGAGTCACTGCTCATTCAGGGTGAGGATCACTGTGTAACTGTACAGAGTCACTGCTTATTCAGAGTGAGGGGTTACTGTGTCATTGTACAGAGTCACTGTTTATTCAGGGTGAGGGTCACTGTGTAATTGTACAGAGTCATTCTTTATTCAGTGTGAGGGTTACTGTGTCACTCTACAGAGTCACTGTTTATTCAGGGTGAGGATCACTGTGCAACTGGACAGAGTCACTGTTCATTCAGGGTGAGGATCACTGTGTAACTGTACAGAGTTACTGTTTATTCTGGGTGAGGGTCACTGTGTAACTGTACAGAGTTATTGTTTATTCTGGGTGAGGGTCACTCGCTGTGTGTTACTCTACAGAGTCACTGTTTATTCAGGGGTGAGGTTCACTGTGAAACTGCATAAAGTCACTGTTTTATTGAGGGTGAGGGTCACTGTGTAACTGTTACAGTCACTGTTTATTCAGGGTGTGAGGATCACTCACTGTGTAACTGTACACAGTCACTGTTTACTCAGGGTGAGGTTCACTGTGTAACTGTACAGAGTCACTGTTTATTAAGGATGAGGGTCACTGTGTCACTGTACGGAGTCACTGTTTATTCAGGGTGAGGATCACTGTGTCACTGTACAGAGTCACTTTTTATTCAGGGTGAGGGTCACTGTGCAATTGTACAGAGTCATTCTTTATTCAGTATGAGGGTCACTCACTGTGTAACTGTACAGAGTCACTGTTTATTCAGGGTGACAGTCACTGTAACTATACAGAGTGACTGTTTATTCTGCGTGAGGGTCACTCACTGTGTCACTGTACAGAGTCACTGTTTATTCAGGGTGAGGGTCACTCACTGTGTAACTGTACAGAATCACTATTTGCTCAGGGTGAGGGTCACTGTGTAACTGTACAGAGTCACTGTTTATTAAGGGTGAGGGTCACTGTGTCTCTGTACACAGTCACTGTTTATTCAGGGTGAGGGTCACTGTGTCTCTGTACACAGTCACTGTTTATTCAGGGTGAGGGTCACTCATTGTAACTGTACAGAGTCACTGTTTATTGAGGGTGAGGGTCACTGTGTAACTGTGCAGAGTCACTGTTTATTCTGGGTGAGGGTCACTCACTGTGTCACTGTACAGAGTCACTGTTTATTCAGGGTGACGGTCACTATATAACTGTAAAGAATCACTGTTTATTCAGGGTGAGGGACACTGTGTAACTGTACACAGTCACTGTTTATTCAGGGTGAGGGTCACTCACTGTGTCACTGTACAGAGGCACTGTTTTTTCAGGGTGAGGGTTACTGTGTAATTGTACAGAGTCACTTTTTATTCAGGGTGAGGGTCACTGTGTAACTGTACAAAGTCACTGTTTATTCAGGGTGAGGGTCACTGTGTAACTGTACAGAGTCACTGTGTATTCAAGGTGAGGGTCACTCACTGTGTAACTGTGCAGAGTCACTGTTTATTCAGGGTTAGGGTCACTGTATAACTGTACAGAATCACTGTTTATTCAGGGTGAGGGTCACAGTGTCTAGGTACACAGTCACTGTTTATTCAGGGTGAGGGTCACTGTGTAACTGTACAAAGTCACTGTTTATTCAGGGTGCGGATCACTGTGTAACTGTACAGAGTCACTGCTCATTCAGGGTGAGGGTCACTCACTGTGTCACTGCACAGAGTCACTTTTTATTCAGGGTGAGGGTCACTGTGTAATTGTACAGAGTCATTCTTTATTCAGTGTGAGGGTTACTGTGTCACTCTACAGAGTCACTGTTTATTCAGGGTGAGGATCACTGTGCAACTGGACAGAGTCACTGTTCATTCAGGGTGAGGATCACTGTGTAACTGTACAGAGTTACTGTTTATTCTGGGTGAGGGTCACTGTGTAACTGTACAGAGTCATTGTTTATTCTGGGTGAGGGTCACTCGCTGTGTCACTCTACAGAGTCACTGTTTATTCAGGGTGAGGTTCACTGTGAAACTGCATAAAGTCACTGTTTATTCAGGGTGAGGATCACTCACTGTGTAACTGTACACAGTCACTGTTTACTCAGGGTGAGGTTCACTGTGTAACTGTACAGAGTCACTGTTTATTAAGGATGAGGGTCACTGTGTCACTGTACGGAGTCACTGTTTATTCAGGGTGAGGATCACTGTGTCACTGTACAGAGTTACTTTTTATTCAGGGTGAGGGTCACTGTGCAATTGTACAGAGTCATTCTTTATTCAGTGTGAGGGTCACTCACTGTGTAACTGTACAGAGTCACTGTTTATTCAGGGTGACAGTCACTGTAACTATACAGAGTGACTGTTTATTCTGCGTGAGGGTCACTCACTGTGTCACTGTACAGAGTCACTGTTTATTCAGGGCGAGGGTCACTCACTGTGTAACTGTACAGAGTCACTGTTTATTCAGGGTGAGGGTCACTGTGTAACTGTACAGAGTCACTGTTTTATTGAGGGTGAGGGTCATTGTTTAATTGTACAGGGTCACTGTTTATTCTGGGCGAGGGACTCTGCGTAACTGTACAGTCACTGTTTACTCAGGGTGAGGGTCACTGTGTAACTGTACAGAGTCAGTGTTTATTCAGGGTAAGTGGCACTCACTGTGTAACTGAACAGAGTCACTGTTTATTCAGGGTGAGGGTCACTGTGTAACTGTACAGAGTGAATGTTTATTCAGGGTGAGGGTCACTGATTGTGTAACTGTACAGAGTCACTGTTTATTCTGGGTGAGGGTCACTCACTGTGTAACTGTACAGAGTCACTGTTTATTCTGGGTGAGAGACACTCACTGTGTAACTGTACAGAGTCACTGTTCAGGGTGAGAGTCACTGTGTAACTGTACAGAGTGACTGATTATTCAGGGTGAGGGTTACTGTGTAACTGTACAGAGTCACTTTTTATTTAGGGTGAGGGTCACTCACTTTCTCACTATACAGAGTCATTGTTTATTCAGGGTGAGGGTCACTCACTTTGTCAGTATACAGAGTCACTGTTTATTGAGGGTGAGGGTCACTGTGTAACTGGACAAGGTCACTGTTTATTCAGGGTGAGGGTCACTGTGTCACTGTACAGAGTCACTTTTTATTCAGGGTGAGGGTCACTGTGCAATTGTACAGAGTCATTCTTTATTCAGTGTGAGGGTTACTGTGTCACTCTGCAGAGACACTGTTAATTCAGGGTGAGGGTGACTGTTTAACTGGAGAGGGTCACTGTTCATTCAGGGTGAGAGTTACTGTGTAACTGTACAGAGACACTGTTTATTCAGGGTGAGGGTCACTCACTGTGTAACTGTACAGAGTCACTGTTTATTCAGGGTGACGGTCACTGTGTAACTATACAGAGTCACTGTTTATTCTGGGTGAGGGTCACTCACTGTCACTGTACAGAGTCACTGTTTATTCAGGGTGAGGGTCACTCACTGTGTAACTGTACAGAGTCACTGTTTATTCAGGGTGAGGGTCACTGTGTAACTGTAGAGTGTCACTGTTTTATTCAGGGTGAGAGTCAGTGTAACTGTACAGAGTCACTGTTTATTCAGGGTGAGGGTCACTGTGTAACTGGTACAGAGTCACTGTTTATTCAGGGTGAGGGTCACTCGTGTAACTGTACAGAGTCACTGTTTATTCTAGGTGAGGGTCACTCACTGTGTAACTGTACAGAGTCACTGTTTGTTCAGGGTGAGAGTCACTGTGTAACTGTACAGAGTCACTGATTATTCAGGGTGAGGGTTACTGTGTAACTGTACAGAGTCACTGTTTATTCAGGGTGAGGGTCACTCACTTTCTCACTATACAGAGTCACTGTTTATTCAGGGTGAGGGTCACTCACTTTGTCAGTATACCGAGTCACTGTTTATTGAGGGTGAGGGTCACTGTGTCCCTGTATAGAGGCACTGTTTATTCAGGGTGAGGGTCACTGTGTAACTGTACAGAGTCACTGTTTATTCAGGGAGAGGTTCACTCACTGTGTCACTGTACAGAGTCACTTTTTATTTAGGGTGAGCGTCACTGTGCAATTGCACAGAGTCATTCTTTATTCAGTGTGAGGGTTACTGTGTCACTCTACAGAGTCACTGTTTATTCAGGGTGAGGGTCACTGTGTAACTGTACAGAGTCACTGTTTATTCAGGGTTAGGGTTACTGTGTCACTGTACAGAGTCACTGTTTATTCAGGGTGAGGATCACTGTGTAACTGTACGGAGTCACTGTTTCTTCAGGGTGAAGATCACTGTGTAACTGTACAGAGTCACTGTTTATTCAGGGTGAGGTTCACTATGAAACTGTACGGAGTCACTGTTTATTCAGGGTGAGGTTCACTATGAAACTGTACGGAGTTACTGTTTATTCAGGGTGAGGGTCAGTGTGGAACTGTACAGAGTCACTGTTCATTCAGGGTTTCGTCACTGTGTCTCTGTACAGAGTCACTGTTTATTCAGGGTGAGGGTCACTGTGTAACTGGACAGGGTAACTGTTCATTCAGGGTGAGGGTCACTTTGTAACTGTACAGAGTCACTGTTTATTCTGGTTGAGGGTCACTCACTGTGTCACTGTACAGAGGCACTGTTTATTCAAGGTGAGGGTCACTGTGAAACTGTACGGAGTCACTCTTTATTCAGGATGAGGCTCACTGTGTAACTGTATAGGATCACTGTATATTCAGGGTGACGGTCACTGTATAACTGTACAGAATCACTGTTCATTCAGGGTTTCGTCACTGTGTCTCTGTACAGAGTCACTGTTTATTCAGGGTGAGGGTCACTGTTTAACTGTACAGAGTCACTATTAATTCAAGGTGTCTCACTGTGTAACTGTACAGAGTCACTGTTTCTTCAGGGTGAGGGTCACTGTGTAACTGTACAGAGTCACTGTTTATTCAGGGTGAGGGTCACTCACTGTGTCACTGTACAGAGTTACTTTTTATTCAGTGTGAGGGTCACTGTGCAATTGTACAGAGTCTTACTTTATTCAGTGTGAGGGTTACTGTGTCACTCTACAGAGTCACTGTTCATTTAGGGTGAGGGTCACTGTTTAACTGGACAGGGTCACTGTTCATTCAGGGTGAGGGTTACTGTGTCACTGTACAGAGTCACTGTTTATTCAGGGTGAGGGTCACTGTGGAACTGTACAGAGTCACTGTTTACTCAGGGGGAGGGTCACTCACTGTGTAACTATACAGAGTCACTATTTGCTCAGGGTGAGGGTCACTGTGTCTCTGTACAGAGTCACTGTTTATTAAGGGTGAGGGTCACTGTGTAACTGTACAGAGTCACTGTTTATTCAGGGTGAGGGTCACTCATTGTAACTGTACAGAGTCACTGTTTATTGAGGGTGAGGGTCACTGTGTCACTGTACAGAGTCACTGTTTACTCAGGGTGAGGGTCACTGTATAACTGTACAGAGTCACTGTTTATTCAGGGTGAGGGTTACTGTGTGACTGTACAGAGTCACTGTTTATTCAGGGTGAGGGACACTCACTCTGTTACTGTACAGAATCACTGTTTATTCAGGGTGAGGGTCACTGTGTAACTGTACAGGGTCACTGTTTATTCAGGGTGAGGGTCACTGTGTAACTGTACAGGGTCACTGTTTATTCAGGGTGAGGATCACTCACTGTGTAACTGTACACAGTCAGTGTTTACTCAGGGTGAGGGTCACTGCGTAACTGTACAGAGTCACTGTTTATTCAGGGTGAGGGTCACTCACTGTGTCACTGTACAGAGTCACTTTTTATTCAGGATGAGGGTCACTGTGTAATTGTACAGAGTCATTCTTTATTCAGTGTGAGGGTTACTGTGTCACTCCACAGAGTCACTGTTTATTCAGGGTGAGGATCACTGTGTAACTGGACAGAGTCACTGTTCATTCAGGGTGAGGATCACTGTGTAACTGTACAGAGTCACTAGTTATTCTGGGTGAGGGTCACTGTGTAACTATACAGAGTCACTGTTTATTCTGGGTGAGGTTCACTCGCTGTGTCACTCTACAGAGTCACTGTTTATTCAGGGTGAGGTTCACTGTGAAACTGCATAAAGTCACTGTTTTATTGAGGATGAGGGTCATTGTTGAACTGTACAGAGTCACTGTTTATTCAGGGTGAGGATCACTCACTCTGTAACTGTACACAGTCACTGTTTACTCAGCGTGAGGGTCACTGTGTAACTGTACAGAGTCACTGTTTATTAAGGATGAGGGTCACCGTGTCACTGTACAGAGTCACTGTTTATTGAGGGTGAGGATCACCGAGTCACTGTACAGAGTCACTTTTTATTCAGGGTGAGGGTCACTGTGTCACTCTGCAGAGTCACTGGTAATTCAGGGTGAGGGTCACTGTTTAACTGGACAGGGTCACTGTTCATTCAGGGTGAGGGTCACTGTGTAAGTGTACAGAGTCATTGTTTATTCTGGGTGAGGGTCACTCACTGTGTCACTGTACAGAGTCACTGTTTATTCAGGGTGAGGGTCAGTGTGTAACTGTACAGGGTCACTGTTTATTCAGGGTGACGGTCACTGTATAACTGTACAGAATCACTGTTTATTCAGGGTGAGGGTCACTGTGTAACTGTACAGAGTCACTGTTTTATTGAGGGTGAGGGTCATTGTTTAATTGTACAGGGTCACTGTTTATTCTGGGTGAGAGACACTGCGTAACTCTACAGTCACTGTTTACTCAGGGTGAGGGTCACTGTTTAACTGTACAGAGTCGCTGTTTATTCAGAGTGAGGGTCACTGTGTAAATGTACAGAATCACTGTTTATTCAGGGTGACGGTCACTGTAACTGTACAGAGTCACTGTTCATTCAAGGTGAGGATCACTTTGTAACTGTACAGAGTCACTGTTTATTCTGGGTGAGGGTCACTTGCTGTGTCACTCTACAGAGTCACTGTTTATTCTGGATGAGGTTCACTGTGAAACTGCATAAAGTCACTGTTTATTCAGGGAGAGGGTCACTGTGTAATTGTACACAGTCAGTATTTATTCCGGGTGACGGTCATTCGCTGTGTAACTGTACAGGGTCACTGTTTATTCAGGGTGAGGATCACTCACTGTGTAACTGTACACAGTCACTGTTTATTGAGGGTGAGGGTCACTCACTGTGTCACTGTACAGAGTCACTTTTTATTCAGTGTGAGGGTCACTGTGCAATTGTACAGAGTCTTTCTTTATTCAGTGTGAGGGTTACTGTGTCACTCTACAGAGTCACTGTTCATTTAGGGTGAGGGTCACTGTTTAACTGGACAGGGTCACTGTTCATTCAGGGTGAGGGTTACTGTGTCACTGTACAGAGTCACTGTTTACTCAGGGGGAGGGTCACTCACTGTGTAACTATACAGAGTCACTATTTGCTCAGGGTGAGGGTCACTGTGTCTCTGTACAGAGTCACTGTTTATTAAGGGTGAGGGTCACTGTGTAACTGTACAGAGTCACTGTTTATTCAGGGTGAGGGTCACTGTGTAACTGTACAGAGTCACTTTTTATTCAGGGTGAGGGTCACTGTGTCACTGTGCAGAGTCACTGTTTATTCTGGGTGAGGGTCACTCATTGTGTAACTGTACAGAGTCATTGTTTATTCAGGGTAAGGATCACTGTGTAACTGTACAGAGTCACTGTGTATTCAGGGTGAGGGTCACTCACTGTGTAACTGTGCAGAGTCACTGTTTATTCAGGGTTAGGGTCACTGTATATCTGTACAGAATCACTGTTTATTCAGGGTGAGGGTCACAGTGTCTAGGTACACAGTCACTGTCTATTCAGGGTGAGGGTCACTTGCTGTAATTGTACAAAGTCACTGTTTATTCAGGGTGAGGGTTACTGTGTTACTGTACAGAGTCACTGCTTATTCAGGGTGAGGATCACTGTGTAACTGTACAGAGTCACTGTTTATTCAGGGTGAGGGTCACTGTATAACTGTACAGAGTCACTGTTTTTTCAGGGTGAGGGTCACAGTGTAGCTGTACAGAGTCACTGTTTATTCAGGGTGAGGGTAACTGTCTCTCTGTACAGAGTCACTGTTTATTGAGGGTGAGAGTCACTGTGTAACTGTACAGAGTCACCGTTTATTCAGGATGAGGGTCACTGTAACTTTACAGAGTCACTGTTTATCCAGGGTGAGGGTCACGGTGTAACTATACAGAGTCACTGTTTATTCAGGGTGAGGGTCACTCACTGTGTAACTGTGCAGAGTCACTGTTTATTCAGCGTGAGGGTCACTGTATAATTGTACAGAATCACTGTTTATTCAGGGTGAGGGTCACTCACTGTGTAACTGTACAGAGTCACTGTTTATTCAGGGTGACGGTCACTGTGTAACTATACAGAGTCACTGTTTATTCTGGGTGAGGGTCACTCACTGTGTCACTGTACAGAGTCACTGTTTATTCAGGGTGAGGGTCACTCACTGTGTAAATGTACAGAGTCACTGTTTATTCAGGGTGAGGGTCACTGTGTAACTGTACAGTGTCACTGTTTTATTCAGGGTGAGAGTCAGTGTAACTGTACAGAGTCACTGTTTATTCAGGGTGAGGGTCACTGTGTAACTGGTACAGAGTCACTGTTTATTCAGGGTGAGGGTCACTCATTGTGTAACTGTACAGAGTCACTGTTTATTCTAGGTGAGGGTCACTCACTGTGTAACTGTACAGAGTCACTGTTTGTTCAGGGTGAGAGTCACTGTGTAACTGTACAGAGTCACTGATTATTCAGGGTGAGGGTTACTGTGTAACTGTACAGAGTCACTGTTTATTCAGGGTGAGGGTCACTCACTTTCTCACTATACAGAGTCACTGTTTATTCAGGGTGAGGGTCACTCACTTTGTCAGTATACAGAGTCACTGTTTATTGAGGGTGAGGGTCACTGTGTCCCTGTATAGAGGCACTGTTTATTCAGGGTGAGGGTCACTGTGTAACTGTACAGAGTCACTGTTTATTCAGGGAGAGGTTCACTCACTGTGTCACTGTACAGAGTCACTTTTTATTTAGGGTGAGCGTCACTGTGCAATTGCACAGAGTCATTCTTTATTCAGTGTGAGGGTTACTGTGTCACTCTACAGAGTCACTGTTTATTCAGGGTGAGGGTCACTGTGTAACTGTACAGAGTCACTGTTTATTCAGGGCTAGGGTTACTGTGTCACTGTACAGAGTCACTGTTTATTCAGGGTGAGGATCACTGTGTAACTGTACGGAGTCACTGTTTCTTCAGGGTGAAGATCACTGTGTAACTGTACAGAGTCACTGTTTATTCAGGGTGAGGGTCACTGTGTAACTGGACAGGGTAACTGTTCATTCAGGGTGAGGGTCACTTTGTAACTGTACAGAGTCACTGTTTATTCTGGTTGAGGGTCACTCACTGTGTCACTGTACAGAGGCACTGTTTATTCAAGGTGAGGGTCACTGTGAAACTGTACGGAGTCACTCTTTATTCAGGATGAGGCTCACTGTGTAACTGTATAGGATCACTGTATATTCAGGGTGACGGTCACTGTATAACTCTACAGAATCACTGTTCATTCAGGGTTTCGTCACTGTGTCTCTGTACAGAGTCACTGTTTATTCTGGGTGAGGGTCACTGTGTAACTGTACAGAGTCACTGTTTATTCAGGGTGAGGTTCACTGTGAAACTGCATAAAGTCACTGTTTTATTGAGGGTGAGGGTCACTGTGTAACTGTACAGTCACTGTTTATTCAGGGTGAGGATCACTCACTGTGTAACTGTACACAGTCACTGTTTACTCAGGGTGAGGTTCACTGTGTAACTGTACAGAGTCACTGTTTATTAAGGATGAGGGTCACTGTGTCACTGTACGGAGTCACTGTTTATTCAGGGTGAGGATCACTGTGTCACTGTACAGAGTCACTTTTTATTCAGGGTGACAGTCACTGTAACTATACAGAGTGACTGTTTATTCTGCGTGAGGGTCACTCACTGTGTCACTGTACAGAGTCACTGTTTATTCAGGGTGAGGGTCACTCACTGTGTAACTGTACAGAATCACTATTTGCTCAGGGTGAGGGTCACTGTGTAACTGTACAGAGTCACTGTTTATTAAGGGTGAGGGTCACTGTGTCTCTGTACACAGTCACTGTTTATTCAGGGTGAGGGTCACTGTGTCTCTGTACACAGTCACTGTTTATTCAGGGTGAGGGTCACTCATTGTAACTGTACAGAGTCACTGTTTATTGAGGGTGAGGGTCACTGTGTAACTGTGCAGAGTCACTGTTTATTCTGGGTGAGGGTCACTCACTGTGTCACTGTACAGAGTCACTGTTTATTCAGGGTGACGGTCACTATATAACTGTAAAGAATCACTGTTTATTCAGGGTGAGGGACACTGTGTAACTGTACACAGTCACTGTTTATTCAGGGTGAGGGTCACTCACTGTGTCACTGTAGAGAGGCACTGTTTTTTCAGGGTGAGGGTTACTGTGTAATTGTACAGAGTCACTTTTTATTCAGGGTGAGGGTCACTGTGTAGCTGTACAAAGTCACTGTTTATTCAGGGTGAGGGTCACTGTGTAACTGTACAGAGTCACTGTGTATTCAGGGTGAGGGTCACTCACTGTGTAACTGTGCAGAGTCACTGTTTATTCAGGATTAGGGTCACTGTATAACTGTACAGAATCACTGTTTATTCAGGGTGAGGGTCACAGTGTCTAGGTACACAGTCACTGTTTATTCAGGGTGAGGGTCACTGTGTAACTGTACAAAGTCACTGTTTATTCAGGGTGCGGATCACTGTGTAACTGCACAGAGTCACTGCTCATTCAGGGTGAGGATCACTGTGTAACTGTACAGAGTCACTGCTTATTCAGGGTGAGGGTTACTGTGTCATTGTACAGAGTCACTGTTTATTCAGGGTGAGGGTCACTCACTGTGTCACTGTACAGAGTCACTTTTTATTCAGGGTGAGGGTCACTGTGTAATTGTACTGAGTCATTCTTTATTCAGTCTGAGGGTTACTGTGTCACTCTACAGAGTCACTGTTTATTCAGGGTGAGGATCACTGTGCAACTGGACAGAGTCACTGTTCATTCAGGGTGAGGATCACTGTGTAACTGTACAGAGTTATTGTTTATTCTGGGTGAGGGTCACTGTGTAACTGTACAGAGTCATTGTTTATTCTGGGTGAGGGTCACTCGCTGTGTCACTCTACAGAGTCACTGTTTATTCAGGGTGAGGTTCACTGTGAAACTGCGTAAAGTCACTGTTTTATTGAGGGTGAGGGTCACTGTGTAACTGTACAGTCACTGTTTATTCAGGGTGAGGATCACTCACTGTGTAACTGTACACAGTCACTGTTTACTCAGGGTGAGGTTCACTGTGTAACTGTACAGAGTCACTGTTTATTAAGGATGAGGGTCACTGTGTCACTGTACGGAGTCACTGTTTATTCAGGGTGAGGATCACTGTGTCACTGTACAGAGTCACTTTTTATTCAGGGTGAGGGTCACTGTGCAATTGTACAGAGTCATTCTTTATTCAGTGTGAGGGTCACTCACTGTGTAACTGTACAGAGTCACTGTTTATTCAGGGTGACAGTCACTGTAACTATACAGAGTGACTGTTTATTCTGCGTGAGGGTCACTCACTGTGTCACTGTACAGAGTCACTGTTTATTCTGGGTGAGGGTCACTCACTGTGTAACTGTACAGAGTCACTGTTTATTCAGGGTGAGGGTCACTGTGTAACTGTACAGTGTCACTGTTTATTCAGTGTGAGAGTCAGTGTAACTGTACTGAGTCACTGTTTATTCAGGGTGAGGGTCACTGTGGAACTGGTACAGAGTCACTGTTTATTCAGGGTGAGGGTCACTCATTGTGTAACTGTACAGAGTCACTGTTTATTCTGGGTGAGAGACACTCACTGTGTAACTGTACAGAGTCACTGTTCAGGGTGAGAGTCACTGTGTAACTGTACAGAGTGACTGATTATTCAGGGTGAGGTTTACTGTGTAACTGTACAGAGTCACTTTTTATTCAGGGTGAGGGTCACTCACTTTCTCACTATACAGAGTCATTGTTTATTCAGGGTGAGGGTCACTCACTTTGTCAGTATACAGAGTCACTGTTTATTGAGGGTGAGGGTCACTGTGTAACTGGACAGGGTCACTGTTTATTCAGGGTGAGGGTCACTGTGTCACTGTACAGAGACACTGTTAATTCAGGGTGAGGGTGACTGTTTAACTGGAGAGGGTCACTGTTCATTCAGGGTGAGGGTTACTGTGTAACTGTACAGAGTCACTGTTTATTCAGGGTGAGGGTCACTCACTGTGTAACTGTACAGAGTCACTGTTTATTCAGGGTGACGGTCACTGTGTAACTATACAGAGTCACTGTTTATTCTGGGTGAGGGTCACTCACTGTGTCACTGTACAGAGTCACTGTTTATTCAGGGTGAGGGTCACTCACTGTGTAACTGTACAGAGTCACTGTTTATTCAGGGTGAGGGTCACTGTGTAACTGTACAGTGTCACTGTTTTATTCAGGGTGAGAGTCAGTGTAACTGTACAGAGTCACTGTTTATTCAGGGTGAGGGTCACTGTGTAACTGGTACAGAGTCACTGTTTATTCCGGGTGGGGGTCACTCATTGTGTAACTGTACAGAGTCACTGTTTATTCTAGGTGAGGGTCACTCACTGTGTAACTGTACAGAGTCACTGTTTGTTCAGGGTGAGAGTCACTGTGTAACTGTACAGAGTCACTGATTATTCAGGGTGAGGGTTACTGTGTAACTGTACAGAGTCACTGTTTATTCAGGGTGAGGGTCACTGTGTAACTGTACAGAGTCACTGTTTATTCAGGGAGAGGTTCACTCACTGTGTCACTGTACAGAGTCACTTTTTATTTAGGGTGAGCGTCACTGTGCAATTGCACAGAGTCATTCTTTATTCAGTGTGAGGGTTACTGTGTCACTCTACAGAGTCACTGTTTATTCAGGGTGAGGGTCACTGTGTAACTGTACAGAGTCACTGTTTATTCAGGGTTAGGGTTACTGTGTCACTGTACAGAGTCACTGTTTATTCAGGGTGAGGATCACTGTGTAACTGTACGGAGTCACTGTTTCTTCAGGGTGAAGATCACTGTGTAACTGTACAGAGTCACTGTTTATTCAGGGTGAGGGTCACTGTGTAACTGGACAGGGTAACTGTTCATTCAGGGTGAGGGTCACTTTGTAACTGTACAGAGTCACTGTTTATTCTGGTTGAGGGTCACTCACTGTGTCACTGTACAGAGGCAGTGTTTATTCAAGGTGAGGGTCACTGTGAAACTGTACGGAGTCACTCTTTATTCAGGATGAGGCTCACTGTGTAACTGTATAGGATCACTGTATATTCAGGGTGACGGTCACTGTATAACTGTACAGAATCACTGTTAATTCAGGGTTTCGTCACTGTGTCTCTGTACAGAGTCACTGTTTATTCAGGGTGAGGGTCACTGTTTAACTGTACAGAGTCACTATTAATTCAAGGTGTCTCACTGTGTAACTGTACAGAGTCACTGTTTCTTGAGGGTGAGGGTCACTGTGTAACTGTACAGAGTCACTGTTTATTCAGGGTGAGGGTCACTGTTTAACTGTACAGAGTCACTGTTTATACAGGGTGAGGGTCACTGTATAACTGTACAGAATAACTGTTTATTCAGGGTGAGGGCCACTCACTGTTTAACTGCACAGAGTCACTGTTTTATTGAGGGTGATTGTCACTGTGTAACTGTACAGGGTCACTGTATATTCAGGGTGACGGTCACTGTATACCTGTACAGAATCACTGTTCTTTCAGGGTGTGGGTCACTGTGTCTCTGTACAGAGTCACTGTCTATTCAGGGTGAGGGTCACTGTTTAACTGTACAGAGTCACTGTTAATTCTAGGCGACTCACTGTGTAACCGTACAGAGTTACTGCTTATTCAGGGTGAGGTTCACTGTGTAACTGTACAGTGTCACTGTTTATTCAGGGTAAGTTTCACTCACTGTGTAACTGTACAGGATCACTGTTTAATCAGGGTGAGGGTCACTGTGTAACTGTAGAGAGTCAATGTTTATTCAGGGTGAGGGTGACTCTGCGTAACTGTACAGAGTCAATGTTTATTCAGCGTTAGGGTCATTCACTGTGTAACTGTACAGAGTCACTGTTTATTCAGGGTGAGGGTCACTCACTGTGTAACTGTACAGAGTCACTGTCTATTCTGGATGATGATCACTGAGTAACTGTACAGAGTCACTGTTTATTCTGGGTGAGGGTCACTCACTGTGTAACTGTACAGAGTCACTGTTTATTAAGGGTGAGGGTCACTGTGTCTCTGTACACAGTCACTGTTTATTCAGGGTGAGGGTCACTGTGTCTCTGTACACAGTCACTGTTTATTCAGGGTGAGGGTCACTCATTGTAACTGTACAGAGTCACTGTTTATTGAGGGTGAGGGTCACTGTGTAACTGTGCAGAGTCACTGTTTATTCTGGGTGAGGGTCACTCACTGTGTCACTGTACAGAGTCACTGTTTATTCAGGGTGACGGTCACTATATAACTGTAAAGAATCACTGTTTATTCAGGGTGAGGGTTACTGTGTAATTGTACAGAGTCACTTTTTATTCAGGGTGAGGGTCACTGTGTAACTGTACAAAGTCACTGTTTATTCAGGGTGAGGGTCACTGTGGAACTGTACAGAGTCACTGTGTATTCAGGGTGAGGGTCACTCACTGTGTAACTGTGCAGAGTCACTGTTTATTCAGGGTTAGGGTCACTGTATAACTGTACAGAATCACTGTTTATTCAGGGTGAGGGTCACAGTGTCTAGGTACACAGTCACTGTTTATTCAGGGTGAGGGTCACTGTGTAACTGTACAAAGTCACTGTTTATTCAGGGTGCGGATCACTGTGTAACTGTACAGAGTGACTGCTCATTCAGGGTGAGGATCACTGTGTAACTGTACAGAGTCACTGCTTATTCAGGGTGAGGGTTACTGTGTCATTGTACAGAGTCACTGTTTATTCAGGGTGAGGGTCACTCACTGTGTCACTGTACAGAGTCACTTTTTATTCAGGGTGAGGGTCACTGTGTAATTGTACAGAGTCATTCTTTATTCAGTGTGAGGGTTACTGTGTCACTCTACAGAGTCACTGTTTATTCAGGGTGAGGATCACTGTGCAACTGGACAGAGTCACTGTTCATTCAGGGTGAGGATCACTGTGTAACTGTACAGAGTTACTGTTTATTCTGGGTGAGGGTCACTGTGTAACTGTACAGAGTCATTGTTTATTCTGGGTGAGGGTCACTCGCTGTGTTACTCTACAGAGTCACTGTTTATTCAGGGTGAGGTTCACTGTGAAACTGCATAAAGTCACTGTTTTATTGAGGGTGAGGGTCACTGTGTAACTGTACAGTCACTGTTTATTCAGGGTGAGGATCACTCACTGTGTAACTGTACACAGTCACTGTTTACTCAGGGTGAGGTTTACTGTGTAACTGTACAGAGTCACTGTTTATTAAGGATGAGGGTCACTGTGTCACTGTACGGAGTCACTGTTTATTCAGGGTGAGGATCACTGTGTCACTGTACAGAGTCACTTTTTATTCAGGGTGACAGTCACTGTAACTATACAGAGTGACTGTTTATTCTGCGTGAGGGTCACTCACTGTGTCACTGTACAGAGTCACTGTTTATTCAGGGTGAGGGTCACTCACTGTGTAACTGTACAGAATCACTATTTGCTCAGGGTGAGGGTCACTGTGTAACTGTTCAGAGTCACTGTTTATTAAGGGTGAGGGTCACTGTGTCTCTGTACACAGTCACTGTTTATTCAGGGTGAGGGTCACTGTGTCTCTGTACACAGTCACTGTTTATTCAGGGTGAGGGTCACTCATTGTAACTGTACAGAGTCACTGTTTATTGAGGGTGAGGGTCACTGTGTAACTGTGCAGAGTCACTGTTTATTCTGGGTGAGGGTCACTCACTGTGTCACTGTACAGAGTCACTGTTTATTCAGGGTGACGGTCACTATATAACTGTAAAGAATCACTGTTTATTCAGGGTGAGGGACACTGTGTAACTGTACACAGTCACTGTTTATTCAGGGTGAGGGTCACTCACTGTGTCACTGTACAGAGGCACTGTTTTTTCAGGGTGAGGGTTACTGTGTAATTGTACAGAGTCACTTTTTATTCAGGGTGAGGGTCACTGTGCAACTGGACAGAGTCACTGTTCATTCAGGGTGAGGATCACTGTGTAACTGTACAGAGTTACTGTTTATTCTGGGTGAGGGTCACTGTGTAACTGTACAGAGTCATTGTTTATTCTGGGTGAGGGTCACTCGCTGTGTTACTCTACAGAGTCACTGTTTATTCAGGGTGAGGTTCACTGTGAAACTGCATAAAGTCACTGTTTTATTGAGGGTGAGGGTCACTGTGTAACTGTACAGTCACTGTTTATTCAGGGTGAGGATCACTCACTGTGTAACTGTACACAGTCACTGTTTACTCAGGGTGAGGTTCACTGTGTAACTGTACAGAGTCACTGTTTATTAAGGATGAGGGTCACTGTGTCACTGTACGGAGTCACTGTTTATTCAGGGTGAGGATCACTGTGTCACTGTACAGAGTCACTTTTTATTCAGGGTGACAGTCACTGTAACTATACAGAGTGACTGTTTATTCTGCGTGAGGGTCACTCACTGTGTCACTGTACAGAGTCACTGTTTATTCAGGGTGAGGGTCACTCACTGTGTAACTGTACAGAATCACTATTTGCTCAGGGTGAGGGTCACTGTGTAACTGTACAGAGTCACTGTTTATTAAGGGTGAGGGTCACTGTGTCTCTGTACACAGTCACTGTTTATTCAGGGTGAGGGTCACTGTGTCTCTGTACACAGTCACTGTTTATTCAGGGTGAGGGTCACTCATTGTAACTGTACAGAGTCACTGTTTATTGAGGGTGAGGGTCACTGTGTAACTGTGCAGAGTCACTGTTTATTCTGGGTGAGGGTCACTCACTGTGTCACTGTACAGAGTCACTGTTTATTCAGGGTGACGGTCACTATATAACTGTAAAGAATCACTGTTTATTCAGGGTGAGGGACACTGTGTAACTGTACACAGTCACTGTTTATTCAGGGTGAGGGTCACTCACTGTGTCACTGTAGAGAGGCACTGTTTTTTCAGGGTGAGGGTTACTGTGTAATTGTACAGAGTCACTTTTTATTCAGGGTGAGGGTCACTGTGTAGCTGTACAAAGTCACTGTTTATTCAGGGTGAGGGTCACTGTGGAACTGTACAGAGTCACTGTGTATTCAGGGTGAGGGTCACTCACTGTGTAACTGTGCAGAGTCACTGTTTATTCAGGGTTAGGGTCACTGTATAACTGTACAGAATCACTGTTTATTCAGGGTGAGGGTCACAGTGTCTAGGTACACAGTCACTGTTTATTCAGGGTGAGGGTCACTGTGTAATTGTACTGAGTCATTCTTTATTCAGTGTGAGGGTTACTGTGTCACTCTACAGAGTCACTGTTTATTCAGGGTAAGGATCACTGTGCAACTGGACAGAGTCACTGCTCATTCAGGGTGAGGATCACTGTGTAACTGTACAGAGTCACTGCTTATTCAGGGTGAGGGTTACTGTGTCATTGTACAGAGTCACTGTTTATTCAGGGTGAGGGTCACTCACTGTGTCACTGTACAGAGTCACTTTTTATTCAGGGTGAGGGTCACTGTGTAATTGTACTGAGTCATTCTTTATTCAGTGTGAGGGTTACTGTGTCACTCTACAGAGTCACTGTTTATTCAGGGTGAGGATCACTGTGCAACTGGACAGAGTCACTGTTCATTCAGGGTGAGGATCACTGTGTAACTGTACAGAGTTATTGTTTATTCTGGGTGAGGGTCACTGTGTAACTGTACAGAGTCATTGTTTATTCTGGGTGAGGGTCACTCGCTGTGTTACTCTACAGAGTCACTGTTTATTCAGGGTGAGGTTCACTGTGAAACTGCGTAAAGTCACTGTTTTATTGAGGGTGAGGGTCACTGTGTAACTGTACAGTCACTGTTTATTCAGGGTGAGGATCACTCACTGTGTAACTGTACACAGTCACTGTTTACTCAGGGTGAGGTTCACTGTGTAACTGTACAGAGTCACTGTTTATTAAGGATGAGGGTCACTGTGTCACTGTACGGAGTCACTGTTTATTCAGGGTGAGGATCACTGTGTCACTGTACAGAGTCACTTTTTATTCAGGGTGAGGGTCACTGTGCAATTGTACAGAGTCATTCTTTATTCAGTGTGAGGGTCACTCACTGTGTAACTGTACAGAGTCACTGTTTATTCAGGGTGACAGTCACTGTAACTATACAGAGTGACTGTTTATTCTGCGTGAGGGTCACTCACTGTGTCACTGTACAGAGTCACTGTTTATTCTGGGTGAGGGTCACTCACTGTGTAACTGTACAGAGTCACTGTTTATTCAGGCTGAGGGTCACTGTGTAACTGTACAGTGTCACTGTTTATTCAGTGTGAGAGTCAGTGTAACTGTACTGAGTCACTGTTTATTCAGGGTGAGGGTCACTGTGTAACTGGTACAGAGTCACTGTTTATTCAGGGTGAGGGTCACTCATTGTGTAACTGTACAGAGTCACTGTTTATTCTGGGTGAGAGACACTCACTGTGTAACTGTACAGAGTCACTGTTCAGGGTGAGAGTCACTGTGTAACTGTACAGAGTGACTGATTATTCAGGGTGAGGTTTACTGTGTAACTGTACAGAGTCACTTTTTATTCAGGGTGAGGGTCACTCACTTTCTCACTATACAGAGTCATTGTTTATTCAGGGTGAGGGTCACTCACTTTGTCAGTATACAGAGTCACTGTTTATTGAGGGTGAGGGTCACTATGTAACTGGACAGGGTCACTGTTTATTCAGGGTGAGGGTCACTGTGTCACTGTACAGAGTCACTTTTTATTCAGGGTGAGGGTCACTGTGCAATTGTACAGAGTCATTCTTTATTCAGTGTGAGGGTTACTGTGTCACTCTGCAGAGACACTGTTAATTCAGGGTGAGGGTGACTGTTTAACTGGAGAGGGTCACTGTTCATTCAGGGTGAGGGTTACTGTGTAACTGTACAGAGTCACTGTTTATTCAGGGTGAGGGTCACTCACTGTGTAACTGTACAGAGTCACTGTTTATTCAGGGTGACGGTCACTGTGTAACTATACAGAGTCACTGTTTATTCTGGGTGAGGGTCACTCACTGTGTCACTGTACAGAGTCACTGTTTATTCAGGGTGAGGGTCACTCACTGTGTAACTGTACAGAGTCACTGTTTATTCAGGGTGAGGGTCACTGTGTAACTGTACAGTGTCACTGTTTTATTCAGGGTGAGAGTCAGTGTAACTGTACAGAGTCACTGTTTATTCAGGGTGAGGGTCACTGTGTAACTGGTACAGAGTCACTGTTTATTCAGGGTGAGGGTCACTCATTGTGTAACTGTACAGAGTCACTGTTTATTCTAGGTGAGGGTCACTCACTGTGTAACTGTACAGAGTCACTGTTTGTTCAGGGTGAGAGTCACTGTGTAACTGTACAGAGTCACTGATTATTCAGGGTGAGGGTTACTGTGTTACTGTACAGAGTCACTGTTTATTCAGGGTGAGGGTCACTGTGTAACTGTACAGAGTCACTGTTTATTCAGGGAGAGGTTCACTCACTGTGTCACTGTACAGAGTCACTTTTTATTTAGGGTGAGCGTCACTGTGCAATTGCACAGAGTCATTCTTTATTCAGTGTGAGGGTTACTGTGTCACTCTACAGAGTCACTGTTTATTCAGGGTGAGGGTCACTGTGTAACTGTACAGAGTCACTGTTTATTCAGGGTTAGGGTTACTGTGTCACTGTACAGAGTCACTGTTTATTCAGGGTGAGGATCACTGTGTAACTGTACGGAGTCACTGTTTCTTCAGGGTGAAGATCACTGTGTAACTGTACAGAGTCACTGTTTATTCAGGGTGAGGGTCACTGTGTAACTGGACAGGGTAACTGTTCATTCAGGGTGAGGGTCACTTTGTAACTGTACAGAGTCACTGTTTATTCTGGTTGAGGGTCACTCACTGTGTCACTGTACAGAGGCACTGTTTATTCAAGGTGAGGGTCACTGTGAAACTGTACGGAGTCACTCTTTATTCAGGATGAGGCTCACTGTGTAACTGTATAGGATCACTGTATATTCAGGGTGACGGTCACTGTATAACTGTACAGAATCACTGTTAATTCAGGGTTTCGTCACTGTGTCTCTGTACAGAGTCACTGTTTATTCAGGGTGAGGGTCACTGTTTAACTGTACAGAGTCACTATTAATTCAAGGTGTCTCACTGTGTAACTGTACAGAGTCACTGTTTCTTGAGGGTGAGGGTCACTGTGTAACTGTACAGAGTCACTGTTTATTCAGGGTGAGGGTCACTGTTTAACTGTACAGAGTCACTGTTTATACAGGGTGAGGGTCACTGTATAACTGTACAGAATAACTGTTTATTCAGGGTGAGGGCCACTCACTGTTTAACTGCACAGAGTCACTGTTTTATTGAGGGTGATTGTCACTGTGTAACTGTACAGGGTCACTGTATATTCAGGGTGACGGTCACTGTATACCTGTACAGAATCACTGTTCTTTCAGGGTGTGGGTCACTGTGTCTCTGTACAGAGTCACTGTCTATTCAGGGTGAGGGTCACTGTTTAACTGTACAGAGTCACTGTTAATTCTAGGCGACTCACTGTGTAACCGTACAGAGTTACTGCTTATTCAGGGTGAGGTTCACTGTGTAACTGTACAGTGTCACTGTTTATTCAGGGTAAGTGTCACTCACTGTGTAACTGTACAGGATCACTGTTTATTCAGGGTGAGGGTCACTGTGTAACTGTAGAGAGTCAATGTTTATTCAGGGTGAGGGTGACTGCGTAACTGTACAGAGTCAATGTTTATTCAGCGTTAGGGTCATTCACTGTGTAACTGTACAGAGTCACTGTTTATTCAGGGTGAGGGTCACTCACTGTGTAACTGTACAGAGTCACTGTCTATTCTGGATGATGATCACTGAGTAACTGTACAGAGTCACTCTTTATTCTGGGTGAGGGTCACTCACTGTGTAACTGTACAGAGTCACTGTTTATTCAGGGTGAGGGTCACTGTGTAACTGTACAGTGTCACTGTTTTATTCAGGGTGAGAGTCAGTGTAACTGTACAGAGTCACTGTTTATTCAGGGTGAGGGTCACTGTGTAACTGGTACAGAGTGACTGTTTATTCAGGGTGAGGGTCACTCATTATGTAACTGTACAGAGTCACTGTTTATTCTAGGTGAGGGTCACTCACTGTGTAACTGTACAGAGTCACTGTTTGTTCAGGGTGAGAGTCACAGTGTAACTGTACAGAGTCACTGATTATTCAGGGTGAGGGTTACTGTGTAACTGTTCAGAGTCACTGTTTATTCAGGGTGAGGGTCACTCACTTTCTCACTATACAGAGTCACTGTTTATTCAGGGTGAGGGTCACTCACTTTGTCAGTATACAGAGTCACTGTTTATTGAGGGTGAGGGTCACTGTGTCCCTGTACAGAGGCACTGTTCATTCAGGGTGAGGGTCACTGTGTAACTGGACAGGGTAACTGTTCATTCAGGGTGAGGGTCACTGTGTAACTGTACAGAGTCACTGTTTATTCTGGTTGAGGGTCACTCACTGTGTCACTGTACAGAGTTACTGTTTATTCAGGGTGAGGGTCACTGTGAAACTGTACGGAGTCACAGTTTATTTAGGATGAGGCTCACTGTGTAACTGTACAGAGTCACTGTTTATTCAGCATTAGGGTCATTCACTGTGTAACTGTACAGAGTCACTGTTTATTCAGGGTGAGGGTTACTCACTTTGTAACTGTACAGAGTCACTGTCTATTCTGGGTGAGGATCACTGAGTAACTGTACAGAGTCACTGTTTATTCAGGGTTAGCGTTACTCACTGTAACTGTACAGAATCAGTGTTTATTCAGTGTGAGGTTCACTGTGTAACTGTACAGAGTCACTGTTCTTTCAGGGTGTGGGTCACTGTGTCTCTGTACAGAGTTACTGTCTATTCAGGGTGAGGGTCACTGTTTAACTGTACAGAGTCACTGTTAATTCTAGGCGACTCACTGTGCAACCGTACAGAGTTACTGTTTATTCAGGGTGAGGTTCACTGTGTAACTGAACAGTGTCACTGTTTATTCAGGGTAAGTGTCACTCACTGTGTAACTGTACAGGATCACTGTTTATTCAGGGTGAGGGTCACTGTGTAACTGTAGAGAGTCAATGTTTATTCAGGGTGAGGGTGACTCTGCGTAACTGTACAGAGTCAATGTTTATTCAGCGTTAGGGTCATTCACTGTGTAACTGTACAGAGTCACTGTTTATTCAGGGTGAGGGTCACTCACTGTGTAACTGTACAGAGTCACTGTCTATTCTGGATGATGATCACTGAGTAACTGTACAGAGTCACTGTTTATTCTGGGTGAGGGTCACTCACTGTGTAACTGTACAGAGTCACTGTTTATTCAGGGTGAGGGTCACTGTGTAACTGTACAGTGTCACTGTTTTATTCAGGGTGAGAGTCAGTGTAACTGTACAGAGTCACTGTTTATTCAGGGTGAGGGTCACTGTGTAACTGGTACAGAGTCACTGTTTATTCAGGGTGAGGGTCACTCATTGTGTAACTGTACAGAGTCACTGTTTATTCTAGGTGAGGGTCACTCACTGTGTAACTGTACAGAGTCACTGTTCATTCAGGGTGAGGGTCACTGTGTAACTGTACAGAGTCACTGTTTATTCTGGTTGAGGGTCACTCACTGTGTCACTGTACAGAGTTACTGTTTATTCAGGGTGAGGGTCACTGTGAAACTGTACGGAGTCACAGTTTATTTAGGATGAGGCTCACTGTGTAACTGTACAGAGTCACTGTTTATTCAGGGTGAGGGTCACTCACTGTGTAACTGTACAGAGTCACTGTCTATTCTGGGTGAGGATCACTGAGTAACTGTACAGAGTCACTGTTTATTCAGGGTTAGCGTTACTCACTGTAACTGTACAGAATCAGTGTTTATTCAGTGTGAGGTTCACTGTGTAACTGTACAGAGTCACTGTTTCTTCAGGGTGAGGGTCACTGTGTAACTGTACAGAGTCACTGTTTCTTCAGGGTGAGGGTCACTGTGTAACTGTACAGAGTCACAGTATATTCAGGGTTAGGGTTACTCACTGTGTAACTATACAGAGTCACTGTGTAACTGTACAGAGTCACTGTTTATTCAGGGTGAGGGTCACTCACTGTGTCACTGTACAGAGTCACTTTTTATTCAGGGTGAGGGTCACTGTGCAATTGTACTGAGTCATTCTTTATTCAGTGTGAGGGATACAGAGTCACTCTTTATTCAGGGTGAGGATCACTGTGTAGCTGTACAGAGTCACTTTATTCAGAGTGAGGGTCACTGTGTGACTGTACAGAGTCAGTGTTTATTCAGGGTGAGGGTCACTGTGTAAATGTACAGAGTCACCTTTTATTCAGGGTGAGGGTCACTGTAACTGTACAGAGTCACTGTTTATTCAGGGTGAGGTTCACTCACTGTAACTGTACAGAGTCACTGTTTATTCAGGGTGAGGTTCACTCACTGTAACTGTACAGAGTCACTGTTTATTCAGGGTGAGGTTCACTCACTGTAACTGTACAGAGTCACTGTTTATTCAGGGTGAGGGTCACAGTGTCTAGGTACACAGTCACTGTTTATTCAGGGTGAGGGTCACGCATTGTAACTGTACAGAGTCACTGTTTATTGAGGGTGAGTGTCACTGTGTAACTGTAAAGAATCACTGTTTATTCAGGGTGAGGGACACTGTGTAACTGTACACAGCCACTGTTTATTCAGGGTGAGGGTCACTCACTGTGTCACTGTACAGATGCACTGTTTTTTCAGGGTGAGGGTCATTGTGTAATTGTACAGAGTCACTTTTTATTCAGGGTGAGGGTCACTGTGTAACTGTACAAAGTCACTGTTTATTCAGGGTGAGGGTCACTGTGTAATTGTACAGAGTCACTGTGTATTCAGGGTGAGGGTCACTCACTGTGTAACTGTACAGAGTCACTGTTTATTCAGGGTGAGGGTCACTGTATAACTGTACAGAGTCACTGTGTATTCAGGGTGAGGGTCACTATGTAACTGTACAGAGTCAGTGATTATTCTGGGTGAGGGTCACTGTGGAACCGTGCAGAGTCACTGTTTATTCCGGGTGAGGGTCACTCGCTGTGTAAATGTACAGGGTCACTGTTTATTCAGGGTGAGGGTCACTCACTGTGTAACTGTACAGAGTCACTGTTTATTAAGTGTGAGGATCACTGTGTAACTGTACAGAGTCACTGTTTATTCAGGGAGAGGGTCACAGTGTAGCTGTATAGAGTTACTGTTTATTCAGGGTGAGGGTCACTGTCTCTCTGTACAGAGTCACTGTCTATTCAGGGTGAGGATCACTGTGTAACTGTACAGAGTCACTGTTTATTCAGGGTGAGGGTCACTCACTGTGTCACTGTACAGAGTCACTTTTTATTCAGGGTGAGGGTCACTGTGTAATTGTACAGAGTCATTCTTTATTCAGTGTGATGGTTACTGTGTCACTCTACAGAGTCACTGTTTATTCAGGGTGAGGATCACTGTGCAACTGGACAGAGTCACTGTTCATTCAGGGTGAGGATCACTGTGTAACTGTACAGAGTCACTGTTTATTCTGGGTGAGGGTCACTGTGTAACTGTACAGAGTCACTGTTTATTCAGGGTGAGGTTCACTGTGAAACTGCATAAAGTCACTTTTTTATTGAGGGGGAGGGTCTCTGTGTAACTGTACAAAGTCACTGTTTATTCAGGGTGAGGGTCACTGTGTAACTGTACAGAGTCACTGTGTATTCAGGGTGAGGGTCACTCTCTGTGTAACTGTGCAGAGTCACTGTTTATTCAGGGTTAGGGTCACTGTATAACTGTACAGAATCACTCTTTATTCAGGGTGAGGGTCACAGTGTCTAGGTACAGAGTCACTGTTTATTCAGGGTGAGGGTCACTCGCTGTAACTGTACAGAGTCACTGTTTATTCAGGGTGAGGGTCACTGTATAACTGCACAGAGTCACTGTTTATTCAGGGTGAGAGTCACTATGTAACTGTACAGAGTCAGTGATTATTCTGGGTGAGGGTCACTGTGGAACCGTGCAGAGTCACTGTTTATTCCGGGTGAGGGTCACTCGCTGTGTAAATGTACAGGGTCACTGTTTATTCAGGGTGAGGGTCACTCACTGTGTAACTGTACAGAGTCACTGTTTATTAAGGGTGAGGATCACTGTGTAACTGTACAGAGTCACTGTTTATTCAGGGAGAGGGTCACAGTGTAGCTGTATAGAGTCACTGTTTATTCAGGGTGAGGGTCACTGTCTCTCTGTACAGAGTCACTGTTTATTCAGGGTGAGGGTCACGGTGTAACTGTACAGAGTCACTGTTTATTCAGGGTGAGGGTTACTGTGTCACTGTACAGAGTCACTGTTTATTCAGGGTGAGGGTCACTCACTGTGTCACTGTACAGAGTCACTTTTTATTCAGGGTGAGGGTCACTGTGTAATTGTACAGAGTCATTCTTTATTCAGTGTGAGGGTTACTGTGTCACTCTACAGAGTCACTGTTTATTCAGGGTGAGGGTCACTCACTGTGTAACTGTACAGAGTCACTGTTTATTCTGGGTGAGGGTCACTCACTGTGTAACTGTACAGATTCATTGTTTATTAAGGGTGAGGTTCACTGTTTAACTGTACAGAGTCACTGATTATTCAGGGTGAGGGTTACTGTGTAAATGTACAGAGTCACTTTTTATTCAGGGTGAGGGTCACTCACTGTGTAACTGTACAGAGTCACTGTTTATTCAGGGTGACAGTCACTGTGTAACTATACAGAGTCACTGTTTCTTCTGGGTGAGGGTCACTCACTGTGTCACTGTACAGAGTCACTGTTTATTCAGGGTGAGGTTCACTATGAAACTGTACGGAGTCACTGTTTATTCAGGGTGAGGTTCACTATGAAACTGTACGGAGTTACTGTTTATTCAGGATGAGGGTCAGTGTGGATCTGTACAGAGTCACTGTTCATTCAGGGTGAGGGTCACTGTGTAACTGGACAGGGTAACTGTTCATTCAGGGTGAGGGTCACTTTGTAACTGTACAGAGTCACTGTTTATTCTGGTTGAGGGTCACTCACTGTGTCACTGTACAGAGGCACTGTTTATTCAAGGTGAGGGTCACTGTGAAACTGTACGGAGTCACTCTTTATTCAGGATGAGGCTCACTGTGTAACTGTATAGGATCACTGTATATTCAGGGTGACGGTCACTGTATAACTGTACAGAATCACTGTTCATTCAGGGTTTCGTCACTGTGTCTCTGTACAGAGTCACTGTTTATTCAGGGTGAGGGTCACTGTTTAACTGTACAGAGTCACTGTTTATTCAGGGTGAGGGTCACTGTTTAACTGCACAGAGTCACTGTTTATACAGGGTGAGGGTCACTGTATAACTGTACAGAATAACTGTTTATTCAGGGTGAGGGCCACTCACTGTTTAACTGCACAGAGTCACTGTTTTATTGAGGGTGATTGTCACTGTGTAACTGTACAGGGTCACTGTATATTCAGGGTGACGGTCACTGTATACCTGTACAGAATCACTGTTCTTTCAGGGTGAGGGTCACTGTTTAACTGTACAGAGTCACTGTTAATTCTAGGCGACTCACTGTGTAACCGTACAGAGTTACTGTTTATTCAGGGTGAGGTTCACTGTGTAACTGTACAGTGTCACTGTTTATTCAGGGTAAGTGTCACTCACTGTGTAACTGTACAGGATCACTGTTTATTCAGGGTGAGGGTCACTGTGTAACTGTAGAGAGTCACTGTTTATTCAGGGTGAGGGTTACTGTGTAACTGTACAGAGTCACTGTTTATTCAGGGTGAGGGTCACTCACTTTCTCACTATACAGAGTCACTGTTTATTGAGGGTGAGAGTCACTGTGTCCCTGTACAGAGGCACTGTTTATTCAGGGTGAGGGTCACTGTGTAACTGTACAGAGTCACTGTTTATTCAGGGAGAGGTTCACTCACTGTGTCACTATACAGAGTCACTGTTTATTCAGGGTGAGGGTCACTGTGTAACTGTACAGATTCACTGTTTATTCAGGGTGAGGGTCACTGTGTAACTGTACAGAGTCACTGTTTATTCAGGGAGAGGTTCACTCACTGTGTCACTGTACAGAGTCACTTTTTATTTAGGGTGAGCGTCACTGTGCAATTGCACAGAGTCATTCTTTATTCAGTGTGAGGGTTACTGTGTCACTCTACAGAGTCACTGTTTATTCAGGGTGAGGGTCACTGTGTAACTGTACAGAGTCACTGTTTATTCAGGGTTAGGGTTACTGTGTCACTGTACAGAGTCACTGTTTATTCAGGGTGAGGATCACTGTGTAACTGTACGGAGTCACTGTATATTCAGGGTGAGGGTCACTCACTTTCTCACTATACAGAGTCACTGTTTATTCAGGGTGAGGGTCACTGTGTAACTGGACAGGGTAACTGTTCATTCAGGGTGAGGGTCACTGTGTAACTGTACAGAGTCACTGTTTATTCTGGTTGAGGGTCACTCACTGTGTCACTGTACAGAGTTACTGTTTATTCAGCGTGAGGGTCACTGTGAAACTGTACGGAGTCACAGTTTATTTAGGATGAGGCTCACTGTGTAACTGTACAGAGTCACTGTTTATTCAGGGTGAGGGTCACTCACTGTGTAACTGTACAGAGTCACTGTCTATTCTGGGTGAGGATCACTGAGTAACTGTACAGAGTCACTGTTTATTCAGGGTTAGCGTTACTCACTGTAGCTGTACAGAATCAGTGTTTATTCAGTGTGAGGTTCACTGTGTAACTGTACAGAGTCACTGTTTCTTCAGGGTGAGGGTCACTGTGTAACTGTACAGAATCACTGTTTCTTCAGGGTGAGGGTCACTGTGTAACTGTACAGAGTCACAGTATATTCAGGGTTAGGGTTACTCACTGTGTAACTATACAAAGTCACTGTGTAACTGTACAGAGTCACTGTTTATTCAGGGTGAGGGTCACTCACTGTGTCACTGTACAGAGTCACTTTTTATTCAGGGTGAGGGTCACTGTGCAATTGTACTGAGTCATTCTTTATTCAGTGTGAGGGATACAGAGTCACTCTTTATTCAGGGTGAGGATCACTGTGTAGCTGTACAGAGTCACTGTTTATTCAGAGTGAGGGTCACTGTGTGACTGTACAGAGTCAGTGTTTATTCAGGGTGAGGGTCACTGTGTAAATGTACAGCGTCACCTTTTATTCAGGGTGAGGGTCACTGTAACTGTACAGAGTCACTGTTTATTCAGGGTGAGGTTCACTCACTGTAACTGTACAGAGTCACTGTTTATTCAGGGTGAGGTTCACTCACTGTAACTGTACAGAGTCACTGTTTATTCAGGGTGAGGTTCACTCACTGTAACTGTACAGAGTCACTGTTTATTCAGGGTGAGGGTCACAGTGTCTAGGTACACAGTCACTGTTTATTCAGGGTGAGGGTCACGCATTGTAACTGTACAGAGTCACTGTTTATTGAGGGTGAGTGTCACTGTGTAACTGTAAAGAATCACTGTTTATTCAGGGTGAGGGACACTGTGTAACTGTACACAGCCACTGTTTATTCAGGGTGAGGGTCACTCACTGTGTCACTGTACAGAGGCACTGTTTTTTCAGGGTGAGGGTCATTGTGTAATTGTACAGAGTCACTTTTTATTCAGGGTGAGGGTCACTGTGTAACTGTACAAAGTCACTGTTTATTCAGGGTGAGGGTCACTGTGTAATTGTACAGAGTCACTGTGTATTCAGGGTGAGGGTCACTCACTGTGTAACTGTACAGAGTCACTGTTTATTCAGGGTGAGGGTCACTGTATAACTGTACAGAGTCACTGTGTATTCAGGGTGAGGGTCACTATGTAACTGTACAGAGTCAGTGATTATTCTGGGTGAGGGTCACTGTGGAACCGTGCAGAGTCACTGTTTATTCCGGGTGAGGGTCACTCGCTGTGTAAATGTACAGGGTCACTGTTTATTCAGGGTGAGGGTCACTCACTGTGTAACTGTACAGAGTCACTGTTTATTAAGTGTGAGGATCACTGTGTAACTGTACAGAGTCACTGTTTATTCAGGGAGAGGGTCACAGTGTAGCTGTATAGAGTTACTGTTTATTCAGGGTGAGGGTCACTGTCTCTCTGTACAGAGTCACTGTTTATTCAGGGTGAGGGTCAGTGTGTAACTGTACAGAGTCACTGTTTATTCAGGGTGAGGGTTACTGTGTCACTGTACAGAGTCACTGTTTATTCAGGGTGAGGGTCACTCACTGTGTCACTGTACAGAGTCACTTTTTATTCAGGGTGAGGGTCACTGTGTAATTGTACAGAGTCATTCTTTATTCAGTGTGATGGTTACTGTGTCACTCTACAGAGTCACTGTTTATTCAGGGTGAGGATCACTGTGCAACTGGACAGAGTCACTGTTCATTCAGGGTGAGGATCACTGTGTAACTGTACAGAGTCACTGTTTATTCTGGGTGAGGGTCACTGTGTAACTGTACAGAGTCACTGTTTATTCAGGGTGAGGTTCACTGTGAAACTGCATAAAGTCACTTTTTTATTGAGGGGGAGGGTCACTGTTGAACTGTACAGTCACTGTTTATCAAGGATGAGGGTCACTGTGTAACTGTACAGAGTCACTGTTTATTCAGGGTGAGGATCACTCACTGTGTAACTGTACAGAGTCACTGTTTATTAAGGATGAGGGTCACTGTGCGATTGTACAGAGTCATTCTTTATTCAGTGTGAGGGTTACTGTGTCACTCTGCAGAGACACTGTTAATTCAGGGTGAGGGTCACTGTTTAACTGGACAGGGTCACTGTTCATTCAGGGTGAGGGTTACTGTGTAACTGTACAGAGTCACTGTTTATTCAGGGTGAGGGTCACTCACTGTGTAACTGTACAGAGTCACTGTTTATTCAGGGTGACAGTCACTGTGTAACTATACAGAGTCACTGTTTCTTCTGGGTGAGGGTCACTCACTGTGTCACTGTACAGAGTCACTTTTTATTCAGGGTGAGGTTCACTATGAAACTGTACGGAGTCACTGTTTATTCAGGGTGAGGTTCACTATGAAACTGTACGGAGTTACTGTTTATTCAGGGTGAGGGTCAGTGTGGAACTGTACAGAGTCACTGTTTATTCAGGGTGAGGGTCACTGTGTAACTGTACACAGTCACTGTTTTATTGAGGGTGAGGGTCATTGTTTAATTGTACAGTGTCACTGTTTATTCTGGGTGAGGGACACTGCGTAACTGTACAGTCACTGTTTACTCAGGGTGAGGGTCACTGTGTAACTGTGCGGAGTCAGTGTTTATTCAGGGTAAGTGTCACTCACTGTGCAACTGAACAGAGTCACTGTTGATTCAGGGTGAGGGTCACTGTGTAACTGTACAGAGTGAATGTTTATTTAGAGTGAGGGTCATTGTGTAATTGTACAGAGTCACTGGTTATGCAGGGCGATTTTCACTCTTTGTGTAATTGTAGAGAGTCACTGTTTATTCAGGGTGAGGGTCAGTGTGTAACTGTACGGAGTCACTGTTTTATTGACGGTGTGGGTCACTGTGTAACTGTACAGAGTAACTGTTTCTTCAGGGTGAGGGTCACTGTGTAACTGTACAGTGTCACTGTTTATTCAGGGTGAGAGTCAGTGTAACTGTACAGAGTCACTGTTTATTCAGGGTGAGGGTCACTGTGTAACTGGTACAGAGTCATTGTTTGTTCAGGGTGAGGGTCACTGTATAACTGTACAGAGTCACTGATTATTCGGGGTGAGGGTTACTGTGTAACTGTAGAGAGTCACTTTTTATTCAGGGTGAGGGTCACTCACTTTGCCATTATACAGAGTCACTGTTTATTCAGGGTGAGGGTCACTGTGTAACTGGACAGGGTAACTGTTCATTCAGGGTGAGGGTCACTGTGTAACTGTACAGAGTCACTGTTTATTCTGGTTGAGGGTCACTCACTGTGTCACTGTACAGAGTCACTGTTTATTCAGGGTGAGGGTCACTGTGAAACTGTACGGAGTCACAGTTTATTCAGGATGAGGCTCACTGTGTAACTGTACAGAGTCACTGTTTATTCAGCGTTAGGGTCATTCACTGTGTAACTGTACAGAGTCACTGTTTATTCAGGGTGAGGGTCACTCACTGTGTAACTGTACAGAGTCACTGTCTATTCTGGGTGAGGATCACTGAGTAACTGTACAGAGTCACTGTTTATTCAGGGTTAGCGTTACTCACTGTAACTGTACAGAATCAGTGTTTATTCAGTGTGAGGTTCACTGTGTAACTGTACAGAGTCACTGTTTATTCAGGGTTAGGGTTACTCACTGTGTAACTATACAGAGTCACTGTGTAACTGTACAGAGTCACTGTTTGTTCAGGGTGAGGGTCACTGTAACTGTACAGAGTCACTGATTACTCAAGGTGAGGGTCACTGTGTAACTGAGCAGGGTCACTGTATAACTGTGCAGAGTCACTGTTTATTAAGGATGAGGATCACTGTGTAACTGTATAGAGTCACTGTTTTATTGAGGGTGAGGGTCACTGTGTAACTGTACAGAGTCACTGTTTATTGAGGGTTAGGGTTACTGTGTCACTGTACAGAGTCACTGTTTATTCAGGGTGAGGGTCACTCACTTTGTCACTATACAGAGTCACTGTTTATTCAGGGGGAGGGTCACTGTGCAATTGTACAGACTCATTCTTTATTCTGGGTGAAGATCACTGTGTAAGTCTACAGAGACACTGTTTATTCAGGGTGAGGGTCACTGTGTAACTGGACAGGGTAACTGTTCATTCAGGGTGAGGGTCACTGTGTAACTGTACAGAGTCACTGTTTATTCTGGTTGAGGGTCACTCACTGTGTCACTCTACAGAGTCACTGTTTATTCAGGGTGAGGGTCACTATGTAACTGTACAGAGTCACTGTTTATTCAGGGTGAGGGTCACTCATTGTAACTGTACAGAGTCACTGTTTATTGAGGGTGAGGGTAACTGTGTAAATGTACAGAGTCACTGTTTATTCTGGGTGAGAGTCACTCACTGTGTCACTGTACAGAGTCACTGTTTATTCAGGGTGAGGGTCACTCACTGTGTCACTGTACAGAGGCACTGTTTTTTCAAGGTGAGGGTCACTGTGTAATTGTACAGAGTCACTTTTTATTCAGGGTGAGGGTCTCTGTGTAACTGTACAAAGTCACTGTTTATTCAGGGTGAGGGTCACTGTGTAACTGTACAGAGTCACTGTGTATTCAGGGTGAGGGTCACTCTCTGTGTAACTGTGCAGAGTCACTGTTTATTCAGGGTTAGGGTCACTGTATAACTGTACAGAATCACTCTTTATTCAGGGTGAGGGTCACAGTGTCTAGGTACACAGTCACTGTTTATTCAGGGTGAGGGTCACTCGCTGTAACTGTACAGAGTCACTGTTTATTCAGGGTGAGGGTCACTGTATAACTGCACAGAGTCACTGTTTATTCAGGGTGAGAGTCACTATGTAACTGTACAGAGTCAGTGATTATTCTGGGTGAGGGTCACTGTGGAACCGTGCAGAGTCACTGTTTATTCCGGGTGAGGGTCACTCGCTGTGTAAATGTACAGGGTCACTGTTTATTCAGGGTGAGGGTCACTCACTGTGTAACTGTACAGAGTCACTGTTTATTAAGGGTGAGGATCACTGTGTAACTGTACAGAGTCACTGTTTATTCAGGGAGAGGGTCACAGTGTAGCTGTATAGAGTCACTGTTTATTCAGGGTGAGGGTCACTGTCTCTCTGTACAGAGTCACTGTTTATTCAGGGTGAGGGTCACGGTGTAACTGTACAGAGTCACTGTTTATTCAGGGTGAGGGTTACTGTGTCACTGTACAGAGTCACTGTTTATTCAGGGTGAGGGTCACTCACTGTGTCACTGTACAGAGTCACTTTTTATTCAGGGTGAGGGTCACTGTGTAATTGTACAGAGTCATTCTTTATTCAGTGTGAGGGTTACTGTGTCACTCTACAGAGTCACTGTTTATTCAGGGTGAGGGTCACTCACTGTGTAACTGTACAGAGTCACTGTTTATTCTGGGTGAGGGTCACTCACTGTGTAACTGTACAGATTCATTGTTTATTAAGGGTGAGGTTCACTGTTTAACTGTACAGAGTCACTGATTATTCAGGGTGAGGGTTACTGTGTAAATGTACAGAGTCACTTTTTATTCAGGGTGAGGGTCACTCACTTTGTCATTATACAGAGTCACTGTTTATTCAGGGTGAGGATCACTGTGTAACTGTACAGAGTCACTGTTCATTCATGGTGAGGGTCACTGTGTAACTGTACAGAGTCACTGTGTAACTGTGCAGGGTCACTGTGTAACTGTACAGAGTCACTGTTTATTCTGGGTGATGGTCACTGATTGTGTAACTGTGCACAGTCACTGTTTATTCAGAGTGAGGGTCACTGTGTGACTGTACAGAGTCAGTGTTTATTCAGGGTGAGGGTCACTGTGTAAATGTACAGAGTCACTGTTTATTCAGGGTGAGGGTCACTGTAACTGTACAGAGTCGCTGTTTATTCAGGGTGAGGTTCACTCACTGTAACTGCACAGAGTAACTGTTTATTCAGGGTGAGGTTCACTCACTGTAACTGTACAGAGTCACTGTTTATTCAGGGTGAGGTTCACTCACTGTGTAACTGTGCAGAGTCACTGTTTATTCAGGGTGAGGGTCACTGTATAACTGTACAGAATCACTGTTTATTCAGGGTGAGGGTCACAGTGTCTAGGAACACAGTCACTGTTTATTCAGGGTGAGGGTCACTCGCTGTAACTGTACAGAGTCACTGTTTATTCAGGGTGAGGGTTACTGTGTCACTGTACATAGTCACTGTTTATTCAGGGCGAGGATCACTGTGTAACTGTACAGAGTCACTGCTTATTCAGGGTGAGGGTCACTGTGTAACTGTACAGAGTCACTGTTTATTCAGGGTGAGGGTTACTGTGTAACTTTACAGAGTCACTGCTTATTCAGGGTGAGGGTCACTGTGGAACTGTACAGAGTCACTGTTTACTCAGGGTGAGGGTCACTCACTGTGTAACTGTACAGAATCACTATTTGCTCAGGGTGAGGGTCACTGTGTAACTGTACAGAGTCACTGTTTATTAAGGGTGAGGGTCACTGTGTCTCTGTACACAGTCACTGTTTATTCAGGGTGAGGGTCACTGTGTCTCTGTACACAGTCACTGTTTATTCAGGGTGAGGGTCACTCATTGTAACTGTACAGAGTCACTGTTTATTGAGGGTGAGGGTCACTGTGTAACTGTGCAGAGTCACTGTTTATTCTGGGTGAGGGTCACTCACTGTGTCACTGTACAGAGTCACTGTTTATTCAGGGTGACGGTCACTGTATAACTGTAAAGAATCACTGTTTATTCAGGGTGAGGGTTACTGTGTAATTGTACAGAGTCACTTTTTATTCAGGGTGAGGGTCACTGTGTAACTGTACAAAGTCACTGTTTATTCAGGGTGAGGGTCACTGTGGAACTGTACAGAGTCACTGTGTATTCAGGGTGAGGGTCACTCACTGTGTAACTGTGCAGAGTCACTGTTTATTCAGGGTTAGGGTCACTGTATAACTGTACAGAATCACTGTTTATTCAGGGTGAGGGTCACAGTGTCTAGGTACACAGTCACTGTTTATTCAGGGTGAGGGTCACTGTGTAACTGTACAAAGTCACTGTTTATTCAGGGTGCGGATCACTGTGTAACTGTACAGAGTCACTGCTCATTCAGGGTGAGGATCACTGTGTAACTGTACAGAGTCACTGCTTATTCAGGGTGAGGGTTACTGTGTCATTGTACAGAGTCACTGTTTATTCAGGGTGAGGGTCACTCACTGTGTCACTGTACAGAGTCACTTTTTATTCAGGGTGAGGGTCACTGTGTAATTGTACAGAGTCATTCTTTATTCAGTGTGAGGGTTACTGTGTCACTCTACAGTCACTGTTTATTCAGGGTGAGGATCACTGTGCAACTGGACAGAGTCACTGTTCATTCAGGGTGAGGATCACTGTGTAACTGTACAGAGTTACTGTTTATTCTGGGTGAGGGTCACTGTGTAACTGTACAGAGTCATTGTTTATTCTGGGTGAGGGTCACTCGCTGTGTTACTCTACAGAGTCACTGTTTATTCAGGGTGAGGTTCACTGTGAAACTGCATAAAGTCACTGTTTTATTGAGGGTGAGGGTCACTGTGTAACTGTACAGTCACTGTTTATTCAGGGTGAGGATCACTCACTGTGTAACTGTACACAGTCACTGTTTACTCAGGGTGAGGTTCACTGTGTAACTGTACAGAGTCACTGTTTATTAAGGATGAGGGTCACTGTGTCACTGTACGGAGTCACTGTTTATTCAGGGTGAGGATCACTGTGTCACTGTACAGAGTCACTTTTTATTCAGGGTGAGGGTCACTGTGCAATTGTACAGAGTCATTCTTTATTCAGTGTGAGGGTCACTCACTGTGTAACTGTACAGAGTCACTGTTTATTCAGGGTGACAGTCACTGTAACTATACAGAGTGACTGTTTATTCTGCGTGAGGGTCACTCACTGTGTCACTGTACAGAGTCACTGTTTATTCAGGGTGAGGGTCACTCACTGTGTAACTGTACAGAATCACTATTTGCTCAGGGTGAGGGTCACTGTGTAACTGTACAGAGTCACTGTTTATTAAGGGTGAGGGTCACTGTGTCTCTGTACACAGTCACTGTTTATTCAGGGTGAGGGTCACTGTGTCTCTGTACACAGTCACTGTTTATTCAGGGTGAGGGTCACTCATTGTAACTGTACAGAGTCACTGTTTATTGAGGGTGAGGGTCACTGTGTAACTGTGCAGAGTCACTGTTTATTCTGGGTGAGGGTCACTCACTGTGTCACTGTACAGAGTCACTGTTTATTCAGGGTGACGGTCACTATATAACTGTAAAGAATCACTGTTTATTCAGGGTGAGGGACACTGTGTAACTGTACACAGTCACTGTTTATTCAGGGAGAGGGTCACTCACTGTGTCACTGTACAGAGGCACTGTTTTTTCAGGGTGAGGGTTACTGTGTAATTGTACAGAGTCACTTTTTATTCAGGGTGAGGGTCACTGTGTAGCTGTACAAAGTCACTGTTTATTCAGGGTGAGGGTCACTGTGTAACTGTACAGAGTCACTGTGTATTCAGGGTGAGGGTCACTCACTGTGTAACTGTGCAGAGTCACTGTTTATTCAGGGTTAGGGTCACTGTATAACTGTACAGAATCACTGTTTATTCAGGGTGAGGGTCACAGTGTCTAGGTACACAGTCACTGTTTATTCAGGGTGAGGGTCACTGTGTAACTGTACAAAGTCACTGTTTATTCTGGGTGCGGATCACTGTGTAACTGTACAGAGTCACTGCTCATTCAGGGTGAGGATCACTGTGTAGCTGTACAGAGTCACTGCTTATTCAGGGTGAGGGTTACTGTGTCATTGTACAGAGTCACTGTTTATTCAGGGTGAGGGTCACTCACTGTGTCACTGTACAGAGTCACTTTTTATTCAGGGTGAGGGTCACTGTGTAATTGTACTGAGTCATTCTTTATTCAGTGTGAGGGTTACTGTGTCACTCTACAGAGTCACTGTTTATTCAGGGTGAGGATCACTGTGCAACTGGACAGAGTCACTGTTCATTCAGGGTGAGGATCACTGTGTAACTGTACAGAGTTATTGTTTATTCTGGGTGAGGGTCACTGTGTAACTGTACAGAGTCATTGTTTATTCTGGGTGAGGGTCACTCGCTGTGTCACTCTACAGAGTCACTGTTTATTCAGGGTGAGGTTCACTGTGAAACTGCGTAAAGTCACTGTTTTATTGAGGGTGAGGGTCACTGTGTAACTGTACAGTCACTGTTTATTCAGGGTGAGGATCACTCACTGTGTAACTGTACACAGTCACTGTTTACTCAGGGTGAGGTTCACTGTGTAACTGTACAGAGTCACTGTTTATTAAGGATGAGGGTCACTGTGTCACTGTACGGAGTCACTGTTTATTCAGGGTGAGGATCACTGTGTCACTGTACAGAGTCACTTTTTATTCAGGGTGAGGGTCACTGTGCAATTGTACAGAGTCACTGTTTATTCTGGGTGAGGGTCACTCACTGTGTAACTGTACAGAGTCACTGTTTATTCAGGGTGAGGGTCACTGTGTAACTGTACAGTGTCACTGTTTATTCAGTGTGAGAGTCAGTGTAACTGTACTGAGTCACTGTTTATTCAGGGTGAGGGTCACTGTGTAACTGGTACAGAGTCACTGTTTATTCAGGGTGAGGGTCACTCATTGTGTAACTGTACAGAGTCACTGTTTATTCTGGGTGAGAGACACTCACTGTGTAACTGTACAGAGTCACTGTTCAGGGTGAGAGTCACTGTGTAACTGTACAGAGTGACTGATTATTCAGGGTGAGGGTCACTGTGTAACTGGACAGGGTAACTGTTCATTCAGGGTGAGGGTCACTTTGTAACTGTACAGAGTCACTGTTTATTCTGGTTGAGGGTCACTCACTGTGTCACTGTACAGAGGCACTGTTTATTCAAGGTGAGGGTCACTGTGAAACTGTACGGAGTCACTCTTTATTCAGGATGAGGCTCACTGTGTAACTGTATAGGATCACTGTATATTCAGGGTGACGGTCACTGTATAACTGTACAGAATCACTGTTAATTCAGGGTTTCGTCACTGTGTCTCTGTACAGAGTCACTGTTTATTCAGGGTGAGGGTCACTGTTTAACTGTACAGAGTCACTATTAATTCAAGGTGTCTCACTGTGTAACTGTACAGAGTCACTGTTTCTTGAGGGTGAGGGTCACTGTGTAACTGTACAGAGTCACTGTTTATTCAGGGTGAGGGTCACTGTTTAACTGTACAGAGTCACTGTTTATACAGGGTGAGGGTCACTGTATAACTGTACAGAATAACTGTTTATTCAGGGTGAGGGCCACTCACTGTTTAACTGCACAGAGTCACTGTTTTATTGAGGGTGATTGTCACTGTGTAACTGTACAGGGTCACTGTATATTCAGGGTGACGGTCACTGTATACCTGTACAGAATCACTGTTCTTTCAGGGTGTGGGTCACTGTGTCTCTGTACAGAGTCACTGTCTATTCAGGGTGAGGGTCACTGTTTAACTGTACAGAGTCACTGTTAATTCTAGGCGACTCACTGTGTAACCGTACAGAGTTACTGCTTATTCAGGGTGAGGTTCACTGTGTAACTGTACAGTGTCACTGTTTATTCAGGGTAAGTGTCACTCACTGTGTAACTGTACAGGATCACTGTTTATTCAGGGTGAGGGTCACTGTGTAACTGTAGAGAGTCAATGTTTATTCAGGGTGAGGGTGACTCTGCGTAACTGTACAGAGTCAATGTTTATTCAGCGTTAGGGTCATTCACTGTGTAACTGTACAGAGTCACTGTTTATTCAGGGTGAGGGTCACTCACTGTGTAACTGTACAGAGTCACTGTCTATTCTGGATGATGATCACTGAGTAACTGTACAGAGTCACTCTTTATTCTGGGTGAGGGTCACTCACTGTGTAACTGTACAGAGTCACTGTTTATTCAGGGTGAGGGTCACTGTGTAACTGTACAGTGTCACTGTTTTATTCAGGGTGAGAGTCAGTGTAACTGTACAGAGTCACTGTTTATTCAGGGTGAGGGTCACTGTCTAACTGGTACAGAGTCACTGTTTATTCAGGGTGAGGGTCACTCATTATGTAACTGTACAGAGTCACTGTTTATTCTAGGTGAGGGTCACTCACTGTGTAACTGTACAGAGTCACTGTTTGTTCAGGGTGAGAGTCACAGTGTACTGTACAGAGTCACTGATTATTCAGGGTGAGGGTTACTGTGTAACTGTTCAGAGTCACTGTTTATTCAGGGTGAGGGTCACTCACTTTCTCACTATACAGAGTCACTGTTTATTCAGGGTGAGGGTCACTCACTTTGTCAGTATACAGAGTCACTGTTTATTGAGGGTGAGGGTCACTGTGTCCCTGTACAGAGGCACTGTTCATTCAGGGTGAGGGTCACTGTGTAACTGTACAGAGTCACTGTTTATTCAGGGAGAGGTTCACTCACTGTGTCACTGTACAGAGTCACTTTTTATTTAGGGTGAGTGTCACTGTGCAATTGCACAGAGTCATTCTTTATTCAGTGTGAGGGTTACTGTGTCACTCTACAGAGTCACTGTTTATTCAGGGTGAGGGTCACTGTGTAACTGTACAGAGTCACTGTTTAGTCAGGTTTAGGGTTACTGTGTCACTGTACAGAGTCACTGTTTATTCAGGGTGAGGATCACTGTGTAACTGTACGGAGTCACTGTTTCTTCAGGGTGAAGATCACTGTGTAACTGTACAGAGTCACTGTTTATTCAGGGTGAGGGTCACAGTGTAACTGTACAGAGTCACTGTTTATTCAGGGTGAGGGTCACTGTGTAACTGGTACAGAGTCACTGTTTATTCAGGGTGAGGGTCACTCATTGTGTAACTGTACAGAGTCACTGTTTATTCTGGGTGAGGGTCACTCACTGTGTAACTGTACAGAGTGACTGTTTATTCAGGGTGAGGGTCACTGTGTAACCGTACAGAGTCACTGATTATTCAGGGTGAGGGTTACTGTGTAACTGTACAGAGTCACTTTTTATTCAGGGTGAGGGTCACTGTGTAACTGGACAGGGTAACTGTTCATTCAGGGTGAGGGTCACTGTGTAACTGTACAGAGTCACTGTTTATTCTGGTTGAGGGTCACTCACTGTGTCACTGTACAGAGGCACTGTTTATTCAAGGTGAGGGTCACTGTGAAACTGTATAGGATCACTGTATATTCAGGGTGACGGTCACTGTATAACTGTACAGAATCACTGTTCATTCAGGGTTTCGTCACTGTGTCTCTGTACAGAGTCACTGTTTATTCAGGGTGAGGGTCACTGTTTAACTGTACAGAGTCACTGTTAATTCAAGGTGTCTCACTGTGTAACTGTACAGAGTCACTGTTTCTTCAGGGTGAGGGTCACTGTGTAACTGTACAGAGTCACTGTTTATTCAGGGTGAGGGTCACTGTTTAACTGTACAGAGTCACTGTTTATACAGGGTGAGGGTCACTGTATAACTGTACAGAATAACTGTTTATTCAGGGTGAGGGCCACTCACTGTTTAACTGCACAGAGTCACTGTTTTATTGAGGGTGATTGTCACTGTGTAACTGTACAGGGTCACTGTATATTCAGGGTGACGGTCACTGTATACCTGTACAGAATCACTGTTCTTTCAGGGTGTGGGTCACTGTGTCTCTGTACAGAGTCACTGTCTATTCAGGGTGAGGGTCACTGTTTAACTGTACAGAGTCACTGTTAATTCTAGGCGACTCACTGTGTAACCGTACAGAGTTACTGTTTATTCAGGGTGAGGTTCACTGTGTAACTGTACAGTGTCACTGTTTATTCAGGGTAAGTGTCACTCACTGTGTAACTGTACAGGATCACTGTTTATTCAGGGTGAGGGTCACTGTGTAACTGTAGAGAGTCAATGTTTATTCAGGGTGAGGGTGACTCTGCGTAACTGTACAGAGTCAATGTTTATTCAGCGTTAGGGTCATTCACTGTGTAACTGTACAGAGTCACTGTTTATTCAGGGTGAGGGTCACTCACTGTGTAACTGTACAGAGTCACTGTCTATTCTGGATGATGACCACTGAGTAACTGTACAGAGTCACTGTTTATTCTGGGTGAGGGTCACTCACTCTGTAACTGTACAGAGTCACTGTTTATTCAGGGTGAGGGTCACTGTGTAACTGTACAGAGTCAGTGTTTATTCAGGGTGAGAGTCAGTGTAACTGTACAGAGTCACTGTTTATTTAGGGTGAGGGTCACTGTGTAACTGGTACAGAGTCACTGTTTATTCAGGGTGAGGGTCACTCATTGTGTAACTGTACAGAGTCACTGTTTATTCTGGGTGAGGGTCACTCACTGTGTAACTGTACAGAGTCACTGTTTATTCAGGGTGAGGGTCACTGTGTAACCGTACAGAGTCACTGATTATTCAGGGTGAGGGTTACTGTGTAACTGTACAGAGTCACTTTTTATTCAGGGTGAGGGTCACTCACTTCCTCACTATACAGAGTCACTGCTTATTCAGGGTGAGGGTCACTGTGTAACTGGACAGGGTAACTGTTCATTCAGGGTGAGGGTCACTGTGTAACTGTACAGAGTCACTGTTTATTCTGGTTGAGGGTCACTCACTGTGTCACTGTACAGAGTTACTGTTTATTCAGGGTGAGGGTCACTGTGAAACTGTACGGAGTCACAGTTTATTTAGGATGAGGCTCACTGTGTAACTGTACAGAGTCACTGTTTATTCAGCATTAGGGTCATTCACTGTGTAACTGTACAGAGTCACTGTTTATTCAGGGTGAGGGTTACTCACTTTGTAACTGTACAGAGTCACTGTCTATTCTGGGTGAGGATCACTGAGTAACTGTACAGAGTCACTGTTTATTCAGGGTTAGCGTTACTCACTGTAACTGTACAGAATCAGTGTTTATTCAGTGTGAGGTTCACTGTGTAACTGTACAGAGTCACTGTTTCTTCAGGGTGAGGGTCACTGTGTAACTGTACAGAGTCACTGTTTCTTCAGGGTGAGGGTCACTGTGTAACTGTACAGAGTCACAGTATATTCAGGGTTAGGGTTACTCACTGTGTAACTATACAGAGTCACTGTGTAACTGTACAGAGTCACTGTTTATTCAGGGTGAGGGTCACTCACTGTGTCACTGTACAGAGTCACTTTTTATTCAGGGTGAGGGTCACTGTGCAATTGTACTGAGTCATTCTTTATTCAGTGTGAGGGATACAGAGTCACTCTTTATTCAGGGTGAGGATCACTGTGTAGCTGTACAGAGTCACTGTTTATTCAGAGTGAGGGTCACTGTGTGACTGTACAGAGTCAGTGTTTATTCAGGGTGAGGGTCACTGTGTAAATGTACAGAGTCACCTTTTATTCAGGGTGAGGTTCACTCACTGTAACTGTACAGAGTCACTGTTTATTCAGGGTGAGATTCACTCACTGTAACTGTACAGAGTCACTGTTTATTCAGGGTGAGGTTCACTCACTGTAACTGTACAGAGTCACTGTTTATTCAGGGTGAGGGTCACAGTGTCTAGGTACACAGTCACTGTTTATTCAGGGTGAGGGTCACGCATTGTAACTGTACAGAGTCACTGTTTATTGAGGGTGAGTGTCACTGTGTAACTGTAAAGAATCACTGTTTATTCAGGATGAGGGACACTGTGTAACTGTACACAGCCACTGTTTATTCAGGGTGAGGGTCACTCACTGAGTCACTGTACAGAGGCACTGTTTTTTCAGGGTGAGGGTCGTTGTGTAATTGTACAGAGTCACTTTTTATTCAGGGTGAGGGTCACTGTGTAACTGTACAAGTCACTGTTTATTCAGGGTGAGGGTCACTGTGTAATTGTACAGAGTCACTGTGTATTCAGGGTGAGGGTCACTCACTGTAACTGTACAGAGTCACTGTTTATTCAGGGTGAGGGTCACTGTATAACTGTAGAGAGTCACTGTGTATTCAGGGTGAGGGTCACTATGTAACTGTACAGAGTCAGTGATTATTCTGGGTGAGGGTCACTCGCTGTGTAAATGTGCAGGGTCACTGTTTATTCAGGGTGAGGGTCACTCACTGTGTAACTGTACAGAGTCACTGTTTATTAAGTGTGAGGATCACTGTGTAACTGTACAGAGTGACTGTTTATTCAGGGAGAGGGTCACAGTGTAGCTGTATAGAGTTACTGTTTATTCAGGGTGAGGGTCACTGTCTCTCTGTACAGAGTCACTGTTTATTCAGGGTGAGGGTCAGTGTGTAACTGTACAGAGTCACTGTTTATTCAGGGTGAGGGTTACTGTGTCACTGTACAGAGTCACTGTTTATTCAGGGTGAGGGTCACTCACTGTGTCACTGTACAGAGTCACTTTTTATTCAGGGTGAGGGTCACTGTATAATTGTACAGAGTCATTCTTTATTCAGTGTGATGGTTACTGTGTCACTCTACAGAGTCACTGTTTATTCAGGGTGAGGATCACTGTGCAACTGGACAGAGTCACTGTTCATTCAGGGTGAGGATCACTGTGTAACTGTACAGAGTCACTGTTTATTCTGGGTGAGGGTCACTGTGTAACTGTACAGAGTCACTGTTTATTCTGGGTGAGGGTCACTCGCTGTGTCACTCTACAGAGTCACTGTTTGTTCAGGGTGAGGTTCACTGTGAAACTGCATAAAGTCACTTTTTTATTGAGGGGGAGGGTCACTGTGTAACTGTACAGTCACTGTTTATCAAGGATGAGGGTCACTGTGTAACTGTACAGAGTCACTGTTTATTCAGGGTGAGGATCACTCACTGTGTAACTGTACAGAGTCACTGTTTATTAAGGATGAGGGTCACTGTGCGATTGTACAGAGTCATTCTTTATTCAGTGTGAGGGTTACTGTGTCACTCTGCAGAGACACTGTTAATTCAGGGTGAGGGTCACTGTTTAACTGGACAGGGTCACTGTTCATTCAGGTTGAGGGTTACTGTGTAACTGTACAGAGTCACTGTTTATTCAGGGTGAGGGTCACTCACTGTGTAACTGTACAGAGTCACTGTTTATTCAGGGTGACAGTCACTGTGTAACTATACAGAGTCACTGTTTCTTCTGGGTGAGGGTCACTCACTGTGTCACTGTACAGAGTCACTGTTTATTCAGGGTGAGGTTCACTATGAAACTGTACGGAGTCACTGTTTATTCAGGGTGAGGTTCACTATGAAACTGTACGGAGTTACTGTTTATTCAGGGTGAGGGTCAGTGTGGAACTGTACAGAGTCACTGTTTATTCAGGGTGAGGGTCACTGTGTAACTGTACACAGTCACTGTTTTATTGAGGGTGAGGGTCATTGTTTAATTGTACAGTGTCACTGTTTATTCTGGGTGAGGGACACTGCGTAACTGTACAGTCACTGTTTACTCAGGGTGAGGGTCACTGTGTAACTGTGCGGAGTCAGTGTTTATTCAGGGTAAGTGTCACTCACTGTGTAACTGAACAGAGTCACTGTTTATTCAGGGTGAGGGTCACTGTGTAACTGTACAGAGTGAATGTTTATTTAGAGTGAGGGTCATTGTGTAATTGTACAGAGTCACTGTTTATGCAGGGCGATTTTCACTCTTTGTGTAACTGTAGAGAGTCACTGTTTATTCAGGGTGAGAGTCACTGTGTAACTGTACAGAGTCACTGATTATTCAGGGTGAGGGTTACTGTGTAACTGTACAGAGTAACTGTTTCTTCAGGGTGAGGGTCACTGTGTAACTGTACAGTGTCACTTTTTATTCAGGGTGAGGGTCACTCACTGTGTCACTGTACAGAGTCACTGTTTATTCAGGGTGAGGGTCACTCACTGTGTAACTGTACAGAGTCACTGTTTTATTCAGGGTGAGAGTCAGTGTAACTGTACAGAGTCACTGTTTATTCAGGGTGAGGGTCACTGTGTAACTGGTACAGAGTCACTGTTTATTCAGGGTGAGGGTCACTCATTGTGTAACTGTACAGAGTCACTGTTTATTCTAGGTGAGGGTCACTCACTGTGTAACTGTACAGAGTCACTGTTTGTTCAGGGTGAGAGTCACTGTGTAACTGTACAGAGTCACTGATTATTCAGGGTGAGGGTTACTGTGTAACTGTACAGAGTCACTGTTTATTCAGGGTGAGGGTCACTCACTTTCTCACTATACAGAGTCACTGTTTATTCAGGGTGAGGGTCACTCACTTTGTCAGTATACAGAGTCACTGTTTATTGAGGGTGAGGGTCACTGTGTCCCTGTACAGAGGCACTGTTTATTCAGGGTGAGGGTCACTGTGTAACTGTACAGAGTCACTGTTTATTCAGGGAGAGGTTCACTCACTGTGTCACTGTACAGAGTCACTTTTTATTTAGGGTGAGCGTCACTGTGCAATTGCACAGAGTCATTCTTTATTCAGTGTGAGGGTTACTGTGTCACTCTACAGAGTCACTGTTTATTCAGGGTGAGGGTCACTGTGTAACTGTACAGAGTCACTGTTTATTCAGGGTTAGGGTTACTGTGTCACTGTACAGAGTCACTGTTTATTCAGGGTGAGGATCACTGTGTAACTGTACGGAGTCACTGTTTCTTCAGGGTGAAGATCACTGTGTAACTGTACAGAGTCACTGTTTATTCAGGGTGAGGGTCACTGTGTAACTGGACAGGGTAACTGTTCATTCAGGGTGAGGGTCACTTTGTAACTGTACAGAGTCACTGTTTATTCTGGTTGAGGGTCACTCACTGTGTCACTGTACAGAGGCACTGTTTATTCAAGGTGAGGGTCACTGTGAAACTGTACGGAGTCACTCTTTATTCAGGATGAGGCTCACTGTGTAACTGTATAGGATCACTGTATATTCAGGGTGACGGTCACTGTATAACTGTACAGAATCACTGTTCATTCAGGGTTTCGTCACTGTGTCTCTGTACAGAGTCACTGTTTATTCAGGGTGAGGGTCACTGTTTAACTGTACAGAGTCACTGTTAATTCAAGGTGTCTCACTGTGTCACTGTACAGAGTCACTGTTTCTTCAGGGTGAGGGTCACTGTGTAACTGTACAGAGTCACTGTTTATTCAGGGTGAGGGTCACTGTTTAACTGTACAGAGTCACTGTTTATACAGGGTGAGGGTCACTGTATAACTGTACAGAATAACTGTTTATTCAGGGTGAGGGCCACTCACTGTTTAACTGCACAGAGTCACTGTTTTATTGAGGGTGATTGTCACTGTGTAACTGTACAGGGTCACTGTATATTCAGGGTGACGGTCACTGTATACCTGTACAGAATCACTGTTCTTTCAGGGTGTGGGTCACTGTGTCTCTGTACAGAGTCACTGTCTATTCAGGGTGAGGGTCACTGTTTAACTGTACAGAGTCACTGTTAATTCTAGGCGACTCACTGTGTAACCGTACAGAGTTACTGTTTATTCAGGGTGAGGTTCACTGTGTAACTGTACAGTGTCACTGTTTATTCAGGGTAAGTGTCACTCACTGTGTAACTGTACAGGATCACTGTTTATTCAGGGTGAGGGTCACTGTGTAACTGTAGAGAGTCAATGTTTATTCAGGGTGAGGGTGACTCTGCGTAACTGTACAGAGTCAATGTTTATTCAGCGTTAGGGTCATTCACTGTGTAACTGTACAGAGTCACTGTTTATTCAGGGTGAGGGTCACTCACTGTGTAACTGTACAGAGTCACTGTCTATTCTGGATGATGATCACTGAGTAACTGTACAGAGTCACTGTTTATTCTGGGTGAGGGTCACTCACTGTGTAACTGTACAGAGTCACTGTTTATTCAGGGTGAGGGTCACTGTGTAACTGTACAGTGTCACTGTTTTATTCAGGGTGAGAGTCAGTGTAACTGTACAGAGTCACTGTTTATTCAGGGTGAGGGTCACTGTGTAACTGGTACAGAGTCACTGTTTATTCAGGGTGAGGGTCACTCATTGTGTAACTGTATAGAGTCACTGTTTATTCTAGGTGAGGGTCACTCACTGTGTAACTGTACAGAGTCACTGTTTGTTCAGGGTGAGAGTCACTGTGTAACTGTACAGAGTCACTGATTATTCAGGGTGAGGGTTACTGTGTAACTGTACAGAGTCACTGTTTATTCAGGGTGAGGGTCACTCACTTTCTCACTATACAGAGTCACTGTTTATTCAGGGTGAGGGTCACTCACTTTGTCAGTATACAGAGTCACTGTTTATTGAGGGTGAGAGTCACTGTGTCCCTGTACAGAGGCACTGTTTATTCAGGGTGAGGGTCACTGTGTAACTGTACAGAGTCACTGTTTATTCAGGGAGAGGTTCACTCACTGTGTCACTGTACAGAGTCACTTTTTATTTAGGGTGAGCGTCACTGTGCAATTGCACAGAGTCATTCTTTATTCAGTGTGAGGGTTACTGTGTCACTCTACAGAGTCACTGTTTATTCAGGGTGAGGGTCACTGTGTAACTGTACAGAGTCACTGTTTATTCAGGGTTAGGGTTACTGTGTCACTGTACAGAGTCACTGTTTATTCAGGGTGAGGATCACTGTGTAACTGTACGGAGTCACTGTATATTCAGGGTGAGGGTCACTCACTTTCTCACTATACAGAGTCACTGTTTATTCAGGGTGAGGGTCACTGTGTAACTGGACAGGGTAACTGTTCATTCAGGGTGAGGGTCACTGTGTAACTGTACAGAGTCACTGTTTATTCTGGTTGAGGGTCACTCACTGTGTCACTGTACAGAGTTACTGTTTATTCAGGGTGAGGGTCACTGTGAAACTGTACAGAGTCACAGTTTATTTAGGATGAGGCTCACTGTGTAACTGTACAGAGTCACTGTTTATTCAGCATTAGGGTCATTCACTGTGTAACTGTACAGAGTCACTGTTTATTCAGGGTGAGGGTCACTCACTGTGTAACCGTACAGAGTCACTGTCTATTCTGGGTGAGGATCACTGAGTAACTGTACAGAGTCACTGTTTATTCAGGGTTAGCGTTACTCACTGTAACTGTACAGAATCAGTGTTTATTCAGTGTGAGGTTCACTGTGTAACTGTACAGAGTCACTGTTTCTTCAGGGTGAGGGTCACTGTGTAACTGTACAGAGTCACTGTTTCTTCAGGGTGAGGGTCACTGTGTAACTGTACAGAGTCACAGTATATTCAGGGTTAGGGTTACTCACTGTGTAACTATACAGAGTCACTGTGTAACTGTACAGAGTCACTGTTTATTCAGGGTGAGGGTCACTCACTGTGTCACTGTACAGAGTCACTTTTTATTCAGGGTGAGGGTTACTGTGCAATTGTACTGAGTCATTCTTTATTCAGTGTGAGGGATACAGAGTCACTCTTTATTCAGGGTGAGGATCACTGTGTAGCTGTACAGAGTCACTGTTTATTCAGAGTGAGGGTCACTGTGTGACTGTACAGAGTCAGTGTTTATTCAGGGTGAGGGTCACTGTGTAAATGTACAGAGTCACCTTTTATTCAGGGTGAGGGTCACTGTAACTGTACAGAGTCACTGTTTATTCAGGGTGAGGTTCACTCACTGTAACTGTACAGAGTCACTGTTTATTCAGGGTGAGGTTCACTCACTGTAACTGTACAGAGTCACTGTTTATTCAGGGTGAGGGTCACAGTGTCTAGGTACACAGTCATTGTTTATTCAGGGTGAGGGTCACGCATTGTAACTGTACAGAGTCACTGTTTATTGAGGGTGAGTGTCACTGTGTAACTGTAAAGAATCACTGTTTATTCAGGGTGAGGGACACTGTGTAACTGTACACAGCCACTGTTTATTCAGGGTGAGGGTCACTCACTGTGTCACTGTACAGAGGCACTGTTTTTTCAGGGTGAGGGTCATTGTGTAATTGTACAGAGTCACTTTTTATTCAGGGTGAGGGTCACTGTGTAACTGTACAAAGTCACTGTTTATTCAGGGTGAGGGTCACTGTGTAATTGTACAGAGTCACTGTGTATTCAGGGTGAGGGTCACTCACTGTGTAACTGTACAGAGTCACTGTTTATTCAGGGTGAGGGTCACTGTATAACTGTACAGAGTCACTGTGTATTCAGGGTGAGGGTCACTATGTAACTGTACAGAGTCAGTGATTATTCTGGGTGAGGGTCACTGTGGAACCGTGCAGAGTCACTGTTTATTCCGGGTGAGGGTCACTCGCTGTGTAAATGTACAGGGTCACTGTTTATTCAGGGTGAGGGTCACTCACTGTGTAACTGTACAGAGTCACTGTTTATTAAGTGTGAGGATCACTGTGTAACTGTACAGAGTCACTGTTTATTCAGGGAGAGGGTCACAGTGTAGCTGTATAGAGTTACTGTTTATTCAGGGTGAGGGTCACTGTCTCTCTGTACAGAGTCACTGTTTATTCAGGGTGAGGGTCAGTGTGTAACTGTACAGAGTCACTGTTTATTCAGGGTGAGGGTTACTGTGTCACTGTACAGAGTCACTGTTTATTCAGGGTGAGGGTCACTCACTGTGTCACTGTACAGAGTCACTTTTTATTCAGGGTGAGGGTCACTGTGTAATTGTACAGAGTCATTCTTTATTCAGTGTGATGGTTACTGTGTCACTCTACAGAGTCACTGTTTATTCAGGGTGAGGATCACTGTGCAACTGGACAGAGTCACTGTTCATTCAGGGTGAGGATCACTGTGTAACTGTACAGAGTCACTGTTTATTCTGGGTGAGGGTCACTGTGTAACTGTACAGAGTCACTGTTTATTCTGGGTGAGGGTCACTCGCTGTGTCACTCTACAGAGTCACTGTTTATTCAGGGTGAGGTTCACTGTGAAACTGCATAAAGTCACTTTTTTATTGAGGGGGAGGGTCACTGTTGAACTGTACAGTCACTGTTTATCAAGGATGAGGGTCACTGTGTAACTGTACAGAGTCACTGTTTATTCAGGGTGAGGATCACTCACTGTGTAACTGTACAGAGTCACTGTTTATTAAGGATGAGGGTCACTGTGCGATTGTACAGAGTCATTCTTTATTCAGTGTGAGGGTTACTGTGTCACTCTGCAGAGACACTGTTAATTCAGGGTGAGGGTCACTGTTTAACTGGACAGGGTCACTGTTCATTCAGGGTGAGGGTTACTGTGTAACTGTACAGAGTCACTGTTTATTCAGGGTGAGGGTCACTCACTGTGTAACTGTACAGAGTCACTGTTTATTCAGGGTGACAGTCACTGTGTAACTATACAGAGTCACTGTTTCTTCTGGGTGAGGGTCACTCACTGTGTCACTGTACAGAGTCACTGTTTATTCAGGGTGAGGTTCACTATGAAACTGTACGGAGTCACTGTTTATTCAGGGTGAGGTTCACTATGAAACTGTACGGAGTTACTGTTTATTCAGGGTGAGGGTCAGTGTGGAACTGTACAGAGTCACTGTTTATTCAGGGTGAGGGTCAGTGTGTAACTGTACGGAGTCACTGTTTTATTGACGGTGTGGGTCACTGTGTAACTGTACAGAGTAACTGTTTCTTCAGGGTGAGGGTCACTGTGTAACTGTACAGTGTCACTGTTTATTCAGGGTGAGAGTCAGTGTAACTGTACAGAGTCACTGTTTATTCAGGGTGAGGGTCACTGTGTAACTGGTACAGAGTCATTGTTTGTTCAGGGTGAGGGTCACTGTATAACTGTACAGAGTCACTGATTATTCGGGGTGAGGGTTACTGTGTAACTGTACAGAGTCACTTTTTATTCAGGGTGAGGGTCACTCACTTTGCCATTATACAGAGTCACTGTTTATTCAGGGTGAGGGTCACTGTGTAACTGGACAGGGTAACTGTTCATTCAGGGTGAGGGTCACTGTGTAACTGTACAGAGTCACTGTTTATTCTGGTTGAGGGTCACTCACTGTGTCACTGTACAGAGTCACTGTTTATTCAGGGTGAGGGTCACTGTGAAACTGTACGGAGTCACAGTTTATTCAGGATGAGGCTCACTGTGTAACTGTACAGAGTCACTGTTTATTCAGCGTTAGGGTCATTCACTGTGTAACTGTACAGAGTCACTGTTTATTCAGGGTGAGGGTCACTCACTGTGTAACTGTACAGAGTCACTGTCTATTCTGGGTGAGGATCACTGAGTAACTGTACAGAGTCACTGTTTATTCAGGGTTAGCGTTACTCACTGTAACTGTACAGAATCAGTGTTTATTCAGTGTGAGGTTCACTGTGTAACTGTACAGAGTCACTGTTTATTCAGGGTTAGGGTTACTCACTGTGTAACTATACAGAGTCACTGTGTAACTGTACAGAGTCACTGTTTATTCAGGGTGAGGGTCACTCACTGTGTAACTGTACAGAGTCACTGTCTATTCTGGGTGAGGATCACTGAGTAACTGTACAGAATCAGTGTTTATTCAGTCTGAGGTTCACTGTGTAACTGTACAGAGTCACTGTTTCTTCAGAGTGAGGGTCACTGTGTAACTGTACAGAGTCACTGTTTATTCAGGGTGAGGGTCACTGTGTAACTGTACAGAGTCACTGTTTATTCAGGGTTAGGGTTACTCACTGTGTAACTATGCAGAGTCACTGTGTAACTGTACAGAGTCACTGTTTATTCAGGGTGAGGGTCACTGTGTAACTGTACAGAGTCACTGATTACTCAAGGTGAGGGTCACTGTGTAACTGTGCAGGGTCACTGTATAACTGTGCAGAGTCACTGTTTATTAAGGATGAGGGTCACTGTGTAACTGTATAGAGTCACTGTTTTATTGAGGGTGAGGGTCACTGTGCAACTGTACAGAGTCACTGTTTATTCAGGGTTAGGGTTACTGTGTCACTGTACAGAGTCACTGTTTATTCAGGGTGAGGGTCACTCACTTTGTCACTATACAGAGTCACTGTTTATTCAGGGGGAGGGTCACTGTGCAATTGTACAGACTCATTCTTTATTCGGGGTGAAGATCACTGTGTAAGTGTACAGAGACACTGTTTATTCAGGGTGAGGGTCACTGTGTAACTGGACAGGGTAACTGTTCATTCAGGGTGAGGGTCACTGTGTAACTGTACAGAGTCACTGTTTATTCTGGTTGAGGGTCACTCACTGTGTCACTGTACAGAGTCACTGTTTATTCAGGGTGAGGGTCACTGTGTAACTGTACAGGGTCACTGTATATTCAGAGTGACGGTCACTGTATAACTGTACAGAATCACTGTTCATTCAGGGTGTGGGTCACTGTGTCTCTGTACAGAGCCACTGTTTATTCAGGGTGAGGGTCACTGTTTAACTGTACAGAGTCACTGTTAATTCAAGGTGACTCACTGTGTAACCGTACAGAGTTACTGTTTATTCAGGGTGAGGTTCACTGTGTAACTGTACAGAGTCACTGTTTATTCAGGATGAGGGCCACTCACTGTGTAACTGTACAGAGTCAATGTTTTATTGAGGGTGAGTGTCACTGTTTGACTGTACAGAGTCACTGTTTATTCAGGGTGAGGGTCACTCACTGTGTAACTGTACAGAGTCACTGTTTATTCAGGGGGAGGGTCAATGTGGAACTGTACAGAGTCACTGTTTATTCCAGGTGAGGGTCACTCGCTGTGTAAATGTACAGGGTCACTGTTTATTCAGGGTGAGGATCACTCACTGTGTAACTGTACAGAGTCACTATTTACTCTGGGTGAGGGTCACTGTGTAACTGTACACAGTCTCTGTTTATTAAGGATGAGGGTCACTGTGTAACTGTATAGAATCACTGTTTTATTGAGGGTGAGGGTCACTGTGTAACTGTACAGTCACTGTTCATTCAGGGTGAGGGTCACTGTGTCTCTGTACACACTCACTGTTTATTCAGGGTGAGGGTCACTCATTGTAACTGTACAGAGTCACTGTTTATTGAGGGTGAGGGTCACTCTGTCACTGTACAGAGGCACTGTTTATTCAGGGTGAGGGTCACTGTGTAACTGTACAGAGTCACTGATTATTCAGGGTGTGGGTCACTCACTGTGCAACTGTACAGAGTCACTGTTCATTCAGGGTGAGGGTCACTGTGTAACTGTACTGAGTCACTGTTTATTATGGGTGAGGGTCACTGTGCAACTGTACAGAGTCACTGTGTATTCAGGGTGAGGGTCACTGTGTAACTGTACAGAGTCACTGTTTATTCAGGGTGAGGGTCACTCACTGTGTAACTGTACAGAGTCACTGTTTATTAAGGGTGAGGTCACTGTGTAACTGTACAGAATCACTGTTTATTCAGGGTGAGGGTCACTGTGTAACTGTACAGAGTCACTGTTTATTAAGGGTGAGGGTCACTGTGTAACTGTACAGCGTCACTGTTTTATTGAGGGTGAGGGTCACTGTGTAACAGTACAGAGTCACTGTTTATTCAGGTTGATGGTCACTGTGTCACTGTACAGACTCACTGTTTATTCAGGGTGAGGGTCACTATGTAACTCTACGGAGTCACTGTTTATTCAGGGTGATGGTCAGTGTGTAACTGTACAGGGTCACTGTTTATTCAGGGTGACGGTCACTCTATAACTGTACAGAATCACTGTTTATTCAGGGTGAGGGTCACTGTGTAACTGTACAGAGTCACTGTTTTATTGAGGGTGAGAGTTACTGTGTAACTGTACAGAGTCACTGTTTATTCAGGGTGAGGGTCACTGTAACTTTACAGAGTCACTGTTTATTCAGGGTGAGGGTCACGGTGTAACTGTACAGAGTCACTGTTTATTCAGGGTGAGGGGCACTCACTGTGTAACTGTACAGGGTCACTGTTTATTCAGGGGGAGGGTCACTGTGCAATTGTACAGACTCATTCTTTATTCTGGGTGAAGATCACTGTGTAAGTGTACAGAGACACTGTTTATTCAGGGTGAGGGTCACTGTGTAACTGGACAGGGTAACTGTTCATTCAGGGTGACGGTCACTCTATAACTCTACAGAATCACTGTTTATTCAGGGTGAGGGTCACTGTGTAACTGTACAGAGTGAACGTTTATTCAGCGTGAGGGTCATTCACTGTGTAACTGTACAGTCACTGTTTATTCAGGGTGAGGGTCACTGTGTCTCTGTACACAGTCACTGTTTATTCAGGGTGTGGGTCACTCTGTCTTGTACAGAGTCACTGTTTTATTGAGGGTGAGAGTCACTGTGTAAATGTACAGAGTCACTGTTTATTCAGGGTGAGGGTCACTGTAACTTTACAGAGTCACTGTTTATTCAGGGTGAGGGTCACGGTGTAACTGTACAGAGTCACTGTTTATTCAGGGTGAGGGGCACTCACTGTGTAACTGTACAGAGTCACTGTTTATTCAGGGTGAGGGTCACTGTGTAACTGTACGGAGTCACTGTTTATTAAGGGTGAGAGTCACTCACTGTAACTATACAGAGTCATTGTTTATTCAGGGTAAGGGTCACTGTGTAACTGCATAGAGTCACTGTGTGTTCAGGGTGAGGGTCACTGTATAACTGTACAGAATCACTGTTTATTCAGGGTGAGGGTCACATTGTCTAGGTACACAGTCACTGTTCATTCAGGGTGAGGGTCACTCGCTGTAATTGGACAGAGTCACTGTTTATTCAGGGTGAGGGTCACTGTGTAACTGTACAAAGTCACTGTTTATTCAGGGTGAGGGTTACTGTGTCACTGTACAGAGTCACTGTTTATTCAGGGTGAAGATCACTGTGTAACTGTACAGAGTCACTGCTTATTCAGGGTGAGGGTCACTGTCACTGTACGGAGTCACTGTTTATTCAGGGTGAGGGTCACTCACTGTGTAACTGTACAGAGTCACTGTTTACTCAGGGTGAGGGTCACTGTAACTGTACAGAGTCACTGTTTATTAAGGGTGCGGGTCACTGTGTCGCTGTATAGAGTCACTGTTTATTCTGGGTGAGGGTCACTCATTCTGTAACTGTACAGAGTCATTGTTTATTCAGGGTAAGGGTCACTGTGTAACTGTACAGAGTCACTGTTTATTCAGGGTGAGGGTCACTGTATAACTGTACAGAGTCACTGTTTATTCTGGGTGAGGGTCACTGTGGAACTGTACAGAGTCACTGTTTATTTAGAGTGAGGGTCACTGTGTAATAGTACAGAGTCACTGTTTATGCAGGGCGATTTTCACTCTTTGTGTAACTGTACAGGGTCACTGTTTATTCAGGGTGAGGGTCAGTGTGTTATTGTACAGAGTCACTGTTTATTGAGGGTGAGGGTCACTGTGTAACTGTACAGAGTAACTGTTTCTTCAGGGTGAGGGTCACTGTGTAACTGTACAGAGCCACTGTATATTCAGGGTGAGGGTTACTGTGTCACTGTACAGAGTCACTGTTTATTCAGGGTGAGGATCATTGTGTAACTGTAAAGAGTCACTGTTTATTCAGGGTGAGGGTCACTGTGTAACTGTACAGAGTCACTGTTTATTTAGGGTGAGGGTCACTGTGTAACTGTACAGAGTCACTGTTTATTCAGGGTGAGGGTCACTCACTGTGTAACTGTACAGAGTCACTATTTATTCCGGGTGAGGGTCACACGCTGTGTAAATTTACAGGGTCACTGTTTATTCAGGGTGAGGATCACTCACTGTGTAACTGTACAGAGTCACTGTTTATTCAGGGTGAGGGTCACTGTGTAACTGTACAGAGTGAATGTTTATTCAGCGTGAGTGTCATTCACTGTGTAACTGTACAGAATCACTGTTTATTCAGTGTGAGGGTCACTGTAACTTTACAGTCACTGTTTATTCAGGGTGAGGGTCACTCACTGTGTAACTGTACAGAGTCACTGTTTATTCAGGGTGACGGTCACTGTGTAACTGTACAGAGTCACTGTTTACTCAGGGTGAGGGTCACTCACTGTGTAACTGTGCAGAGTCACTCCTTATTCAGGGTGAGGGTCACTGTGTAACTGTACAGAGTCACTGTTTATTCAGGGTGAGGGTGACTGTATAACTGTACAGAGTCACTGTTTATTCAGGGTGAGGGTCACTGTATAAATGTACAGAGTCACTGTTTATTCTGGGTGAGGGTCACTGTGGAACTGTACAGAGTCACTGTTTATTTAGAGTGAGGGTCATTGTGTAATTGTGCAGAGTCACTGTTTATGCAGGGCGATTTTCACTCTTTGTGTAACTGTACAGAGTCACTGTTTATTCAGGGTGAGGGTCAGTGTGTAACTGTACAGAGTCACTGTTTATTAATTGTGAGAGTCAATGTGCAACTGTACAGAGTCACTGTTTTATTGACGGTGTGGGTCACTGTGTAACTGTACAGAGTAACTGTTTCTTCAGGGTGAGGATCACTGTGTAACTGTACAGAGTCACTGTTTATTCAGGGTGAGGGTCACCGTGTCACTGGACAGAGTCACTGTTTATTCAGGGTGAGGATCACTGTGTAACTGTACAGAGTCACTGTTTATTCAGGGTGAGGGTCACTGTGTAACTGTACAGAGTCACTGTTTATTCAGGGTGAGGGTCGCTCACTGTGTAACTGTACAGAGTCACTGTTTTATTGAGGGTGAGGGTCACTTGCTGTGTAAATGTACAGGGTCACTGTTTATACAGGGTCACTGTTTTTTCAGGGTGAGGATCAGTCACTGTGTAACTGTACAGACTCACTGCTAGCTCAGGGTGAGGGTCACTGTGTAACTGTAGAGAGTCACTGTTTATTCCGGGTGAGGGTCACACGCTGTGTAAATTTACAGGGTCACTGTTTATTCAGGGTGAGGATCACTCACTGTGTAACTGTACAGAGACATTATTTACTCAGGGTGAGGGTCACTGTGGAACTGTACAGAGTCACTGTTTATTTAGAGTGAGGGTCACTGTGTAATTGTACAGAGTCACTGTTTATGCAGGGCGATTTTCATTCTTTGCGTAACTGTACAGAGTCACTGTTTATGCAGGGCGATTTTCACTCTTTGTGTAACTGTACAGAGTCACTGTTTATTAAGTGTGAGAGTCAATGTGTAACTGTACAGAGTCACTGTTTTATTGACGGTGAGTGTCACTGTATAACTGTACAGAGTCACTGTTTATTCATGGTGAGGGTTACTGTGTCACTGTACAGAGTCACTGTTTTATTGAGGGTGAGGGTCACTGTATAACTGCACAGAGTCACTGTTTATTCAGGGTGAGGGTCACTCTGTAACTGTACACAGTCAGTGTTTATTCCGGGTGAGGTGCACTCGCTGTGTAAATGTACAGAGTCACTGTTTATTCAGGGTGAGGGTCACTCACTGTGTAACTGTACAGTGTCACTGTTTATTCAGGGTGATGGTCACTGTGTCACTGTACAGACTCACTGTTTATTCAGGGTGAGGGTCAATGTGTAACTGTACAGAGTGAATGTTTATTCAGGGTGAGGGTCATTCACTGTGTAACTGTACAGAATCACTGTTTATTTAGGGTGTGGGTCACTCTGTCTTGTACAGAGTCACTGTTTTATTGAGGGTGAGAGTCACTGTATAACTACAGAGTCACTGTTTATTCAGGGTGAGGGTCACTGTGTCTCTCTACAGAGTCACTGTTCATTCAGGGTGAGGGTCACTGTATAACTGTGCAGAGTCACTGTTTATTAAGGATGAGGGTCACTGTGTAACTGTACAGAGTCACTGTGTATTCAGGGTGAGGGTCACTCACTGTGTAACTGTGCAGAGTCACTGTTCATTCAGGGTGAGGGTCACTCGCTGTAACTGTACAGAGTCACTGTTTATTCTGGGTGAGGGTCACTGTGTAACTGTACAGAGTGAATGTTTATTCAGCGTGAGTGTCATTCACTGTGTAACTGTACAGAATCACTGTTTATTCAGTGTGTGGGTCACTCTGTCTTGTACAGAGTCAATGTTTTATTGAGGGTGAGAGTCACTGTGTTACTGTACAGGGTCACTGTTTATTCAGGGTGAGGGTCACTGTAACTTTACAGTCACTGTTTATTCAGGGTGAGGGTCACTCACTGTGTAACTGTACAGAGTCACTGTTTATTCAGGGTGAGGGTCACTGTGTAACTGTACAGAGTGAATGTTTATTCAGCGTGAGTGTCATTCACTGTGTAACTGTACAGAATCACTGTTTATTCAGTGTGTGGGTCACTCTGTCTTGTACAGAGTCAATGTTTTATTGAGGGTGAGAGTCACTGTGTTACTGTACAGAGTCACTGTTTATTCAGGGTGAGGGTCACTGTAACTTTACAGTCACTGTTTATTCAGGGTGACGGTCACTGTGTAACTGTACAGAGTCACTGTTTACTCAGGGTGAGGGTCACTCAGTGTGTAACTGTGCAGAGTCACTGCTTATTCAGGGTGAGGTTCACTGTGTAACTGTACAGAGTCAGTGTTTATTCAGGGTGAGGGTGACTGTATAACTGTAGAGAGTCACTGTTTATTCAGGGTGAGGGTCACTGCATAACTGTACAGAGTCACTGTTTATTCTGGGTGAGGGTCACTGTGGAACTGTACAGAGTCACTGTTTATTTAGAGTGAGGGTCACTGTGTAATAGTACAGAGTCACTGTTTATGCAGGGCGATTTTCACTCTTTGTGTAACTGTACAGGGTCACTGTTTATTCAGGGTGAGGGTCAGTGTGTTACTGTACAGAGTCACTGTTTATTGACGGTGAGGGTCACTGTGTAACTGTACAGAGTAACTGTTTCTTCAGGGTGAGGGTCACTGTGTAACTGTACAGAGCCACTGTATATTCAGGGTGAGGGTTACTGTGTCACTGTACAGAGTCACTGTTTATTCAGGGTGAGGATCATTGTGTAACTGTAAAGAGTCACTGTTTATTCAGGGTGAGGGTCACTGTGTAACTGTACAGAGTCACTGTTTATTTAGGGTGAGGGTCACTGTGTAACTGTACAGAGTCACTGTTTATTCAGGGTGAGGGTCACTCACTGTGTAACTGTACAGAGTCACTGTTTATTCAGGGTGACGGTCACTGTGTAACTGGACAGGGTAACTGTTCATTCAGGGTGACGGTCACTCTATAACTCTACAGAATCACTGTTTATTCAGGGTGAGGGTCACTGTGTAACTGTACAGAGTGAACGTTTATTCAGCGTGAGGGTCATTCACTGTGTAACTGTACAGTCACTGTTTATTCAGGGTGAGGGTCACTGTGTCTCTGTACACAGTCACTGTTTATTCAGGGTGTGGGTCACTCTGTCTTGTACAGAGTCACTGTTTTATTGAGGGTGAGAGTCACTGTGTAAATGTACAGAGTCACTGTTTATTCAGGGTGAGGGTCACTGTAACTTTACAGAGTCACTGTTTATTCAGGGTGAGGGTCACGGTGTAACTGTACAGAGTCACTGTTTATTCAGGGTGAGGGGCACTCACTGTGTAACTGTACAGAGTCACTGTTTATTCAGGGTGAGGGTCACTGTGTAACTGTACGGAGTCACTGTTTATTAAGGGTGAGAGTCACTCACTGTAACTATACAGAGTCATTGTTTATTCAGGGTAAGGGTCACTGTGTAACTGCATAGAGTCACTGTGTGTTCAGGGTGAGGGTCACTGTATAACTGTACAGAATCACTGTTTATTCAGGGTGAGGGTCACATTGTCTAGGTACACAGTCACTGTTCATTCAGGGTGAGGGTCACTCGCTGTAATTGGACAGAGTCACTGTTTATTCAGGGTGAGGGTCACTGTGTAACTGTACAAAGTCACTGTTTATTCAGGGTGAGGGTTACTGTGTCACTGTACAGAGTCACTGTTTATTCAGGGTGAAGATCACTGTGTAACTGTACAGAGTCACTGCTTATTCAGGGTGAGGGTCACTGTCACTGTACGGAGTCACTGTTTATTCAGGGTGAGGGTCACTCACTGTGTAACTGTACAGAGTCACTGTTTACTCAGGGTGAGGGTCACTGTAACTGTACAGAGTCACTGTTTATTAAGGGTGCGGGTCACTGTGTCGCTGTATAGAGTCACTGTTTATTCTGGGTGAGGGTCACTCATTCTGTAACTGTACAGAGTCATTGTTTATTCAGGGTAAGGGTCACTGTGTAACTGTACAGAGTCACTGTTTATTCAGGGTGAGGGTCACTGTATAACTGTACAGAGTCACTGTTTATTCTGGGTGAGGGTCACTGTGGAACTGTACAGAGTCACTGTTTATTTAGAGTGAGGGTCACTGTGTAATAGTACAGAGTCACTGTTTATGCAGGGCGATTTTCACTCTTTGTGTAACTGTACAGGGTCACTGTTTATTCAGGGTGAGGGTCAGTGTGTTATTGTACAGAGTCACTGTTTATTGAGGGTGAGGGTCACTGTGTAACTGTACAGAGTAACTGTTTCTTCAGGGTGAGGGTCACTGTGTAACTGTACAGAGCCACTGTATATTCAGGGTGAGGGTTACTGTGTCACTGTACAGAGTCACTGTTTATTCAGGGTGAGGATCATTGTGTAACTGTAAAGAGTCACTGTTTATTCAGGGTGAGGGTCACTGTGTAACTGTACAGAGTCACTGTTTATTTAGGGTGAGGGTCACTGTGTAACTGTACAGAGTCACTGTTTATTCAGGGTGAGGGTCACTCACTGTGTAACTGTACAGAGTCACTATTTATTCCGGGTGAGGGTCACACGCTGTGTAAATTTACAGGGTCACTGTTTATTCAGGGTGAGGATCACTCACTGTGTAACTGTACAGAGTCACTGTTTATTCAGGGTGAGGGTCACTGTGTAACTGTACAGAGTGAATGTTTATTCAGCGTGAGTGTCATTCACTGTGTAACTGTACAGAATCACTGTTTATTCAGTGTGAGGGTCACTGTAACTTTACAGTCACTGTTTATTCAGGGTGAGGGTCACTCACTGTGTAACTGTACAGAGTCACTGTTTATTCAGGGTGACGGTCACTGTGTAACTGTACAGAGTCACTGTTTACTCAGGGTGAGGGTCACTCACTGTGTAACTGTGCAGAGTCACTCCTTATTCAGGGTGAGGGTCACTGTGTAACTGTACAGAGTCACTGTTTATTCAGGGTGAGGGTGACTGTATAACTGTACAGAGTCACTGTTTATTCAGGGTGAGGGTCACTGTATAAATGTACAGAGTCACTGTTTATTCTGGGTGAGGGTCACTGTGGAACTGTACAGAGTCACTGTTTATTTAGAGTGAGGGTCATTGTGTAATTGTGCAGAGTCACTGTTTATGCAGGGCGATTTTCACTCTTTGTGTAACTGTACAGAGTCACTGTTTATTCAGGGTGAGGGTCAGTGTGTAACTGTACAGAGTCACTGTTTATTAATTGTGAGAGTCAATGTGCAACTGTACAGAGTCACTGTTTTATTGACGGTGTGGGTCACTGTGTAACTGTACAGAGTAACTGTTTCTTCAGGGTGAGGATCACTGTGTAACTGTACAGAGTCACTGTTTATTCAGGGTGAGGGTCACCGTGTCACTGGACAGAGTCACTGTTTATTCAGGGTGAGGATCACTGTGTAACTGTACAGAGTCACTGTTTATTCAGGGTGAGGGTCACTGTGTAACTGTACAGAGTCACTGTTTATTCAGGGTGAGGGGTCGCTCACTGTGTAACTGTACAGAGTCACTGTTTTATTGAGGGTGAGGGTCACTTGCTGTGTAAATGTACAGGGTCACTGTTTATACAGGGTCACTGTTTTTTCAGGGTGAGGATCAGTCACTGTGTAACTGTACAGACTCACTGCTAGCTCAGGGTGAGGGTCACTGTGTAACTGTAGAGAGTCACTGTTTATTCCGGGTGAGGGTCACACGCTGTGTAAATTTACAGGGTCACTGTTTATTCAGGGTGAGGATCACTCACTGTGTAACTGTACAGAGACATTATTTACTCAGGGTGAGGGTCACTGTGGAACTGTACAGAGTCACTGTTTATTTAGAGTGAGGGTCACTGTGTAATTGTACAGAGTCACTGTTTATGCAGGGCGATTTTCATTCTTTGCGTAACTGTACAGAGTCACTGTTTATGCAGGGCGATTTTCACTCTTTGTGTAACTGTACAGAGTCACTGTTTATTAAGTGTGAGAGTCAATGTGTAACTGTACAGAGTCACTGTTTTATTGACGGTGAGTGTCACTGTATAACTGTACAGAGTCACTGTTTATTCATGGTGAGGGTTACTGTGTCACTGTACAGAGTCACTGTTTTATTGAGGGTGAGGGTCACTGTATAACTGCACAGAGTCACTGTTTATTCAGGGTGAGGGTCACTCTGTAACTGTACACAGTCAGTGTTTATTCCGGGTGAGGTGCACTCGCTGTGTAAATGTACAGAGTCACTGTTTATTCAGGGTGAGGGTCACTCACTGTGTAACTGTACAGTGTCACTGTTTATTCAGGGTGATGGTCACTGTGTCACTGTACAGACTCACTGTTTATTCAGGGTGAGGGTCAATGTGTAACTGTACAGAGTGAATGTTTATTCAGGGTGAGGGTCATTCACTGTGTAACTGTACAGAATCACTGTTTATTTAGGGTGTGGGTCACTCTGTCTTGTACAGAGTCACTGTTTTATTGAGGGTGAGAGTCACTGTATAACTACAGAGTCACTGTTTATTCAGGGTGAGGGTCACTGTGTCTCTCTACAGAGTCACTGTTCATTCAGGGTGAGGGTCACTGTATAACTGTGCAGAGTCACTGTTTATTAAGGATGAGGGTCACTGTGTAACTGTACAGAGTCACTGTGTATTCAGGGTGAGGGTCACTCACTGTGTAACTGTGCAGAGTCACTGTTCATTCAGGGTGAGGGTCACTGTGTAACTGTACAGAGTCACTGTTCATTCAGGGTGAGGGTCACTCGCTGTAACTGTACAGAGTCACTGTTTATTCTGGGTGAGGGTCACTGTGTAACTGTACAGAGTGAATGTTTATTCAGCGTGAGTGTCATTCACTGTGTAACTGTACAGAATCACTGTTTATTCAGTGTGTGGGTCACTCTGTCTTGTACAGAGTCAATGTTTTATTGAGGGTGAGAGTCACTGTGTTACTGTACAGGGTCACTGTTTATTCAGGGTGAGGGTCACTGTAACTTTACAGTCACTGTTTATTCAGGGTGAGGGTCACTCACTGTGTAACTGTACAGAGTCACTGTTTATTCAGGGTGAGGGTCACTGTGTAACTGTACAGAGTGAATGTTTATTCAGCGTGAGGGTGACTGTATAACTGTAGAGAGTCACTGTTTATTCAGGGTGAGGGTCACTGCATAACTGTACAGAGTCACTGTTTATTCTGGGTGAGGGTCACTGTGGAACTGTACAGAGTCACTGTTTATTTAGAGTGAGGGTCACTGTGTAATAGTACAGAGTCACTGTTTATGCAGGGCGATTTTCACTCTTTGTGTAACTGTACAGGGTCACTGTTTATTCAGGGTGAGGGTCAGTGTGTTACTGTACAGAATCACTGTTTATTGACGGTGAGGGTCACTGTGTAACTGTACAGAGTAACTGTTTCTTCAGGGTGAGGGTCACTGTGTAACTGTACAGAGCCACTGTATATTCAGGGTGAGGGTTACTGTGTCACTGTACAGAGTCACTGTTTATTCAGGGTGAGGATCATTGTGTAACTGTAAAGAGTCACTGTTTATTCAGGGTGAGGGTCACTGTGTAACTGTACAGAGTCACTGTTTATTTAGGGTGAGGGTCACTGTGTAACTGTACAGAGTCACTGTTTATTCAGGGTGAGGGTCACTCACTGTGTAACTGTACAGAGTCACTGTTTATTCAGGGTGACGGTCACTGTGTAACTGTACAGAGTCACTGTTTACTCAGCGTGAGGATCACTCACTGTGTAACTGTGCAGAGTCACTCCTTATTCAGGGTGAGGGTCACTGTGTAACTGTACAGAGTCACTGTTTATTCAGGGTGAGGGTGACTGTATAACTGTACAGAGTCACTGTTTATTCAGGGTGAGGGTCACTGTATAAATGTACAGAGTCACTGTTTATTCTGGGTGTGGGTCACTGTGGAACTGTACAGAGTCACTGTTTATTTAGAGTGAGGGTCATTGTGTAATTGTACAGAGTCACTGTTTATGCAGGGCGATTTTCACTCTTTGTGTAACTGTACAGAGTCACTGTTTATTCAGGGTGAGGGTCAGTGTGTAACTGTACAGAGTCACTGTTTATTAACTGTGAGAGTCAATGTGCAACTGTACAGAGTCACTGTTTTATTGACGGTGTGGGTCACTGTGTAACTGTACAGAGTAACTGTTTCTTCAGGGTGAGGATCACTGTGTAACTGTACAGAGTCACTGTTTATTCAGGGTGAGGGTCACTGTGTCACTGGACAGAGTCACTGTTTATTCAGGGTGAGGATCACTGTGTAACTGTACAGAGTCACTGTTTATTCAGGGTGAGGGTCACTGTGTAACTGTACAGAGTCACTGTTTATTCAGGGTGAGGGTCACTCACTGTGTAACTGTAGAGAGTCACTGTTTTATTGAGGGTGAGGGTCACTTGCTGTGTAAATGTACAGGGTCACTGTTTATTCAGGGTGAGGATCAGTCACTGTGTAACTGTACAGACTCACTGCTAGCTCAGGGTGAGGGTCACTGTGTAACTGTAGAGAGTCACTGTTTATTCCGGGTGAGGGTCACACGCTGTGTAAATTTACAGGGTCACTGTTTATTCAGGGTGAGGATCACTCACTGTGTAACTGTACAGAGACAGTATTTACTCAGGGTGAGGGTCACTGTGTAACTGTACAGAGTCACTGTTTATTCAGGGTGAGGGTCACTCACTGTGTAACTGTACAGAGTCACTGTTTATTAAGGGTGAGGGTGACTGTGTAACTGTACACAGTCACTGTTTATTCAGGGTTAAGGTCACTGTGTAGCTGTACAGAGTCACTGTCTATTCAGGGTGAGGGTCACTCACTGTGTCACTGTACATAGTCACTGTTTATTAAGGGTGAGGGTCACTGTGTAACTGTACAGAGTCACTGTTTATTCAGGGTGAGGGTCACTCACTGTGTAACTGTACAGAGTCACTGTTTATTCAGGGTGAGGGTCACTGTGTAACTGTACAGAGTCTCTGTTTATTCAGGGTGAGGGTCACTGTGTAACTGTACAGAGTCACTGTTTATTCAGGGTGAGGGTCAGTGTGTAAATGTACTGAGTCACTGTTTATTCAGGGTGAGTGTCACTGTAACTGTACAGAGTCACTGTTATTTTAGGGTGAGGTTCACTCACTGTGTAACTGTACAGAGTCACTGTTTATTCAGGGGGAGGGTCAATGTGTAACTGTACAGAGTCACTGTTTACTCAGGGTGAGGGTCACTGTGTAACTGTATAGAGTCACTGTTTATTCCGGGTGAGGGTCACTCGCTGTGTAAATGTATGGGGTCACTGTTTATTCAGGGTGAGGGTCACTGTAATTGTACAGAGTCACTGTTTATTCAGGATGAGGTTCTCTCACTGTAACTGTTCAGAGTCACTGTTTTAATGAGGGTGAGGGTCACTGTGTAACTGTACAGAGTCACTGTTTATTCAGGGTGAGGGTCACTGTGTCTCTCTACAGAGTCACTGTTTATTAAGGATGAGGGTCACTGTGTAACTGTACAGAGTCACTGTGTATTCAGGGTGAGGGTCACTCACTGTGTAACTGTGCAGAGTCACTGTTCATTCAGGGTGAGGGTCACTGTGTAACTGTACAGAGTCACTGTTCATTCAGGGTGAGGGTCACTCGCTGTAACTGTACAGAGTCACTGTTTATTCTGGGTGAGGGTCACTGTGTAACTGTACAAAGTCACTGTTTATTCAGGGTGAGGGTAACTGAGTCACTGTACAGAGTCACTGTTTATTCAGGGTGAGGGTCACTGTGTAACTGTACAGAGTCACTGCTTATTCAGGATGAGGGTCAGTGTGGAACTGTACAGGGTCACTGTTTATTCAGGGTGACGGTCACTGTATAACTGCACAGAATCACTGTTTATTCAGGGTGAGGGTCACGGTGTAACTGTACAGAGTCACTGTTTATTCAGGGTGAGGGTCACTGTGTAACTGTACAGAGTGAATGTTTATTCAGCGTGAGTGTCATTCACTGTGTAACTGTACAGAATCACTGTTTATTCAGTGTGTGGGTCACTCTGTCTTGTACAGAGTCAATGTTTTATTGAGGGTGAGAGTCACTGTGTTACTGTACAGAGTCACTGTTTATTCAGGGTGAGGGTCACTGTAACTTTACAGTCACTGTTTATTCAGGGTGAGGGTCACTCACTGTGTAACTGTACAGAGTCACTGTTTATTCAGGGTGAGGGTCACTGTGTAACTGTACAGAGTGAATGTTTATTCAGCGTGAGTGTCATTCACTGTGTAACTGTACAGAATCACTGTTTATTCAGTGTGTGGGTCACTCTGTCTTGTACAGAGTCAATGTTTTATTGAGGGTGAGAGTCACTGTGTTACTGTACAGAGTCACTGTTTATTCAGGGTGAGGGTCACTGTAACTTTACAGTCACTGTTTATTCAGGGTGAGGGTCACTCACTGTGTAACTGTACAGAGTCACTGTTTATTCAGGGTGACGGTCACTGTGTAACTGTACAGAGTCACTGTTTACTCAGGGTGAGGGTCACTCAGTGTGTAACTGTGCAGAGTCACTGCTTATTCAGGGTGAGGTTCACTGTGTAACTGTACAGAGTCAGTGTTTATTCAGGGTGAGGGTGACTGTATAACTGTAGAGAGTCACTGTTTATTCAGGGTGAGGGTCACTGCATAACTGTACAGAGTCACTGTTTATTCTGGGTGAGGGTCACTGTGTAACTGTACAGAGTCACTGTTTATTCAGGGTGAGGGTCACTCACTGTGTAACTGTAGAGAGTCACTGTTTTATTGAGGGTGAGGGTCACTTGCTGTGTAAATGTACAGGGTCACTGTTTATTCAGGGTGAGGATCAGTCACTGTGTAACTGTACAGACTCACTGCTAGCTCAGGGTGAGGGTCACTGTGTAACTGTAGAGAGTCACTGTTTATTCCGGGTGAGGGTCACACGCTGTGTAAATTTACAGGGTCACTGTTTATTCAGGGTGAGGATCACTCACTGTGTAACTGTACAGAGACAGTATTTACCTCAGGGTGAGGGTCACTGTGTAACTGTACAGAGTCACTGTTTATTCAGGGTGAGGGTCACTCACTGTGTAACTGTACAGAGTCACTGTTTATTAAGGGTGAGGGTGACTGTGTAACTGTACACAGTCACTGTTTATTCAGGGTTAAGGTCACTGTGTAGCTGTACAGAGTCACTGTCTATTCAGGGTGAGGGTCACTCACTGTGTCACTGTACATAGTCACTGTTTATTAAGGGTGAGGGTCACTGTGTAACTGTACAGAGTCACTGTCTATTCAGGGTGAGGGTCACTCACTGTGTAACTGTACAGAGTCACTGTTTATTCAGGGTGAGGGTCACTGTGTAACTGTACAGAGTCTCTGTTTATTCAGGGTGAGGGTCACTGTGTAACTGTACAGAGTCACTGTTTATTCAGGGTGAGGGTCAGTGTGTAAATGTACTGAGTCACTGTTTATTCAGGGTGAGTGTCACTGTAACTGTACAGAGTCACTGTTATTTTAGGGTGAGGTTCACTCACTGTGTAACTGTACAGAGTCACTGTTTATTCAGGGGGAGGGTCAATGTGTAACTGTACAGAGTCACTGTTTACTCAGGGTGAGGGTCACTGTGTAACTGTACAGAGTCACTGTTTATTCCGGGTGAGGGTCACTCGCTGTGTAAATGTATGGGGTCACTGTTTATTCAGGGTGAGGGTCACTGTAATTGTACAGAGTCACTGTTTATTCAGGATGAGGTTCTCTCACTGTAACTGTTCAGAGTCACTGTTTTAATGAGGGTGAGGGTCACTGTGTAACTGTACAGAGTCACTGTTTATTCAGGGTGAGGGTTAATGTGTCACTGTAGAGAGTCACTGTTTATTCAGGATGAGGTTCACTCACTGTAACTGTTCAGAGTCACTCTTTTATTGAGGGTGAGTGTCACTGTGTAACTGTACAGAGTCACTTTTTATTCAGGGTGAGGGTTAATGTGTCACTGTACAGAGTCACTGTTTATTCAGGGTGAGGGTCACAGTGTCACTGTACTGAGTCACTTTTTATTCAGGGTGAGGGTCACTGTGCAATTGCACAGAGTCATTCTTTATTCAGTGTGAGGGTTACAGAGTCACTCTACAGAGTCACTGTTTATTCAGGGTGAGGATCACTGTGTAGCTGTACAGAGTCACTGTTTCTTCAGGGTTAGGTTTACTGTGTCACTGTACAGAGTCACTGTTTATTCAGGGTGAGGGTCACTCACTGTGTAACTGTACAGAGTCACTGTTTATTCAGGGTTAGGGTTACTGTGTCACTGTACAGAGTCACTATTTATTCAGGTTGATGGTCACTGTGTCACTGTACAGACTCACTGTTTATTCAGGGCGAGGGTCACTATGTAACTGTACAGAGTCACTGTTTTTTCAGTGTTAGGTTTACTCACTGTAACTGTACAGAATCAGTGTTTATTCAGCGTGAGGGTCATTCACTGTGTAACTGTACAGAATCACTGTTTATTCAGGGTGTGGGTCACTCTGTCTTGTACAGAGTCACTGTTTTATTGAGGGTGAGAGTCACTGTGTAAATGTACAGAGTCACTGTTTATTCAGGGTGAGGGTCACTGTAACTTTACAGAGTCACTGTTCCTTCAGGGTGAGGGTCACGGTGTAACTATACAGAGTCACTGTTTATTCAGGGTGAGGGGCACTCACTGTGTAACTGTACAGAGTCACTGTTTATTCAGGGTGAGGGTCACTGTGTAACTGTACAGAGTCAGTGTTTATTAAGGGTGAGGGTTACTGTGTAACTGTACAGAGTCACTGTTTATTCAGGGTGAGGGTCACTGTGTAACTGTACAGAGTCACTGTTTATTCAGGTGAGGGTCACTGTGTAACTGTACAGAGTCACTGTTTATTCAGGGTGAGGGTCACTCACTGTATAACTGTACAGAGTCACTGTTTATTCAGGGTGAGGGTCACGTTGTAACTGTACAGAGTCACTGTTTATTCAGTGTGAGGGTCACGTTGTAACTGTACAGAGTCACTGTTTATTCAGGGTGAGGGTCACTGTCACTGTACAGAGTCACTGTTTATTCAGGGTGAGGGTCAGTCACTGTGTAACTGTACGGAGTCACTGTTTACTCAGGGTGAGGGTCACTGTAACTGTACAGAGTCACTGTTTATTATGGGTGAGGGTCACTCATTGTGTAACTGTACAGAGTCATTGTTTATTCAGGGTAAGGGTCACTGTGTAACTGTACAGAGTCACTGTTTATTCAGGGTGAGGGTCACTCACTGTGTAACTGTACAGAGTCACTGTTTATTCAGGGTGAGGGTCACTGTAATTGTACAGAGTCACTGTTTATTCAGGATGAGGTTCTCTCACTGTAACTGTTCAGAGTCACTGTTTTAATGAGGGTGAGGGTCACTGTGTAACTGTACAGAGTCACTGTTTATTCAGGGGGAGGGTTAATGTGTCAGTGTAGAGAGTCAGTGTTTATTCAGGGTGAGGGTCACTCACTGTGACACTGTGCAGAGACACTGTTTATTCAGGATGAGGTTCACTCACTAACTGTTCGGAGTCACTGTTTTATTGAGGGTGAGGGTCACTGTGTAACTGTACAGAGTCTATTTTTATTCAGGGTGAGGGTTAATGTGTCACTGTACAGAGTCACTGTTTATTCAGGGTGAGGGTCACTCACTTTGTCATTATACAGAGTCACTGTTTATTCAGGGTGAGGGTCACTGTGCAATTGTACAGACTCATTCTTTATTCAGGGTGAAGATCACTGTGTAACTGTGCAGAGTCACTGTTTATTCTGGTTGAGGGTCACTCACTGTGTCACTGTACAGAGTCACTGTTGATTCAGGGTGAGGGTCACTGTGTAACTGTACAGGGTCACTGTATATTCAGGGTGACGGTCACTGTATAACTGTACAGAATCACTGTTCATTCAGGGTGTGGGTCACTGTGTCTCTGTACAGAGTCACTGTTTATTCAGGATGAGGGTCACTGTTTAACTGTACATAGTCACTGTTAATTCAAGGTGACTCACTGTGTAACCGTACAGAGTTACTGTTTATTCAGGGTGAGGTTCACTGTGTAACTGTACAGAGTCACTGTTTATTCAGGGTAAGTGTCACTCACTGTGTAACTGTACAGGATCACTGTTTATTCAGGGTGAGGATCACTGAGTAACTGTACAGAGTCACTATTTATTCAGGTTGATGGTCACTGTGTCACTGTACAGACTCACTGTTTATTCAGGGCGAGGGTCACTATGTAACTGTACAGAGTCACTGTTTATTCAGGGTTAGGGTTACTCACTGTAACTGTACAGAATCAGTGTTTATTCAGCGTGAGGATCATTCACTGTGTAACTGTAGAGAATCACTGTTTATTCAGGGTGTGGGTCACTCTGTCTTGTACAGAGTTACTGTTTTATTGAGGGTGAGAGTCACTGTGTAACTGTACAGAGTCACTGTTTATTCAGGGTGAGGGTCACTGTGGAACTGCACAGAGTCACTGTTTATTCAGGGTGAGGGTCACTGTGTAACTGTACAGAGTCAGTGTTTATTAAGGGTGAGGGTTACTGTGTAACTGTACAGAGTCACTGTTTATTCAGGGTGAGGGTCACTGTGTAACTGTACAGAGTCACTGTTTATTCAGGGTGAGGGTCACTCACTGTATAACTGTACAGAGTCACTGTTTATTCAGGGTGAGGGTCACTGTGTAACTGTACAGAGTCACTGTTTATTCAGGGTGAGGGTCACTGTCACTGTACAGAGTCACTGTTTATTCAGGGTGAGGGTCACTCACTGTGTAACTGTACGGAGTCACTGTTTACTCAGGGTGAGGGTCACTGTAACTGTACAGAGTCACTGTTTATTATGGGTGAGGGTCACTCATTGTGTAACTGTACAGAGTCACTGTTTATTCAGGGTGAGGGTCACTCACTGTGTAACTGTACAGAGTCACTGTTTATTCAGGGTGACGGTCACTGTGTAACTGTACAGAGTAACTGTTTACTCAGGGTGAGGGTCACTCACTGTGTAACTGTGCAGAGTCACTGCTTATTCAGGGTGAGGGTCACTGTGTAACTGTACAGAGTCACTGTTTATTCAGGGTGAGGGTCACTCTGTAAATGTACAGAGTCACTGTTTATTCTGGGTGAGGGTCACTGTGGAACTGTACAGAGTCACTGTTTATTTAGAGTGAGGGTCATTGTGTAATTGTACAGAGTCACTGTTTATTCAGGGTGAGGGGCACTCACTGTGTAACTGTACAGAGTCACTGTTTATTCAGGGGGAGGGTCAATGTGTAACTGTACTGAGTCACTTTTTACTCAGGGTGAGGGTCACTTTGTAACTGTACAGAGTCACTGTTTATTCCGGGTGAGGGTCACTCACTGTGTAAATGTATGGGGTCACTGTTTATTCAGGGTGAGGGTCACTGTAATTGTACAGAGTCACTGTTTATTCAGGGTGAGGGTCACTCACTGTGTCACTGTACAGAGTCACTGTTTATTCAGGATGAGGTTCACTCACTGTAACTGTTCAGAGTCACTGTTTTATTGAGGGTGAGGGTCACTGTGTAACTGTACAGAGTCACTTTTTATTCAGGGTGAGGGTTAATGTGTCACTGTACAGAGTCACTGTTTATTCAGGGTGAGGATCACTGTGTAGCTGTACAGAGTCACTGTTTCTTCAGGGTTAGGTTTACTGTGTCACTGTACAGAGTCACTGTTTATTCAGGGTGAGGGTCACTCACTGTGTAACTGTACAGAGTCACTGTTTATTCAGGGTTAGGGTTACTGTGTCACTGTACAGAGTCACTATTTATTCAGGTTGGTGGTCACTGTGTCACTGTACAGACTCACTGTTTATTCAGGGCGAGGGTCACTATGTAACTGTGCAGAGTCACTGTTTATTCAGGGTTAGGGTTACTCACTGTAACTGTACAGAATCAGTGTTTATTCAGCGTGAGGGTCATTCACTGTGTAAGTGTACAGAATCACTTTTTATTCAGGCTGTGGGTCACTCTGTCTTGTACACAGTCATTGCTTTATTGAGGGTGAGAGTCACTGTGTAACTGTACAGAGTCACTGTTTATTCAGGGTGAGGGTCAGTGTAACTTTACAGAGTCACTGTTCATTCAGGGTGAGGGTCACGGTGTAACTATACAGAGTCACTGTTTATTCAGGGTGAGGGGCACTCACTGTGTAACTGTACAGAGTCACTGTTTATTCAGGGTGAGGGTCACTGTGTAACTGTACAGAGTCAGTGTTTATTAAGGGTGAGGGTTACTGTGTAACTGTACAGAGTCACTGTTTATTCAGGGTGAGGGTCACTGTGTAACTGTACAGAGTCACTGTTTATTCAGGGTGAGGGTCACTGTGTAACTGTACAGAGTCACTGTTTATTCAGGGTGAGGGTCACTCACTGTGTAACTGTACAGAGTCACTGTTTATTCAGGGTGAGGGTCACGGTGTAACTGTACAGAGTCACTGTTTATTCAGGGTGAGGGTCACTGTCACTGTACAGAGTCACTGTTTATTCAGGGTGAGGGTCAGTCACTGTGTAACTGTACGGAGTCACAGTTTACTCAGGGTGAGGGTCACTGTAACTGTACAGAGTCACTGTTTATTATGGGTGAGGGTCACTCATTGTGTAACTGTACAGAGTCATTGTTTATTCAGGGTAAGGGTCACTGTGTAACTGTACAGAGTCACTGTTTATTCAGGGTGAGGGTCACTCACTGTGTAACTGTACAGAGTCACTGTTTATTCTGGGTGAGGGTCACTGTGGAACTGTACAGAGTCACTGTTTATGCAGGGCGATTTTCACTCTTTGTGTAACTGTACAGAGTCACTGTTTATTCAGGGTGAGGGTCAGTGTGTAACTGTGCAGAGTCACTGTTTATTAAGTGTGAGAGTCAATGTGCAAGTGTACAGAGTCACTGTTTTATTGATGGTGTGGGTCACTGTGTAACTGTACAGAGTAACTGTTTCTTCACGGTGAGGGTCACTGTGTAATTGTACAGAGTCACTGTTTATTCAGGGTGAGGGTCACTGTGTCACTGGACAGAGTCACTGTTTATTCAGGGTGAGGATCACTGTGTAACTGTACAGAGTCACTGTTTATTCAGGGTGAGGGTCACTGTGTAACTGTACATAGTCACTGTTTATTCAGGGTGAGGGTCACTCACTGTGTAACTGTACAGAGTCACTGTTTTATTGAGGGTGAGGGTCACTTGCTGTGTAAATGTACAGGGTCACTGTTTATTCAGGGTGAGGATCACTCACTGTGTAACTGTACAGACTCACTGCTAGCTCAGGGTGAGGGTCACTGTGTAACTGTAGAGAGTCACTGTTTATTCCGGGTGAGGGTTACACGCTGTGTAAGTGTACAGGGTCACTGTTTATTCAGGGTGAGGGTCACTGTAATTGTACAGAGTCACTGTTTATTCAGGATGAGGTTCTCTCACTGTAACTGTTCAGAGTCACTGTTTTAATGAGGGTGAGGGTCACTGTGTAACTGTACAGAGTCGCTGTTTATTCAGGGTGAGGGTTAATGTGTCACTGTAGAGAGTCACTGTTTATTCAGGGTGAGGGTCACTCACTGTGTCACTGTGCAGAGTCACTGTTTATTCAGGATGAGGTCCACTCACTGTAACTGTTCGGAGTCACTGTTTTATTGAGGGTGAGGGTCACTGTGTAACTGTACAGAGTCTATTTTTATTCAGGGTGAGGGTTAATGTGTCACTGTACAGAGTCACTGTTTATTCAGGGTGAGGGTCACTGTGTCACTGTACAGAGTCACTTTTTATTCAGGGTGAGGGTCACTCTGCAATTGCACAGAGTCATTCTTTATTCAGTGTGAGGGTTACAGTGTCACTCTACAGAGTCACTGTTTATTCAGGGTGAGGATCACTGTGTAGCTGTATAGAGTCACTGTTTCTTCAGGGTTAGGTTTACTGTGTCACTGTACAGAGTCACTGTATATTCAGGGTGAGGGTCACTCACTGTGTAACTGTACAGAGTCACTGTTTATTCAGGGTGAGGGTCACTCACTTTGTCATTATACAGAGTCACTGTTTATTCAGGGTGAGGGTCACTGTGCAATGGTACAGACTCATTCTTTATTCAGGGTGAAGATCACTGTGTAACTGTACAGAGTCACTGTTTATTCTGGTTGAGGGTCACTCACTGTGTCACTGTACAGAATCACTGTTGATTCAGGGTGAGGGTCACTGTGTAACTGTACAGGGTCACTGTTTATTGAGGATGAGGGTCACTGTTTAACTGTACAGAGTCACTGTTAATTCAAGGTGACTCACTGTGTAACCGTACAGAGTTACTGTTTATTCAGGGTGAGGTTCACTGTGTAACTGTACAGAGTCACTGTTTATTCAGGGTAAGTGTCACTCACTGTGTAACTGTACAGGATCACTGTTTATTCAGGGTGAGGATCACTGAGTAACTGTACAGAGTCACTATTTATTCAGGTTGATGGTCACTGTGTTACTGTACAGACTCACTGTTTATTCAGGGCGAGGGTCACTATGTAACTGTACAGAGTCACTGTTTATTCAGGGTTAGGGTTACTCACTGTAACTGTACAGAATCAGTGTTTATTCAGCGTGAGGGTCATTCACTGTGTAACTGTACAGAATCACTGTTTATTCAGGGTGTGGGTCACTCTGTCTTGTACAGAGTCACTGTTTTATTGAGGGTGAGAGTCACTGTGTAACTGTACAGAGTCACTGTTTATTCAGGGTGAGGGTCACTGTGGAACTGTACAGAGTCACTGTTTATTCAGGGTGAGGGTCACTGTCACTGTACAGAGTCACTGTTTATTCAGGGTGAGGGTCACTCACTGTGTAACTGTACGGAGTCACTGTTTACTCAGGGTGAGGGTCACTGTAACTGTACAGAGTCACTGTTTATGATGGGTGAGGGTCACTCATTGTGTAACTGTACAGAGTCATTGTTTATTCAGGGTAAGGGTCACTGTGTAACTGTACAGAGTCACTGTTTATTCAGGGTGAGGGTCACTCACTGTGTAACTGTACAGAGTCACTGTTTATTCAGGGTGACGGTCACTGTGTAACTGTACAGAGTCACTGTTTACTCAGGGTGAGGGTCACTCACTGTGTAACTGTGCAGAGTCACTGCTTATTCAGGGTGAGGGTCACTGTGTAACTGTACAGTGTCACTGTTTATTCAGGGTGAGGGTCACTGTATAAATGTACAGAGTCACTGTTTATTCTGGGTGAGGGTCACTGTGGAACTGTACAGAGTCACTGTTTATTTAGAGTGAGGGTCATTGTGTAATTGTACAGAGTCACTGTTTATGCAGGGCGGTTTTCACTCTTTGTGTAACTGTACAGAGTCACTGTTTATTCAGGGTGAGGGTCAGTGTGTAACTGTACAGAGTCACTGTTTATTCAGGTTGAGGGTCACTCACTGTGTAACTGTACAGAGTCACTGTTTATTCAGGGTGAGGGTCACTGTAACTTTACAGAGTCACTGTTCATTCAGGGTGAGGGTCACGGTGTAACTATACAGAGTCACTGTTTATTCAGGGTGAGGGGCACTCACTGTGTAACTGTACAGAGTCACTGTTTATTCAGGGTGAGGGTCACTGTGTAACTGTACAGAGTCAGTGTTTATTCAGGGTGAGGGTCACTGTGTAACTGTACAGAGTCACTGTTTATTCAGGGTGAGGGTCACTGTGTAACTGTACAGAGTCACTGTTTATTCAGGGTGAGGGTCACTGTGTAACTGTACAGAGTCACTGTTTATTCAGGGTGAGGGTCACTCACTGTATAACGGTACAGAGTCACTGTTTATTCAGGGTGAGGATCACTGTGTAACTGTACAGAGTCACTGTTTATTCAGGGTGAGGGTCACTGTCACTGTACAGAGTCACTGTTTATTCAGGGTGAGGGTCACTCACTGTGTAACTGTACGGAGTCACTGTTTACTCAGGGTGAGGGTCACTGTAACTGTACAGAGTCACTGTTTATTATGGGTGAGGGTCACTGATTGTGTAACTGTACAGAGTCATTGTTTATTCAGGGTAAGGGTCACTGTGTAACTGTACAGAGTCACTGTTTATTCAGGGTGAGGGTCACTCACTGTGTAACTGTACAGAGTCACTGTTTATTCACGGTGACGGTCACTGTGTAACTGTACAGAGTCACTGTTTACTCTGGGTGAGGGTCACTCACTGTGTAACTGTGCAGAGTCACTGCTTATTCAGGGTGAGAGTCACTGTGTAACTGTACTGAGTCACTGTTTATTCAGGGGTAGGGTCACTGTATAAATGTACAGAGTCACTGTTTATTCTGGGTGAGGGTCACTGTGGAACTGTACAGAGTCACTGTTTATTTAGAGTGAGGGTCATTGTGTAATTGTACAGAGTCACTGTTTATGCAGGGCGATTTTCACTCTTTGTGTAACTGTACAGAGTCACTGTTTATTCATGGTGAGGATCAGTGTGTAACTGTACAGAGTCACTGTTTATTAAGTGTGAGAGTCAATGTGTAACTGTACAGAGTCACTGTTTATTCAGGGTGAGGGTCACTGTGTAACTGTATAGAGTAACTGTTTATTCAGGGTGAGGGTCACTCACTGTGTAAATGTACAGAGTCACTGTTTTATTGAGGGTGAGGGTCACTTGCTGTGTAAATGTACAGGGTCACTGTTTATTCAGGGTGAGGATCACTCACTGTGTAACTGTACAGACTCACTGCTAGCTCAGGGTGAGGGTCACTGTGTAACTGTAGAGAGTCACTGTTTATTCCGGGTGAGGGTCACACGCTGTGTAAATGTACATGGTCACTGTTTATTCAGGGTGAGGGTCACTGTAATTGTACAGAGTCTCTGTTTATTCAGGATGAGGTTCTCTCACTGTAACTGTTCAGAGTCACTGTTTTAATGAGGGTGAGGGTCATTGTGTAACTGTACAGAGTCACTGTTTATTCAGGGTGAGGGTTAATGTGTCACTGTAGAGAGTCACTGTTTATTCAGGGTGAGGGTCACTCACTGTGTCACTGTGCAGAGTCACTGTTTATTCAGGATGAGGGTTACTGTGTCACTGTACAGAGTCACTGTTTATTCAGGGTGAGGGTTAATGTGTCACTGTAGAGAGTCACTGTTTATTCAGGATGAGGTTCACTCACTGTAACTGTTCGGAGTCACTGTTTTATTGAGGGTGAGGGTCACTGTGTAACTGTACAGAGTCTATTTTTATTCAGGGTGAGGGTTAATGTGTCACTGTACAGAGTCACTGTTTATTCAGGGTGAGGGTCACTGTGTCACTGTACAGAGTCACTTTTTATTCAGGGTGAGGGTCACTGTGCAATTGCACAGAGTCATTCTTTATTCAGTGTGAGGGTTACTGTGTTACTCTACAGAGTCACTGTTTATTCAGGGTGAGGATCACTGTGTAGCTGTACAGAGTCACTGTTTCTTCAGGGTTAGGTTTACTGTGTCACTGTTCAGAGTCACTGTATATTCAGGGTGAGGGTCACTCACTGTGTAACTGTACAGAGTCACTGTTTATTCAGGGTTAGGGTTACTGTGTCACTGTACAGAGTCACTGTTTATTCAGGGTGAGGGTCACTCACTTTGTCATTATACAGAGTCACTGTTTATTCAGGGTGAGGGTCACTGTGCAATTGTACAGACTCATTCTTTATTGAGGGTGAAGATCACTGTGTAACTGTACAGAGTCACTGTTTATTCTGGTTGAGGGTCACTCACTGTGTCACTGTACAGAGTCACTGTTGATTCAGGGTGAGGGTCACTGTGTAACTGTATAGGGTCACTGTTTATTCAGGATGAGGGTCACTGTTTAACTGTACAGAGTCATTGTTAATTCAAGGTGACTCACTGTGTAACCGTACAGAGTTACTGTTTATTCAGGGTGAGGTTCACTATGTAACTGTACAGAGTCACTGTTTATTCAGGGTTAGGGTTACTCACTGTAACTGTACAGAATCAGTGTTTATTCAGCGTGAGGGTCATTCACTGTGTAACTGTACAGAATCACTGTTTATTCAGGGGGTGGGT